>NC_088655.1:24428496-24477908 GCF_964019385.1 Sycon ciliatum | reverse complement strand
CCGCTTATTATTATATATTTTTCTTTTCTCTTATTATCAGTGGGACCATTGTCATTAGGTTTAGGCCTGTTTTGGAACTCCACTTTAAATAAAGCCAAACAACAACAACAAACAGTACGCTTTGAGAATAGACCCTTTGCACAATAACGGTCACGTGATCCGAGACGGGGCATCCTCTTCGATTTTTGTGCAGAGTATCAGTTGTGGAGCATGGTGAAACACTGTATTTTTCCATTTTGGAGATGGAGGAGAGAGTGTCGAGTGGTTTGCCATCGATGGCTGTGGAACCCGTGGACGAGCTGTCAAATACAGAATGGTCTGTGAAGGAACTGAACAGTTTTCTGCTGAATGAGGGTGCGCATCTGCCTGGAAAAAAAGGAGTTATTGGAGCGGTACGTTTTCCGCATAGTGGATATTTCGGATTACTGTAGATTGAAATTTATTTTTATTTTCTCTACCTTCTCGGCTCTGTCGATGTAGAGAACGCTTCTCTATGCAGAACCCTGATGCTCCTAGAACTAAGAGTAAGAGGGGCACCAGTCTTCCTCGAGTGTACCTTCATCATGCCCAACATGTCATGCGTCTGTGTGGATGAGTGATGAACCGTTCTGTTTCCCGGAGTGAGTGCCACACCATGCGTGCTCATCTCCAACGCAGGGGCAAGTCGCCGACGACAGTGAAGAGGGAGCTGATTGGAGCAGTGCTAGTGAAGAAGCCCGTGGATAGTGTCCATGAGTTTTACTTTGGTGGCTATGTGCATAATGTGAAAGCCTGTCATATCGTGCACACAGTCACAGCTCGAACTCAGATGACTTTCTCCGCACACCTGAGCGATGAGGCTGCGTCTTTCTGCACTTCAACATCAGCAGCTCGAGCAGCGTCAGCAAGCAGTCGATCTTCCTTGCAAAGACAGGGATGGGTCATGCCTTTTTCTCAAGCTCCAGAGTCTCTTGGCAGGGCGTTCAGCGTCTTCGCAAAAGCAACGAGGAAAGTCGTCATCGACAAAGTGTTCGGAGCACAACACTGTGAACGATGTCGCAGCAAACTGCGGCCCTCTTCTCGCCAGATAGCGAGGATTCAAGAGTGTGGAATGCCAGCATAACCAGGGAATGCATGGGAAGACAAGTGGGTTTCTTAGACTAGCGACTAGGGATGACGGTTGCTGCAAACAAGAACTCAACATTGGTCCTTGTAAAGCATTTCGGAACTTCTTCCTTCAGAACTAAAAAAACTTCAAATGAAAAAGGCTGGGAAGTGCATACACGAACATCGCGTCTGGACCGTGAAAATACAGCCTGTCACAGGAAACTTGATCACGTCCTGCAGCAAACCATGCATGCTGGTTCATACTTCTCAGTGCCTACGTCCATAATGTCTCCTTGCGCAGCAATGCGCAAACCCTGGTAAACAAGAACTCTACTGTTTCCGAATGGAAAGACGACGCTGAAGACGATAAGCAACGTTTCAAACGCGAGCAAACAACAGTTCTTTGTGAAAAACTCTTTGCTGGAAGTGTACGTGATCTACAACTCGCAAAAATGTACGCACTATGACGTATGCGGGATCTACTGAAAGCTGAGCGTCAGAGCAACTCGATTATTATTATTATTATTATTATTATTATTAATTCAACATCTCCTGGCTCGTCAGAAGACTGCCAATATATATGAGAAGTCGGGTGGTAGCCAACCACGGCGAACTGAATAATAAGGAGAGAAACAAAGAGAGTACTGCAAGGGGAGGCATGACGAAAATGGTGAGATTATTTAGGACGAAGAAGCTGAAGCTTGAACTCCTTAATGTCTGTGCATGCTTTAAGGCTAGTTGGCAGGGAAGACCAGAGAGTGTACGCAGAGAAGATAGGAGATTTCAGAAACAGGGAGGTATTAGCACGGGGTAATGAGAAGGAATGACGTGTTGATCTGGTGGACACAAACCAGTTATACTTAGCAAAGTGTTTTGGAGCCAGGTCTAATAAGATCATGTGTACAAGGATGCAAAGATGTTGCTGGTGTCGCTCTAAGAGGGGAGATACTGAAGCTAAACTGTAGAGACGTTGGGAGGAGAATGTTTGATTTTTGCGAAACAGGATTTTTAGAAGCAGACGCTGGTGTATTTCCAGAGTTTGAACAAGGGCCTGAGACAGACCGCACCACGCTGTGTCACAGTAATCAAATATAGGTAGAATATACGACGTAAAGAACAATTTTCGGCAATGGTCATTTAAATGGTGGCAGTGAGGTTGCAACATGCCAAGGGAGGAGCTAGCTCGCTTGCATACTGACTGGACCTGTGGGGACCAGGACATATGGCTGTCGAATATAACACCAAGGTGTTTGTGTTCATGAACAATTTTAACGTTAGCATTGGCTCCTGGAAAGTGCAACGGCTGAGTAGGCGGCGATGGGCTGATGAACATTGCTTCGGTCTTCGCGATGTTGGGCCTCAGCTTCCAAGCTTCCATCCATGCTATGGTGGAGTTAATGCCGGTCTGCATGGAGGTAACGAGGTTGGACGGCGAGCTGTCAGAGCACAACAGTGCAGTATCATCAGCAAAAAGGCTGACGTCTGGAACTAGAGAGGGCAGATCGTTCACATAAGTTAGGAAAAGGAGTGGACCCAGTATGGACCCCTGTGGAACACCAGACACTACAGGTAAAGGATCGGACAAGGAAGCAGAGACACGGACAGTTTGATGACGGGACGACAAATATGACGACAGCCACTGCAGAGCTGTACCACGTACTAGAAAAATGTACTCAAGCTTTGCAAGTAGGCCTCGATGCCAGACTGTATCAAACGCTTTTGACAGATCAAAAAAGACAAGACCTACATGCTTCTTCAGGTTACGATGCCCGTAAATATCCTGGATTAAGCGTGTCAATTGCAAAGTAGTTGAGTCGCCACGACAGAAGCCGGATTGTGCAGAGGAGAGGGCAGGGGTGACATGGTGGTAGAGAGATTCATAGAAGATGCGTTCACAGACCTTGGATATAGTTGGTAGGAGGGAGATGGGCCTGTAATTAACAGCTTGGGAGCGTTGTCCTTTCTTAAAGATCGGGACAACAATAGCAGATTTCCACGCAGATGGGAAGACTCCTGCACGATATGACAAGTTGAAGAGCAAGCACAGGGGATACGACAAGGAAGGCACCAGCAGTTTAAGGACTTCATTTGGAATACCGTCTTTTCCAGGAGACTTGCAGCTCTTAAGACGTTTCAGTTGTTTGCGGACCACACCAGTTGTTGTAAAGACCTCCAGAAGTGGAGCGCGCAGCTCTGGAGCTGGGTGCAGGGGCGGGATAACCCAGTTCGGATCGTCGGGAAGGCCGGGAGAGACAAACTGTTTGTTCAGAGTGTCCGCAATGGACTTTGCCTCAGACTGACGGTTGCCATCAGGATCAATCAAGCACTGGATTGGGGCGCGAGAGACACTGGGACGCTGGGTGCGAATGAACTGATAGAGAGAAGGACGATTGGGTGATGAGATTGTTGCAGAGAGGGAGCTGATGTAAGAGCGGTAGGTTTTACGGGATAGGTATTTGACAAAGTTGCGTTGAACTCGGTAGGCCTCCATATTGACAGGTGTTGGAAATTTTCGGCTGACACTGAAGAGGTCTCGTTTACGTTTCACCGCAGATACGAGGACAGTCGACACCCAGGGTGGATTGGATGTCACAGACGATGTGCGTGTGTTTGACCGACAAGAATGGGTGGAAAAATCAGCGAGGTGGTGCTGGAAGGTTTGTTCCAGGACGATTGAAAATCGATCGACTGCGTCGTCAACAGTTGGGGAATTGCCTGGGCGTAGAAATGACCAGTCACAATGAGAGAGATCGGAATTAAGAGAGTCCCAGCAGTGAGAGGGGACATGACGATAGCGGTAAGGGAAATGTTTGCGTGGTGCTTGCTGCAGATGTTGGCCAGGCGATGGCGAGAGCTCGAACCGACATGACACGGTCAGATGATCCGAGGATCCAAGAGCGCAAGTCGTGTTAATATCCGTTGCAAGCTGGGGGTTGTTGACGAAAAGAAGGTCTAAGCACGACTGGGTCCCTGCAGGTGTTGTGTGCGTTGGGGTATTCACAAGCTGCTCTAGTCCGAAGCAGGTGAGGTGGCGGTAGAGCGCAGCTCCCGCGGGGGACGTTGAGTCAGTTGGGCACCAGTGCTGGTGCTTACAGTTGAAGTCTCCAGTCAGTATGACGTGGTACGAGGACATGGGGATAGTGACCAGGGCATCGGTGAGCATGTTACAGAAGTGATTTATCTCTGTGCTTTTGGCAGAGGGTGGGCGATAGGCACTACAGACAATAATAGGCTTTGGGGAGCCGGAACAAGGTTTAAGCTCCACCCACACTGTTTCACAGGTAGGGCGACTGAGGTCGTTGCGAAGTTGGATACAACTGAAACGATGATCACGAACGAGAATAGCGACTCCACCATATCCCCTGGAGGCGGTACCAGACTTGTTTTCGTTAGGAGGTCGATCACGCCGAAAGGTGGTGTATCCAGAGATACTAAGAGCGACACTTGGAGCTAACCAGGTTTCACTGAGGCAGATAATGTCAGGTCTGTGGATCTCGGCAACAGCTGACAATTCTGCGGATTTGTTGAGAACGGAGCGGCAGTTAATGGAGAACAAGTTTAGCTTTTCCTGGCAGCGCGGGTAGTAGGGCCGAGCCAGTGGATTTAGGTGGGAATTGGCCATCATCGATGCGCACTATCACAGTACTGAGTAGGGACCTTTCGCACCCCGCGTACGGATACGAAACGAATGCTGATTATACCATGGTACGGTACGGAGGGCCTGTTTTCAGCCAATCAGCGCTCGTCTAGCCATGGTTATATTGGCCAGTATAAATCATGGTACGTACGCTAGGGCACTGCCACCGTACATGTTCACTGCCTGAAAGGCATGTTCACTGCCTGAAAGGCAGTGAACTTGTACGGCGGCAGTACTCCAGCGCACGGACCATACATAAACAGACACAACGGACACCACATGCGCGTGTACACTCCACACAGAACGGCACACTGACGAGGAACAGTACACAATGGAAAAGAAGAATGACCTGGAATTCGTCTACAGAGTATTCTATTATACTGAATCTGAGGATAAAGAACGTCGAATAACCACGAAGTATCCCGAATGGGTCAGCAATGTACATTGTACTTCGAAGAGTTGAAGATCATCAACGGACTGTCTCCTTCGTAAATAAGTTTATAATACCAGTGTACATGTACTTCAACCCGATTGGAAAAGGCTACAATAGATTGGATTGAAATGTGATACAAAACAGTGTATGCAAATGCATCTACTTGCAAGCAAAACTGATTATGAGATGCCGCATGTGAAAATCAGCACTGTACCATAATTATAGTAACACTTACTCCCAAAGAGTCCAAGCTGTAATCTAACTAGTGACGGTAGTTTGATTCAACGACAAACTCCAGCACCGCAGCAATTCAGTCGACTTCCGCACCGCTCACGACTCAAGACAAGATCATGAAGATGCTACAATATGCACTGGAACTGAAAGGAAATCTTATGCCAAACATCCACGGAGGAATCTCCTTCTGACCTTGCTCGACCATTCTTTCAATTGACAACTGATAACCATCAGAAGATGTTCATGTACTGCATGATGTAGGAGATCTCCAAATAGGTTCGTTGTTCTGGAAATGCGTAGGGGTACCTGGCATAAGTAGGATATGACCCTCGTAGTCGGGTTATACCAAGAGTACATAACCCCCCAGAGTGTGCAACGCCTGATCCAGCTCTGCATAGGGTCTTGGTCGAGCGGAATCGGATCTTTGCGTCATAATACCGTACACACCTGAAGGGAACCCGGGGAGTCGCGGGTACTCTTGGATCAAAAACAATGGTGCCCTGCCTCGAGACCGGCCTTGCGCTGGTGTGAAGTGCACGCATGACGTCAGAAGATCCGATTCCGCTCGACCAAGACCCTACACAGAGCTGGATCGGCGTTGCACACTCTGGGGGGTTATGTACTCTTGGTTATACCGTACCCTCATATAAATCCCTCCTGCTATCGCAGTCGGGATTTATATTCAGCCGGTATAACCCTCTGACTCGGGTTATATCCTCTACTCCGTCACCTTGGTTCGAGGATTCGTCAGAGTCCCTGGCCCTGCGGAGAACTCGTTTTCACGAATGGAAGCCTCTTCATTCGTGGCACGCTCCGAATCCGTCAGGTACACATTTATTTGGATAGGTACACATGTTTTGCAAGGTACACATTTTTCCCTTGATTCCATGATCCATCCATGCACCTACAGTACCTGTGCGTGTAAAAACCCGTACGCCAAACTACCGGCGCCCGCGGCCGTATTCGTAGTTGCCATGCACATTTGCATGACGACTTGCGAAACCTGAAATCTGTTTTCAACGAAAAGATTACGAGCCGAATCAAACTTTCGTTTCGTTTCGTAGCAAATGCGAAAGGTCCTTTTAGTTGTAGTCTCAGCTTTGTACAGCGAAGCATAGCGCGTACCTGTACAGTTTTGCGCATGCACTTGACTTGTGCCACGCAAGTAGCTCTCACCTCGGCAAATTATTTTGACAGGTCCTGTCACGTGACTGAAGTGCGTACTACTAGTACTAGTACAACTAACTAATAAATATGTCATGTACATGTACTAGTACTTACAAGACTAGCTAAGTGCAAGTGGGCGCTGCCGCTAGCCTATGCGCTCTGCAAACACCAAGATTGCAAGAAAGGCATGCGAACGTGCGAACTAACGGTAGTAGCGCGTTACTTTTCGGCGCAGGGAGTCGTGAACTGAGCCTTGATCTGAACCGGCATACGCACGATGGCGGAGAGGCAATCTTCTGTCATTGCCCAACCAGGCGCGGGTCTGGCTGGAACTGCAGAGAATTGCCTAAAGCCGGGCAAGGACGAGCGAGTAACCGTGAACGAGCCACCTGCTGAAACGTCCAGTCCTTTTCATTCCATATTTGCCCTGGAGGTGGGCTGCGACAATTGCAACAAAGACCGAACTCTGGCTTATCAAGGAACGTGTTTCTTACTCAGCGATCTGAACTGTCGCAAGGAGGAGTACATCTTCGCGACTGCCGCACATAATCTGTTCTGCACCGTTTGCGGCCATTGGCTCTGGGTACAAATCTACAGCGATTTATCTAAGGACCAGTTCCTAACCAAGGGAAAGATATCCCGCAAGAACGAGAATGGCTGGCTGATCGTTCCTGACTGGTACAAGAAGAATGCCAAGGATGCAGAGAAGAATAGCAATCCTGACCCATTTCGACACGACTATGGCATAATAGCAGCCAAGAAGGGTCGCTGCAAGTGTCCGCTAACGTACTGGGTAGATGAAAACCTTCTTGGCGTTGCGACCAAGTGCCAGGAGGAAGAGGATGACGTCCGCATGTGCGGATATCCAGTGGACGTGTACACCTACCGCGATGGCAAAGAAGAGAGTCAGACGGCCGAGAAACGCAAATACTGGGTTGACAAGCCTCGCCGTGCTGAGTTTGCAGAGCACGGCCATCAGCTTCACCACTTTGTTGACTCTAGCGGTGGGCAAAGTGGCTCGCCCGTCTTCCTTCTGCCCCAAGAAGGCGAAGCTGCTACTGCCCGTACTGGCTATGTTGTAGGGATTCACGTCAAAGGTGGTGATAAGCATAATTTGGCTGTGAAGCTCCGGGACGAGCGTGGAAGCGACACAACGCCAATGGAGGACCTCCGAAAGTGGGCGAAGGATCCATCAGAATGGTTACCAGCCGATAATGTTGAAGTTGCTGAGAAATCAGGTAAGGTGCTGTCCGGGGTTACCGATTGTCTTTTCAAAGTGAAACGTTTTTAGTGTTTTCAGCCCACTCTTCCTGCAAGTAAAAGGAAGTCGAACAAAAATTGATTCTATCTTCCGGACACTCAAAAGTAGCTGGTAACCATGGACTAGCACATAGAATGTGTGTTGCTATGGTTACATGCTGGGCAATTCGGGCTGTCCAAGTCTCCACTCGGTCACTTGCGTGTCATGGCCCGTTCTGCACGGCATATTCTAGCATGAATTCAGAAGCTGTTTTCAGGTCGGCCCGCAGACCCAACTCTGTCCAGTAAGCCTGGAAACGTTTGCGCTGGTTTAGTTCGCGATTTGCGAGCGCAGCCAAGTTCGCACCTGGACATGTTTGCGATTGGAGTCAATTTCTTCAGTTTCTTCACGGCAGTTCTACGTTTCGCGCCGGCTTACTTTTTTTGCGATTTAACACCCATTGCAAGAACCGTCAAAGTTTCCGGACCGCGAAAATGGTTTCCGGGTTTACAGGAACTGAATGTCACGTGAAACCGTGAGATTCTTTTCTTTCCAGGTTGGCCAGACTACATTGCAACCCATTCATTGATCATTGTGTTTCACATACACACATCCCGTCGAAGGCCCTGGGCAAAACATTTGTTGGTTTTCCTTCTGAATGGGGCGCTTGTGATTGATAAAATTGATGCGAAGTACCGTTGATTTGCCCCGCTTTTGAATTCTTGTCCCTGTCGAATGTCTACTTGTGATGAAGTGGCTTCAGGTCCAGTTATGCGTATGAATACGGTGTCCAGTCAACGGACGTATGCTCTACATGTGGCAATACGTGCTAGTGTCTGTATGCCTGTGAAATATGAATGGATGTACTCCGTGTGGTGTAGACCAGGTGTGCATTGGTGGTCGATTCACATGGCTTCGCCAGTTGTGTGGATTAGACAGTTATCTGGCGCTAGTCTTGATCTGTCTCATTCAGATCTTGTTCGCTATCGTTGCTATAAGAGAAAATCTGTGGTTGCACATCCAGTGCATTTGCAGATTTGCGTCCTTCTCTTGCGACGCGCGTATACATGGTACATGGTACATGGTGAATGGAAATGTGCACAATGCAGGAGGACAAGCCTGATCTTTCGTGTAGTTGTACCAACTTGTACATGTCAACACCCGCCCCAGCTGAAAAACCGAATATAAAACGACAAGGAGAATGTCGCAGCTTGGGGTGGGGGGGGGGGTCAATGGTACTTTGCCATACATGGGTATCATTGCAGAGCATGAAGTGCCATATTTGTGTGTGTGCGTGCGTGTGTGTGTGTGTGTGTGTGCGTATGTGTGTGTGTGTGTGTGTGTGTGTGCGTATGTGTATGTGTATGTGCGCGCATGTGTAACTGTTATGCGTGTGTGTGTGTATGTGGACGCTGCACGTGTGTGCGTGCACGCGTATTCTGACACACGCGCATGTTTTGCTGTCCAGTCAAGCGCGGGGTCAGGCAGTCGGAACAGAAGGGTATGCACGGAGGTCGACGCCATCAACAGCAACAAGCAGAGTCAGTACAGTGTCGTGTGTTGCCGAAGAACTGGTGGTGTGTGTGGGAGGGGGGCGGGGGGAGGACCTGCATTGAATTGTTTAACATCTATCACATTACAATGCGGGATAGCCATGTTGGTTCCAACTCTGCTCAACCCCCGCATCTATGGGTCACCCGATGTCGGCCATGTTGGTTTCACTGTCAACATGCCATGACCAGTTTGTGCACACATTTAGTCACATGACCAGTTTGTGCACACATTTAGTCACATGACCAAGATGTGAACACCAGTCTATAACTGATTTACACACAAGTATCCATGGTACAGTGAAACCTGTCTAAGATGACCGCTCAAGGGACCTTACAAATGTGGTTCCCGTGTACAGGTGGTCTCCTTATCCAGGGTCATTTGACTGGAAATAACATCCCCTGGTCCTGGTTGTAGTGGTCCACTAGAACATGTGGTCGCCTTATCAGAGTGGTTGCCTTGACAGGTTTTTCTGTATTGGTTTCCCCGTCCTGCTACACTGCTTATAGCAGTGAGTTCGGGTGAATCTTCTCCTGCCCAGCATAATAATGATACTGAGCCATACTTTCATTCACACATGCACGCTAGCTCGCACGCTAGCTACTGTTGTAAAGGCACGCTAACTTACGAGCAACGACGTAGTGGTCACGCTGTGTGAGGACCATCCCAAGTGCATGGAGACGTGAGCTGACATGCATAAGCAGTCACCCGTCACCTGTGTTTGTGTGCCACCCAACACTCAGGACTCAGCACTCTGGTGTTTGGAGCACCACCGTATCAGCAGAAATATTCGTCTGCAATTTAATTGCGTCTTTTCGTCCGAGGAGTTTTAGGACTAAATTAAATGCCGGACTAATGTCGATTTGTCCAGCTTTTCAATACACTGTTATGATCCATGGACGAAATTTACAACCGGACGAACTCCCTTTCTTTGGAGTTACAATCAACTTCGCTTATAACGACACTCGGCGGGGCATCAGAAAAGTGTCCTTATTCGCGAAGTGTCGTTATACCCGAAGTCTCATTATGTGTAACAGTTGGATGGGACTTTGCTCTGGGCATGAAAATTATGTCGTTATTCGCGAATTGTCGTTATATTCGCAGTCGTTATTAGCGAAGTTGACTGTAGACGAAATTATTGACCGACGGAATGTTCTGCCTGTAAAGTATATCAAACTGCCTCTACTGGCAATGAATGCACATAACATTTTCATGCATCTTCAACCTCTTCTTGATGCAGATTAAAAATGGGATGTTGAGCCAATAGTGTTACTTTAAAAGGAAAGAAGAAAGGGCCGATAAGTATACATCTCGTTACCTTGGTGGACTGGTAGTCATAACTCCTAACTTATAGGTACGTTCTCTTTTCTCCTTTGTCCATTCTACTTTCAGTAGCGGAGCGGAGGCGCCAACGACAAAGGAACCCAAGAAGAAGTGTAAGTCTTGCAGCATCATGTGGTGCACTGTGTTATGCTGAGCGCTATGCTAGAGCAATATTGATGTATGGAGTGTGTTATTTTAGTTGAACCGATGTGTGTGTGTGTGGGGGGGGGGGGGGGGAGTGTGTGTGTGGTGAGTGTGTACGTGCGTGCATGCATGCGTACACGCGCGCTTGTGTGTGTGTGTGTGTGTGTGTGCGAGTGCGCGTGCGTGCGTGTGCTTGTGTGTGTGCACGCAGATTGTTTTAGTAGTTTTTAGTACTGTCAGTATTACTCGCTCATGTAGTGGTTCATCTGACCAGCTACAAGCTCCTAGCTGGCACAATTTGCCATTGCACACAGTGCTAAATGTGCTGTACACAGTACAGTGGTGAAACAAGCCAGGGGCATTGGAAGGTATCCTACATTTGTATGGCTATGAAAAGACCCACGAAAAGGCACTCCACCTGGGAAAGGTTTTGATAAATTATGCCAAAATAGCCTACTGTATATCAACGAATTTTGGCTGGTGAGAAACTTTGGCCGATCTCGAATTGAAACTTTTTCGGCCGTCATCAAACTTTGGCCGATTGGGGTTTAGAAAGAAACGATCGGTAGGTGTTGCTTTCACATGCAGCCATGCCTCAATCATGCATCATTTCCCTCGGTGACAAACTTTGGCCTGCAACTTTGGCCAGTTGGTAAAAAGCGGCGAAATCAGCGAAATGATATCGCCAGCGAAAATAAGTTGCTTTACAGTACAAGATTTCATTGCTCCAATAATCACTATTTAAACTTATTGTTGCGACTTTGGCCACACCTGCCGCACCGGTTCCGATGCCCCTGCAAGCGGTCCAGCCTATCACTGCGGGACCCGGCGATTCAGTTGTTAACCTGTTCAATGCACAGGCTTGTGTTCATCAGAAGCGGGCGCTTGCACGTTTGCAGAGCTGCATGATCCAGGCCAGGCCTGTTCCTAGTGTCGGATGTTAGGGCACTCAACTCTCTCCTACACCAGGAGGATGGGGAGGGGGGCTCTTGTACAGGCTAATCCTGCATGGCAGATTTACTTGCTATCTCTACTCTGCCAGCAGATCCTGCATTTCACCGTGTTGTCACCTAGCCATTCAGAACCTAATTTATTCTTCATATCAAGCTTTGGGAAACGCTTTGCAATGCGCCGTCGAAGCTTGATGCATTCTTCGTATCGCACTTGGGGAAACACTTTGCCGATATGCACTGCAACCACTGTGTGACGGCCGGTTATTAATAAGTCTAACTCCAGTGAGCTTTATCCTGAAGTTGTCATTATTCTGTGTTCAGTGTATCCTGCATGGCTGCTTGCATGCTCTTTTCATTGATGTTTATGCAGTCTTTGATGACCCATTCGACCACCCCGACTATGTGGCGAAAATCGACGTGCCATTGAAAGATGTTGACGGTGTCGAGTTAAGGCAGAGGTTGCAGAAGAAGGGATTACTAACCAAGAGCCAAGTGAAGAGGTTGGAGAAGATGTCGAGCGAAACGCATAACAACGAGTTGATCGGGTGGATTCAGTCGTCACGTCGCTATGGATATGTTGCGCTGTGCGAGGTTATTCAGGAGTTGAAAGTTTACCCAGAACTGTTGGAAGACATGAACAACCTGCTGCCACCCGAGCGTCGTGTGAAAAAAGGTACGCAATCCCTGTCTGTCCATTGGAAACGTGCTCCTATGTCTTTCTAGTACATTCTACATGCTCGGAACGCACGTGCGTTTGGAGCCGAGAGACTTTCTGAGTCTCATTTCCTCGTGCACAGCCTGGTGTATATTATACAGATGTTTGTATCTGTGCGGCTCTCCCCTATCCAAAGCAACCGCTTTGTTTCCACTTGGTTGCGAGTTGTTGTTTCTCACCGGTCTGTCTGCACATGACGCAATGCCAGTAGTAAAACAGTACATGAGTGTACACTGCTGACAGTCGAGAAGCTGGACGGTGTCGGGGATTGCAATAGCTGTCTTTTTCGGGCGAAAAGATTCATAGGGCTGGCAGTGTAAGCGGCATTTTGACATGTTGCTTCTTGGAGACTATTCTGTTCTCCTGTCTGATAGCATTCTTGTGTCCTAGAAAACCGCTCATACGTATGTGTATAATTTATTATCGCATAGAGGGTCAAGCCTTTGGCTTTGTGCGGTATCCCTGGTAACGGGGCATGCCTGAAATTGTCGTCTCAGCTGTCAGTGAATGGGATTTTCGATCTTTGACCACTTTGCTGGTGAGCTGATCTCCTCACCTCCCACCGCTTCGGGAGCTGCATCTGCGTCTTGACCCTTGAAGGGTGGTGGCGTTCCTACGGATGCGGAAAACTCGGCCTCTCGCCGAGTCTGACTCGAATCGTGAATTTAAAAAAAGAAATTTGCCATGCAGTGTACAGTATACATTGTTGTGTTGTTCACTTCATGGCTGTCCCGCTCTAATACTCACTACAATGGTGGCGACTGAAATCCGACCACAGCTCGGTGCACTCACATTGATTCCAAAAACAAACCAGCACACGTTTCTACACTGCCAAGAGACCGCTACTGTGTGTTCAAAAGTATTGACCTCTGGTTTCAAAAAAGAACCTTAGGTCAGCATTTATACCACATAATCTGTGATCATTTTGTGCATAACAATTTTCCGAAAATGGACGTGTGTTATCCAATCGCCTAGAAAGTTAGTAGGTTTCAAATTAAAATATGAGTAACATTGGGGGAGCTGCCTGAGCAATATCCCGAAGAAATTTCTGAAAAAGCTCCAACCGAATTTGAATTATGTGAAAAAGTCTAGAGATCTATATTCTTGAAACGCACTATATAATCGGCGCCGCACTCGAGCATGAAAGTCAGGGGTCGGATTTCAGTTGCCATCACTGTACAGTGAAACCTGATTTAAGAGACCACCCCACGGTACAAGCACCACCCCACGGTGCAAGCACCACCCCACGGTACCACGGTGCAAGCACCACCCCATGGTACCTAGGTGCAAGCAAAAGCGGTCGTTAAAGCCAGGTGGTCGTTGGAACCAGGTCCAACAGGATCAGTGTAGATCTGTCGGTGCATGGAAAAACGGTCGTTAAGAGCAGGTGGTGGCTAAAACCAGAGGTCGCTTACACCAGGTTTTACTGTACATACAGTACACAAAGTGTCTGTAGTCTTTGCTGCAAACACTGCTCAATACCTCAAAAAGGGGCAGAGCCTACCATACAGGGCAGAACAACAGAGACCAAAAATCCTTCTCGTAACTCCGAGTTTCGTGTTTCAAAAACACTCATCATTCGTCTGATGAGTGTTTTTTGAAGCACGAAACTCGGAATCACGAGAAGGATTTTTCGTCTCTGTTGTTCTGCCCTGTGTACGTGTAGTACAATTAGTTATTACTGCGTCTTGTTGTTTTCTTGTGTATGGACACAGGATGATGGTGGTGATGGTGATGGTGGCCATGATTGATCAACACTGGATCGCGGCGAGAATTTGTTCTGTCTGTCTCTCTCTCTTCCTGTGAGTCCTTCTGTCTGTCTGCCGTTACGTCTTTCTGTCCGTTTTTCTGCTTCACCTCAGACTCTAGACTGAGCTTTCTCCATCACTTTCTCTCACTCTCGCTTGCTCTCGCTCTCACCCAGTCTCTCGCTCCCACTCACTCATTAAGTCGCGATATTCTTCATTTGCCTGCTGCATTCGCTATCGTAAGCACTACTTCCTTTGAATATGCCTTTCTTCTTCTTCTTCTTGGTCTTTCAATTGCTACATGACTCGCTAGAGACTGCTCTCCCTTAGCTTCTACTTAGCTCCTTTTATTGGTACATGATCACAAAGTATTTTTTCACTCCTTAGCAGTGCAGCACCATGGGCCCCGCGTGCTGGGGCAAAGTGGCACGGAACCAGAATGCTGGATTCCCCCGCGCGTGCCCTTCGCTCCATGCACAGTACCTGACCCATGTGTAGAGTCTAGATAGATTGTCTGAGTTGTGTTGAATTGTCATTCAATTTCTTTTTATTCTCATTATCTCTACATTCCATCTCTGTGACTTAGAACCTCGCTTTAGGTCCGTATTTGACTATTTGAGCTTAGACACTGCTGGAAAAGCAGTGCACTAGTCCGACGTCATCATGTCGAATAGCGGAACATTTGTTTAAATTCTTTTCCGGTTGAACCGGTATGCTCATAGAATTATCAGCTTCTGCGCGGCCCCATTTCTGCCTATCCTTTTTCACTTTGGCTGCCCTTTTTCACTTTTTGCAATGCTTTTTCAAAGGGCAACTCCTTAAATTTTTCTAAGGAAGTGCTATTTTCACAGCAGCCATTTTCACAAATAATTGCCGTTGCCGGTTGAACCGGTATGCGTAATCACATTCTGCTCGTTTTTTATTCCTGCACTTGTTCATTTTTACTGTCTCTTTGCCTTCGTACTTCTATTTTCAAAGCACCTTTTATTTCATTTTTCAAGGCACCGCAATTTCCAAAGCAGCCATTTATATAAATGATTTCTACTTTCCTAAAGCACTGGCACATGGTATCTTTTAAACTGCAAATCTCTCGCCCTAGATTCATTCACCTTGGGGAAAGGAGGGGGTGTGACTCTCTCGTTTTCACGTGGACATTG
Source organism: Sycon ciliatum (assembly GCF_964019385.1). NCBI lineage: Eukaryota > Metazoa > Porifera > Calcarea > Leucosolenida > Sycettidae > Sycon > Sycon ciliatum. The sequence goes on along the minus strand of NC_088655.1, from coordinate 24,462,520 downwards.
AGATTGTTACAGTGGCCTGCATGTGCTGTTCTTTTGCGCACGACACACAGTAACCATGGTGATTAGTGACTTGGTTGAGAGGGTGTGTGTACAGCATGGTGATTAGTGACCTGGTTGAGAGGGTGTGTGTACAGCATGGTGATTAGTGACCTGGTTGAGAGGGTGTGTGTCCAGCATGGTGATTAGTGACCTGGTTGAGAGGGTGTGTGTACAGCATGGTGATTAGTGACCTGGTTGAGAGGGTGTGTGTACAGCATGGTGATTAGTGACCTGGTTGAGAGGGTGTGTGTACAGCATGGTGATTAGTGACCTGGTTGAGAGGGTGTGTGTACAGCATGGTGATTAGTGACTTGGTTGAGAGGGTGTGTGTACAGCATGGTGATTAGTGACCTGGTTGAGAGGGTGTGTGTACAGCATGGTGATTAGTGACCCGGTTGAGAGGGTGTGTGTACAGCATGGTGATTAGTGACCCGGTTGAGAGGGTGTGTGTACAGCATGGTGATTAGTGACCCGGTTGAGAGGGTGTGTGTACAGCATGGTGATTAGTGACCCGGTTGAGAGGGTGTGTGTACAGCATGGTGATTAGTGACCCGGTTGAGAGGGTGTGTGTACAGCATGGTGATTAGTGACCTGGTGTGTGTACAGCATGGTGATTAGTGACCTGGTTGAGAGAGTCTGTGTAAAGCATGGTGATTAGTGACCCGGTTGAGAGGGTGTGTGTACAGCATGGTGATTAGTGACCTGGTTGAGAGGGTGTGTGTACAGTAGTTGCCACGAACTGGGAATCCGGCCACAACGCCTGCACAAATACATACGATGACATAACAAAGCCCTAAAAAATATTATAATAAAAAATTACTAAACAGCAATAGCAGCCTCTGAAACCGCCAGCGTGGCGGGAGGCTCTTGTTGATCCATTCTTTGTTGATATTTTCCAAATAATGTTCTAGACCCTCTAAGGCACATTATACATGACCTTAGGAGGGCAAAGGAAATGTGGCACCTGACAAATGCCATGACATGTGAATATGGTTCATTACGTCTGTCAGCCAGCAGCGATGCGATTCTCTTATACAGGCTGGTTGCCGAACGCCCAAAACCACCTGACGCCGTCATGACCACCGGGGCAAACGACGCACTAGAGAGGTTAAGTTTCACGTAAAATTCTTACGTCCGTGCACTTTTACGTCAAAAGTAAAAAAACTCACGTAAAATTTGACGTGTTTTACGTGAGTTGACTGTCCGCACGTAAGTTCATGACGTGGGTTTTTGGAAGTTTCGCTTGGTTATCCCGATCGAATTTGTGTGAGTTTCCGGAGTTTTATCGAGTTGTATCGAGTTTGTTGGAAAATTTGATATTTGTGCGAACTAAACCTGAATCCTGCCAGGCAAAATTTCACGTCACGTCGCACGTGTAACTTAACCTCTAAAAACTACACGTAACGGGAGATTTGCACCGCGTTTTGAAAAAGGGCAAAAAACGTGCAACTTAACCTCTCTAGTCTCGACATGCATACCCGTAAAATCTCGCCAGAACGCCCCGTCTCTCCTATCCGCCCCTCCCTGACTTCTTGTCAGGGACGTGATTGATTGTATCCTCGTACGATCATATGACTCTGTCACAGTCTGTGATACCGTACTGTACTGCAGACGCGTGCTCGACCCCATTGGAAATTATAGCAATAAAACTGCTTTAAATATGGCAGCTTTCTAAAAAAAGTTGTTGTGTTCTAGTCCTGGGTCGACCGGTCCTTTATCAAATTGCTTCCAAATTGCCTTGGACTCATGGTAAAGAGGCTACGAGGGTAGCCCTTTCCCAAAGGTGCTCCTTTAATTCGCACTTAGTGCTTTTCGCGTCCCTCAAAATATGCTGAAAAAGTGCTCTTTTTTCAGTGAAAACAGGCAAAAAAGTGCTCTTTTTCAGTGAAGCATATAGCCATGCAACATGTTCAGATATGAACCCAAGCTGAGAAATGAATACGAACTCTTCCATTTATGGGTCCACGAAAGGCAAAACAGGAAGTAAAGTTAAAAAACAAACCACTTTTTACAGCATTATGTACAAGCTTCACCAACTAATTACTTCTTGCCCCCAAAAAGTGGCGTGCCAAGGCCCATGGAGCACTCGGAAACTGTGATGGCATGCATGAGCAAACAGATTTTAGCACTTTATCAGCTAAAAAAGCTCAAAAAAGGGCGATATTCACCAAAAACGCAATAAAGGGCGAAAGAAACGGGCTTTTCCAAAAAGGGCGAAAAAAGGGCGAGCACCTTTGGGAAAGGGCTATACGAGGGGGAAAGGTCTTCTCGCTTTTCATCCTGTGTGGGATTATTGTGAGGTTTTGTGTGAAATTTTCGGCAATCACATTTCGTTAATTTCTTACTTTTTAGACAGGCCAGTTTGGAAGCAATTTTATAAAGGACCGGTCGACCCAGGACTAGAACACAATACCTTTTTTTTAGAAAGCTGCCATAAAGCAGTTTTTATTGCTAAATTTCTTGTTTTTTATGTCACCAATCGACGAATGCCCTAGATGATGGCCTCTACATCATATCAATACCGTATTATACGCATTGATAATCATGCAAGCCTTTTCTTGCAGAAAATGGCACTTGCATAATCATGTTCTTGTGCATTGGAAACATGTGGGTAGTGGTGGTGATACTTTTTTTTTATACGCTGGTCATGCTGTTAGCCCTTTCCCAAAGGTGCTCTCCCTTTTTTGTGTCGCAGATGTTTTTGTTGATTCTGTGTTTATAATTGTAGTCATGGGTTTGTCGTGATAAGGTCATCGGATCTTCCCAAGTTGTACAATGTACTGTTGAGATACCGAATTCAAATAAATCAATACCATACCATACCATACTGCATAATATTGCACTGAAATCGTAATCATGTTAACGTCGATACAGCTCTTGGAAGTAGTTCAATGACTTCAAAGTGTTAGTCCACGATTGTCTAAAAACAACACAGCAAAGGAGGAAAAATAAACATGTTACGATGTATTAACATGTAGACAAATACATTGTTGAGCCAGACACTTCGTCCCAACAACTACACTGATCCTGAGGATATACATGTAAGGGGCAGGGATATTATGGTTGGAGGTACTGAGAGATAAACAAGGCACTAACAAATTTCCATAACCTTGAACCTTCCGAGTTGGAAGGCTGTCGGTTAGCGCTACGGAGATGTGTTGAAGCTAGGTGTCAGGACGTCGAATGTCTCAGTACTCTGTCAGTTTGGGCCTAGTTGTTGCACTTTCTGACTGTATATAGTATCTAGTTACAGTGGTGGAGAGTTACTCTTAACTCGTTCCATATGCCCTTTTCCTTTCTACTTTTAATAAAGTGTTATACATATTTTGGTGAGTATGAATGATATCCAGTCGAACCTCTTTAGCCTAGGACGAACACCAAGGAACCGATGGTATTTTGTTCTGTGAGTTTGTCTTAACCCTATTTTATAACCAATGAATGCAATTATTTCTCCAATAGATACGAATAGATTTCTTCTACAGCGAAAGGTTCTAAGCCAGACCGACTCATTGACTCGCCTCGTATGAGACAAATGAGTCACTGAACCTTTCTTTAGCAACATGACAGCAACTGAAACAGCAACAGAGGAAATACGATTCATGTACAGCTAGGGTCAGGCGGATTCTGCCGGCAGAAAAATTGGCAGAATTCGGTACTTTTTCTGGTAAGTTTCATGCATGTTGGGTATGTGGATGAAAAAATGGAGCAGAATTCGAGGAATTGCCCCCCATAAGGTTTGTATGGTTCTGCCAATTTCACTGCTTTTCGAGCAGAATCTGCCACCTTTTCGAGCAGAATCCGCCGGTCCCTATGTACAGCACATTCTTGCAGGTACTACAAACAGATTGCAGATTGTAATTCTTGCTTTGCCGGCACACAATTTTATTTGGGGCAGTGCAGTCTCGGCGCTACTCACAATCAAACAGCCCAGACTCGAGTAAACAAATCCAATCGTACGAGCTCTGCTTCTTAGCCGGTGTGCAACCTGGGGCATGGAAACTTGCCCATGTAGTCCCGGTTCACAAGCGGTCCTCCAGATCTTTGGCATCTAACTACCGACCAATATCACTGCTAACGATCATGTCGAAAGTCATGGAGGGAATTGTAAACACGCAACTGGTCAACTACCTAGAGAAGCATGAGGTGTTGCCAAACAGCCAGTTTGGATTCCGACGTGGTAGAGGAATCGCAGATATCTTTACGGCTCTCCAACATGAATGGGTCCACACCATAAGTACTGGCGGTTGTGTCCAGGTCCTCGCCGTGGATATTGCCGGTGCGTTTGACCGGGTATCGCACACAGGAGTGCTGTACAAAGCAAAGCAGGCCGGCGTCGACGGACGCCTGCTTGTATGGCTACAGGACTACCTCACCAACCGAAACATCCGCGTTGTGGTTGGAGGCCAGACGTCAGATGCTCAACCCATCCAGGCTGGTGTCCCCCAAGGCAGCATCCTAGGACCCAGCCTCCTCCTTCTATACACCTCTGACATTGAACAATGTTTAACTCCAGGAACGCAGTTGAGCAGCTTTGCAGACGACACCACACTCTACACCTTAGTACAGCCAACTGACGATCTCCAACAGTCCACTGCCTCCCTCCAAGGGTCCCTCAACAGTCTTGAGGAGTGGGGCCGCAGGTGGCGTATCTGTTTTGAGCCAGCCAAGACACAGCGCATGACTCTACATCGCAAGCACGTTCCCCCCTGCACTCCACCGGTCACCTTTGGAGGGGAAGCACTCCAGGAGACAGATACCCTGAAGCTGCTGGGAGTCATGCTCGACCCTACTCTCTCCTACAGAGCGCACACTCGCAGTGTTGCACTGCGCGCCTCCCAAAGGCTGGGTTTCCTACGAAAGGCAGCACCCATCCTGCACGACCATGGTCGAGTGACGGTCTACAAGGGATTCGTGCGACCCCTACTTGAATATGCCCCACTGGTCTGGTCGAGCGCAGCCGCAACTAACATGGCCCAGCTGGACAAGGTTCAGCAACGTGCCCTGCATTTCCTGGGACCTGGAGCCATCCTCCAAAGTCTTCAGCTTCGTCGGATGGTGGCAGCCCTGTCATACTTGTTCAAGCTGCACTACATTCCAGGGCCTCCCCAGGTAAAGGCCATGCTGCCACCAACCAAGCCCCCTGCGGTAGCTAGCATGTGCACACGGCAAACACGTCAGACGCACCATGCCTTCCAGCTGAAGTGGACACCTCCTCGCACAGCCCCTGACTACCTCCTGCGATCCTTCCCCTTCTTCGCCATCAGACCCTTGTAACCGAATGGCGCCTAGTAGCATGCACTATGATCCGACACACCGCCAAAGACAACAACCGACCGTTCCTTTTTCGTTCTAAGATTCTGTTGAGTAAGAAAAGTGTACGGTATTATATGTGACCAAAAAGATACAGTGAAAGAAAAGCCTAGCAAAGCATTGCAAGGCACGTTGGTTCGGCTGCGTTGGTTCAGCTGCACGCTAGTGCAAACATGCAGATCGACAATGTTGGGCGGAAACCAAACACCACAACATTGCCAGAAACTAACTTGTTCACACCTACATACAATCATGAGTCCATACCGTGTCTGGTCTGGTTTGTTATGTTAGCAACCTAGAATGCATTGAACACATGGATTCGATCACACATTCCCCCCTGGTAACACAACAAAACAGGGAACTTGCACTAAAACGTAGAACTAAGGTTCTCCAAAGAAAAGAACAACACTCCACCAACAGCTAAACAAGAGAACAGCAAAATGCGTAATGGATCTTGCATTTGCTAGCTTGCTCCTAACTAAGCACGCGCCAAGCTAGACTGATAACACGGCACACGTACAGTTTCAGGAGCCATAGCGCTGCGGTGGCCTAATGGCAGATCTGTCTCGCAGGGACATGCGAATGCCGCCATCCCCTATGTTGGGCTCAGGGCCTGGCAGCACTGATGCTGGCTGGTACAGATAACCACCATCTGTAGCCGCTGCACTGTCGTCCATCGGCGCTGTTGGTTGGGCCATGTCACGGGCGACATCCCTCTTGATGATCTCCACGTTGACAATCTTCTCCGCTGAGTGTGGATAGGCAGCCCGGGTGATGACAACTGTCGACGGCGACACAACGCGAACGATGCGCCACCCAGGCTCGTACGGTGCCAGGCATTTGCGGCTCCGGGAAGGCCGACGTAACAGCACCGCATCCCCTACGCTGTACTCTGCTCCTTCGATCACGCTCTCTGTGTCGTTCCGGGAGAGCTCTTCGTTTACGAGGTCTCGCACACGTGCCGTCTTCTCTGCCAAGCTTTCAACCCAGCTTGACAAACTGAGGTCTTCTTCCTCGCGCTCGACCAGGAGGTTGCGTGGTTCCCATCCCATCATTGCGGCGCATGGCGAAATCCCAGTAGCACTGTGCGGCCGCACCCTGTAGTAGTAGAGCAGCATGCTCAGCTCTGTCTGCCAATCGCTGCTGTACTCGACCACTTTGCGGATAAGACCCAGCAGCGTGCGATTGAAGCGCTCGGCTCCCCCTTGGCTCTGAGGGTGGCGCACAGCTCCATGCCTCACATGTACGCCGAATATCGATAGCAGAGACGACACCACACAGTTAACAAACCCCGTGCCGTTGTCACATCGAATTACGCTTGGTGGGCCAAACCGGGTGCAAATACCAACAAGCGCCTCCGCGACACTGACACCATCATGGCGGGCTAGGGGTACGACTTCCACCCACCGTGTGAACATGTCCACACACACGAGGACACAATGGTAGGAACTACTGCGGCTGGGTCCCAGCTCTAACGTATCAATCTGGATGACTTCCCACGGCCTGGTTGGTAGGTCGCTTCTCGCTGTCGGAGGGTTGGGCTCACCTCGCGACGGGTTCGCTGCACGGCACGTCCCGCAGTCTCGGACGACTTCCTGGCAGCGTTGCGCCATCTGTGGGAAATGACAGCACTTCCGAAGACTGCCCCACATGGTCTCCCAGTTACCATGTCCGGTGTTGCGGTGAGCAGCACCGACGGCTTCACTCTGCAGTGCAGTAGGCAGGACCGGTACGATCACATCACCATCGACGGGGTCCACACGACTGAGGTACAGGACGCCATCAATAACACGCAGCTGACCCTTTGATTTCTTGTACAGCTGGCTCGTCACTTGCTTTCCATCCTGTAGCTGTGTCACTGTCAGCTGCACGTCCGCATCTACCGCTTGGCACCCGCGGATAGACCGCATCGACGTTGGCCCCTTCATAGAGCTTGCTGGTAGCGCTGCTGCGATTTCACCTGCTTCCTCCCGACAGGGAGGCCATGAGGTCGGCACGCGGGTGAGCCGATCTGCAACGTTCGACTCCGAGGGGACCCACTCCACGGACACCGTCATGCCAGCAGCAGCCACAGTGTCCTGAAACACCTGCAGGCGGAGACGGACGAGAGACTCGTGGAGACCCCCGACCTTCACGCGATGAGTATTCTGCGAGACCGAGCGCAACCAACCAGCAACGGTCTTCGAGTCGGTCACGATGGTCAGGTTCTTGACGTCCCACCGGATGGCAGATCCAGCGCCTTCAGAGACGACTCGAGCTCCGCCACATTGATATGACGCTTGTCTGCTTTGTCTCGCAACCATGAACCATCCTCGACAACCTTGCCATCCTGCGTGAGCACCGTGGCAATTGCCAAGTTGGACGCGTCACAATACGCTCGCCACGTACCCATCGTTGGGTCAGCGTACCACACTCCGCTAACGGGATCATCATTGCACAGGCGGTGAACAATGTCGCGGCAACACTTCAAGACAGCATCCGGTACAGCCTGATCCCATGCCACCTCTGATGTGCAGGCAAGGCGCTTGACATACGAACACGATGGGCGCAGCCAGGCACACACAGGGTAGTGCCTAATCACTCTGCCACACCAACTAAACAGTTCGCGCTTCGTTGGTTTGTCGGGTAGCTGTAGAGACACACCTTCGCGACGCGTCCACGACACACTCCCCTCGTCATCAGCCTGAAGTTGCAGACCTAGCACACGCGCACTCACGGCTGGCTCAGCCGGTTTGGTTGGCAGGCCATACTCCAGGAGCCGCGACTTGGTGCGGTCGACGAGCTGCTCTGGGACGTAGAGATCATCCACGTAGTTGTCTACGCCAGCGAGATCACGCGTGGCCCACTTCACGATCAAGTCCATTGCCTTTGGAGCCACGGACAGCCCGAAGCCCATCCGCTCCGGACGTACACTTCGCCACGCCACACCACGCACTGATAACGCCACAAATCGGGATGAATGCGTACCTGTAGGTACGCTTTGCTGATATCCAGCAGCTGATACGCTTGCGGAACGCCCGCTTGACGCCACCTCCGTAGCGTCTCGCCACATGCCGGAGCGTCGGTGCCAGGGTGCGACGTCAGCTTCTGGTTGAGGAGCCGGTAGTCGAGGCAGGGCCGAACTGGCGTTGATGCCTTATGCTCCTGCGTAGCAGCGAGCAGAGGCAGCACACATCTCGGCTCACCATGCTTCCCGACGTCATGCTTCACTAGCCAGCCGTTGCCGAGCCATTTTTCAACTTTATCTCCAAATAGCTGTTCCTGCTCCTTGGAGAGCTTGGATCGTGGGTACTCTCCAAGGCCTGACCCGATGCACGTCGTCGGCTCCGTCTTGTCCGCCCATTGCCACTGCACCTCCCACGCCTTGTCAGCCGTACTCCACCGGAGGATCATATCTGATGCCCGCAGCACAACATCGCCATTGCTGAGCTTCTCCACGTCCGCGTGGTGAAGGTCTTCAGCGACGGCTCGTGCTTCCGACTCGGGGCGTGACGGATGCTCATCTGGGGTGCTCGACGCCAGCACCAATGGGCATGCAGCACTGACGGTCCCGAATACAACCCCCACCAGTTCTCCTGCGTCATACTGCATATGCACACCACCCAGAGTCGCGATGCTGTTAACTCCAATCAGCACATCAGCCTCCACGACAGACAGGTCGTCCACCACCAGCATGTCAGTCTCGGTCTCACGTAGGCGAACCACAGCACTATCCAGCCGTGAGATTGTACACTCCACGACGCCACGGACATCCACCGGACTGCCATCGATCGCATTAATTGTCGATGACGTAGGCCTGATATCCAAAGCTAGGTCGGTTGCCAGAGCGCTAGCTACAAGGGAGCGGGATGCACAGGTGTCCACAGCAGCTACTACACGCTTGCTTGGACCGCCGGACCGTTTGATGTCCACAAAGATCCGTGGCAGACTGTCACCTCCACTGCTCAGGCATAACACCTTGGAGTCACCATGATCACCAGAGTGCACAGGAGCAGCGGCTGCACTCCCACCCCGCTGCTTCTTCTGCTTGAAGGCCTTGAACTCCGAACAATCTCTCATCATATGCCCAGCCTCGTCGCAGAATAAACACGTCAGCTGACTGTGTTTGGCTTGCTTGTGGCTACCGGTACCACTACTCGTGCTCGCAGGGCAGTTCCGCTTGAAGTGGCCAACTTGACCACACTTGTAACACAGGACACGTCTTGCGGAGTCGCGACCTACACCTGCTGCAGCGGTCATCCTGGAAGAGCCTGATGGAGCCCGATCGTCTAGAGCACCGTAGCTCACTGCTGCCACACCGGGCTTCATCGATCGTTCCACGCTTCTAAGCCGCCTGACGTACTCCACGCAATCGTCGATGGTGTCCGTTTTTCCACTCATACGGAGCTCCTTCGCAAACTGAGAGGGGAGCCCGGAGAGAAACTGCCCGATCACTATTTTATTCTTCCCATCAGCATCAACCTGCTCACCAGACAAGGTGAGAAGCCTCTTCAAGTCCGCTGCGAAGTTGTCCACCGACTCGTCTCCTCGCAAGATCCTGGACGTAAACATCGAGTATGCTTGATCCGGTGCCATCCCAAAAGCGGCGGTCAGCTTCGCTTTCACATCGGCCGGCTTCTTCTTATCCGCTGCCGCCATCTCGTTCCACACGGTGAACGCCTCACCCTCGAGATAGAGCGGTAGATTCGCCATCTTCTTTTCGTCCGAGTCCCACTTCTGCAAGTCCGCGACAACTGAGAACTTCGCCCAGAATTCGCTCAGGTCGTCCCGACCCCCGCGGAACGGTCTCAAGAAGCATTCGACTTTGGCCATCTCGCACTGCTACCCAATTCGCCCGACTATTCCGAGTTACAACACAAACTCCTGAGTCCCGGGTTTTGGCACCAAAAAGTGCTGTAACCGAATGGCGCCTAGTAGCATGCACTATGATCTGACACACCGCCAAAGACAACAACCGACCGTTCCTTCTTCGTTCTAAGATTCTGTTGAGTAAGAAAAGTGTACGGTATTATATGTGACCAAAAAGATACAGCGAAAGAAAAGCCTAGCAAAGCATTGCAAGGCACGTTGGTTCGGCTGCGTTGGTTCAGCTGCACGCCAGTGCAAACATGCAGATCGACAATGTTGGGCGGAAACCAAACACCACAACATTGCCAGAAACTAACTTGTTCACACCTACATGTACATACAATCATGAGTCCATACCGTGTCTGGTCTGGTTTGTTATGTTAGCAACCTAGAATGCATTGAACACATGGATTCGATCACACCCTGGATCAACCTGCCTGCGGACTAGGCCTTTCCGGATTATGTGTTTGCATATTTTGCATTTTGGGGGTCAAAATGCATTTTGTCCATTTTGACCCACTTTGGGCCAGGGAGTCGTAAAATAGTCGTAAAATACCGGTATTTTACGACTCCCTGCAAGCGATAGGTACTTCACGATCACCATGAATGATCACCATGGTGCCAAATGTCACGCGACTAGCTGTCGCCATTTTGTTACCATGGCAACGGTGGCATTTGTTGTGATTTTTGGGTAAATTTTTGCATTTTCTTTAGAATTTTTTTTTGATTTATAGGGGTTTTTCAAAACACTTTCCATTTCCATTTTAGACCAAGAAAAAACGCATAATCCGGAAAAGCCTACTGCGGACCTCCTGCTTCACGAACCTCATTCAAGACGCCACCAAGCCTTCAAGGTCAATGTATGTAAGGATCTAATCCGAAAGAGATGGCTGTGGTCCACACAGTACCTGTGACAATGATATTGAGACCCATTTAGTATTTACCTCTCTTCTAGTACTTGCTTGTTATGATTATTGTTCTCTTTCTTCTTTTTTCCCTTCTGGTTTAGTCATTACACGTATTTATATTATTTGGTGCAATACTAGCGCCCCTTTCTTGCACCAAATTATTATTTTTGCTACTTGACCATGCAACCCCCCCCCTTTTTTCGATGCCAGGTTGCAACGCTAACGCCGAGACCCCTGGTCGGTCGAGTTGTTCCCTGTTCATCGGCACGTCGTCCCTACATCCCCTGTGTCTTGTCTGGTGTTTGTCTCCACATGTCTTTTTAATTGTAGGGCTGTGTTCCCAATAAAAAAATTAATTAATTAAAAAAATAAAAAACGAGATTTTCACGAGACGAGACTGCACCCATTAGCTTGTTTCGTATGAAACAAACAAGTCACTGAACCTGTCCATAATGGGGATTTTCCCTGATATGCGAATTATGCATACTCAGTCAATGCGTCCTTGAACCTTTACCTCCAGATTGGGAACTGCCAACGATATTATGCCACTGTAAAATTCAGATTCTACCCTATGATCGGGGCACGGAATGCCGGAAGTAAAACCAGTGCCTTGCTTGCACAATGAACATGAGTATTTCGACAACACATCTAAGCCTCAGCAGAACATAAGCCTTACCGTCTAGAAGGTGAACTCGCATTCTTGGGACACTGTGGGAAAGGGTAAAGAGATACGAATGGATCTAAGTCCGAATAAAATCAGCTCACGTTTCCGTAAATGAAAGGGTGAGCATAAGCAGTGAGTCGAAGGAAACTGGTCAACTCAGAGATCACCTGTCATTGAGTATTCCGTAAAAGGAGGCCTCGACAGCGGAAAAGCTAAATTTAGAAAAGAGATCCTGTCAGCTTTTCCGTTGTTTATTGCATTCCACCTAAAATCAGAACACTTTTCGTAAGTGAAAGAGTAAAGAGTTTAAAGACAAGCAAATGAATCAAAGGGAACTGGTCAACTCACCTGTCATTGAGTAATATTCCGTGAAAGGAGGTCTCAGCAGAGCCGAAGCGAAATCTTAGCCAGGAGACGAAATATCCGAAACAGCTCATGCAACAAGCAGTTCCATGTTCCTCGTGCATGCGCATCCGAAAACGGACTGCAACAAAATGTCTGCCGTGCACGTGCACAGCACGCGCGACCACGCGTTGCAACGTTGGTAGATTACATGCACAGGCGCGGCCAGGATCTCTATATCTACAATTGTACAATTGTAGGCCTAGGAGTAGGGCCGTAGGCGTAGGCTGGAGTATACCATGGTATACCATGTATACCGCATGTTGTGAAATACCGAGCACCATCCTTACTTACGTACGTAGCATAGCGCGCGCGATGTCGTTTTGTCTTGCCAAGTGAACCGTGAACAGGATCGCGACTCCTGGCTCTTGACCTTTGCCTTTGGTCGGTGTACGAGATGGATGCACGAACAGTTTTCGTAGGGTGAGTACTTTTTCATGTACTGATGATGTAGCACTGAATGCGGCAAGTAGGACTCGCCCATCCGCCCCTAGGCCCTCCCCACCTGAACTGAAAAGCTGAAGCGCAGCGTCGAGGAGGTAGGGGCGCTCTGGCGGGATTTTACGGTATATATTTTTAACTAATTTTATTATTATCATGGTAATGGTCCTTGCAGTGCAGCGATAGGTCCTCTTCAGACTTCAGTACTCCAGCACTAGTCCCATCAACCGATCCATATTAGCTGCCCGCTACATCATCTCGGAGTCTAGCAGTAGTCTAGTACGTCCGAGTCCCAGGCACTCGGACTCGGAGCCAGCCAACCAGGACGTATCGTAAATCGGGAGCGGGCGTATTTTCTCGAAAGGTAGGCCACTTCGATCGAGCACAGTCCAGTGCATTACGGTCTTACTAACGGCTGTAGTGATATTACACTATTTACAGGGCGTAGGAAGGTCTTCTAGTTCTACATAGTCATTGGTGCGACATATAAAGGCGGGGGAGGGGGGTTCCTGGGGGCCATCAATTAGTTCACTGAATATGCTCCTTTACAGGTAAGCAGAGCCTCATGGTTGGCCTCAAGTCGATTTATGCGGTGGGGTGGGGTGGGGACACGTTAGTTGCATTCATGTTACCCTTACTTGGAGTACTGACTTTAAGATTGAGAAACACAAGATTAATAATTCATTATGTAAAAAGGCGACGTGGAGACAATAATCTTAATAATGCAATGAATATAACTAAATGCGCACTCATATCACAACCATGGGGACGAATCATGTATTCCAGAACGTTTTCTTGTCACTATTATCAATGGAATTCGTGACTAAAGAGAATGATGAAACTACAATAGGATTTATACACTTGGAGTGGAACAGCGAGGATACAAGCATAGTAAGAAAAATAGCACAAACCTAGGAACAATTTGCACAGGTAATAAACTATAGGTGAGGTGAGAAATGATAGGAAATTCAGCAAGTGCAGTGTGACAATGGACATGCATGTGCAAGTGTGTGTGAGTGCGAATTTATTGGAATAGGGTGAGTGCGGTGACATTTTCTTTTTGTTTACAAAGATTTGGATCACGAATGCGAATGTAGACTGCTTCTAGAACTTTCAACTGCTTGAAACTACTTGCAGAACGAACAACACTGAACCAAGAATCATCATAACTTTCACGACACACGCGGTTAGACAACAAATGCAATTTAATTGCCGATGTATTCTTCTTCTTCTCACCGCCTCCGCCTTCACTTGGTTTCTGACCGCCACCGTCCTTCACACCATCTGCACCATCATCGTCATCATCGTCATCGTCCTCTTCATTATCGCTGCCACCTTCACCTGTCGCCGGCTCTCCCAGCAACTGACCACCGGGTTCATCATCGTCACTGCACACGTCGCTTCCACACTCCTCCTCCAGCTGCCGTCGCGTTCTCTTCCTGACCGGTCTTCCCTTGCCATTGCCAAACACCTGACAGTCGTCAACTCTTCCGCTGGCATCATCCATATCCGGAGAGTTTCGATGCATCTTTCCAGTCACCTCTGCAAACCGAGCTGCCGCCAGCCGTTTGCTCCTTCTCAGCTTTGGTGAGTTGCGGTTGTCTGCGTCCGGCGTACCGGTACTCGCTGATAATGAAGATAAGACACAGTGTTCGTCTTTGTTTACATTAATGTTTGTTCCCGATTTCTGCGTGCTGTGTTGGTTTTTCCGAGACACCGTTTGTGGAGCAGAAGCCTCTGTCGGAACGGACAGTGGAGTCGGGTGCTTACGTGGTCGGCCACGCTTTGGTCGGGAGGACCTAGCCGCCTGTGACAATATTGAGAGTGGCACGCTAGGTCCTCCCGACCAAAGCGTGGCCGACCACGTAAGCACCCGACTCCACTGTCCGTTCCGACAGAGGCTTCTGCTCCACAAACGGTGTCTCGGAAAAACCAACACAGCACGCAGAAATCGGGAACAAACATTAATGTAAACAAAGACGAACACTGTGTCTTATCTTCATTATCAGCGAGTACCGGTAAGCCGGACGCAGACAACCGCAACTCACCAAAGCTGAGAAGGAGCAAATGGCTGGCGGCAGCTCGGTTTGCAGAGGTGACTGGAAAGATGCATCGAAACTCTCCGGATATGGATGATGCCAGCGGAAGAGTTGACGACTGTCAGGTGTTTGGCAATGGCAAGGGAAGACCGGTCAGGAAGAGAACGCGACGGCAGCTGGAGGAGGAGTGTGGAAGCGACGTGTGCAGTGACGATGATGAACCCGGTGGTCAGTTGCTGGGAGAGCCGACGACAGGTGAAGGTGGCAGCGATAATGAAGAGGACGATGACGATGATGACGATGATGGTGCAGATGGTGTGAAGGACGATGGCGGTCAGAAACCAAGTGAAGGCGGAGGCGGTGAGAAGAAGAAGAATACATCGGCAATTAAATTGCATTTGTTGTCTAACCGCGTGTGTCGTGAAAGTTATGATGATTCTTGGTTCAGTGTTGTTCGTTCTGCAAGTAGTTTCAAGCAGTTGAAAGTTCTAGAAGCAGTCTACATTCGCATTCGTGATCCAAATCTTTGTAAACAAAAAGAAAATGTCACCGCACTTACGCTATTCCAATAAATTCGCACTCACACACACTTGCACATGCATGTCCATTGTCACACTGCACTTGCTGAATTTCCTATCATTTCTCACCTCACCTATAGTTTATTACCTGTGCAAATTGTTCCTTGGTTTGTGCTATTTTTCTTACTATGCTTGTATCCTCGCTGTTCCACTCCAAGTGTATAAATCCTATTGTAGTTTCATCATTCTCTTTAGTCACGAATTCCATTGATAATAGTGACAAGAAAACGTTCTGGAATACATGATTCGTCCCCATGGTTGTGATATGAGTGCGCATTTAGTTATATTCATTGCATTAATAATTCATTCATGCTGTAAATGTGCTGTGCGCTGCTGGCTCAGGGCGCTGTGCAACCCCAGACCTGCACTCTGCAGACACTGGGCTTCGTACTTGTGCATTGCATCGAGCAACCCCAAACCCGTTAGCACTGGACTGAACATGTGTGTGTGTGTGTGTGCGTGCGCGCGCGCGCGCGTGTGTGTGTGTGTGTGTGTGTGTGTGTGTGGGTGTGTGTGTGTGATGGTGCTGTTGTGTGCATCAGGATAGCAAGATTGTGCTCTGCTAGAGTCCTGGTGGCCACTGATGTGTGTCAGGTGGGACATCAGCATCAGCCGGAACTACCCACGCCACAGTGATTGGTCATACTGTTGACAGTGATCGGGGACATTGTTGTTCTTATCCCAAATATGGAAGGTGAGTGTGTGTCGCAACACCGTAACGATAGCCAAGCTCTATCAGTGCGCTTAACTATCCACAAAATAAGGAATTCGGGTGGACGCACCCATTACCGTAGCGCTGGACATCCGAACCAGTTCCGTTTTATCACGACGTTTCGGCACTTGCAACAATGAATGCCTGATTTCAGAGATGACGCTCCAGAAAGCCTCTGCCCTTCTTTAGATTACGGTGAAGTCTGTACGCCATAGTGGTTGTCTCTTGTACACTCTCTCAGCGTCCTTACGCAGTGTAATACATGTATAGGTGGAATCCTCATAATTCGAATATGGCTTAATTCGAACATAGTGCTTAATTATTAGAAGTTTTCCAGGACCGATTTCTGTCAATACGATTCCCACATAAAGTTTCTGATAATTGGAACCTCGAACTGGACACGTCCGGTTCATTGGAAGTCCCACAGATTCCACTTACATAGAAAATGCATTGGATTTGTGCTGATAATTCGAAATTAGCAAAGTGTAATTCGAAGTTCACTGTACACTGTACTGGTCAGTTCAGTTGAGCAGGCTGTGCCGGTCAGTTCAGTTGAGCAGGCTGTGCTGGTCAGTTCAATATCCGTGAAATCTGTGTCTAAGGTCCATAGCGCAACTTCGCATGACCATGAGAGCGTTTGATATACTTGTTGTCTTGTGGGTTCATGTTTGGATAATTAGAGTGTCCGGATAATTAGAAGTATTTTCCTGGGGGGATTCCACCTGCACTGGGGTTTGAGAAAATAGGGCAGAGACTGAATTATGCTTTCCCATGGTATGACTTTTCTTCAAGTGCTCATGGGCTCAAATTTTGGTTAGAATTTTGAAGCAATAGGGGGTGAGACATAGTGCATGCAGGCGGCATGACGTCTCGCTTACCATTCCCTGTGCCACCTGCATGATGTGGTAGATTATTTGAGGGACACTCGCAGCTGAAACCAAGAGTATTATAAGCCCCCAAGAGTGTGCAACTGCTGATATCCTTTCTATGGGGTTCACCGACGGCGAAAACTCACATCACGCGGTGCAGCGTCGCAGTTATACGTTTCCAGCCTGTGTTTAGCGAGCAGCGGTGTAATGAAAAACATTCTCTGACAGAAACTCACTGCGCGTATGCGAATCCCGAGCATGATCATGGCAGATATTCGGATTGCGCGCACGCTATCCTTCATCTGTACGTAGTACAAAACGTACCTGAGAAACTGATGTGAGCTTTCGCCGTCGGACATCCCATATGCAGAGTTGCACACTCTTGGGAGGTTATAATTTACTAGTCGTCCCTCTCTAATCCGGCACTTGTTTATCCAGCACCCTTGCAAACCAGCACACTTTCTGGCAAAACGGATTTTTCAGTTCATTTTCTACGCTTTAATCCGGCACTTGAATTCCGCCTCCGGCAGCGATTTTCTGAAACAAATCACTCAAACTGTACATAATTCGATTTTCTAATCCAGCAGTTGTACATCGCATACTGTCAAGGAGCTTTGTGACATACACAACATATGTCACTTACACTTGGGAATATCCTATGCCAGTGCATAGGATATTCCCGGCAAGTGTATGTTAAGCCTTTGTGTACGGACTGTACAACTTTCGATCCCCTGGAATCGAAACTTTTCAAGATTTCAATCGATCGTAACTCAGTCGTTTCTGGGTTATTTTCACAAACTAAGATATGTAGGTCGAAGAGAAAACTCCCAGCTGTCCATTGAAACAATCGCTGAAGCGCTCCGTTG
Organism: Sycon ciliatum; assembly: GCF_964019385.1. NCBI lineage: Eukaryota > Metazoa > Porifera > Calcarea > Leucosolenida > Sycettidae > Sycon > Sycon ciliatum. The sequence goes on along the minus strand of NC_088655.1, from coordinate 24,444,844 downwards.
TGCGGGTCTGGGAAAGTGTGTGTGTGTGTGTGTGTGTGTGTGCGTGCATGTGTGTGTGTGTGTGCACGTGAGTGTGTGCGTGTGTGTGTGCGTGAGTGTGTGTGTGTGTCCCATATGGTGCAGTGGTATGTGCAGCGATTTCCAATCGATAGGTTGCGGGTTCGATTCCCGACGATTATGGTCACACACGTCTTCCTTCTCTTTCTCAGACTCTTCCTGACTTTTCTTTCATTCTCCTGGGTGGTTACCAACAGCCAGTGTATGCCGGAGTATGTGGTGTGGTGTGTGGGTAGAAAAAGAAAAAAAGAAAAAAATGGAAAAATGAAAAATAGGGATTCACTGGCCAGAAAAAGTCACTTCAAACAGCTGTGTGGTGGATACCAGGCTAAAAATAGTGGCGGTCAATTCATCAGCCTTGCAAGCTGTTGGATGGTGTAATCCCAGCACAAGTTGCTATGTCTAAAACATAGCTGTTCGCTATCATCGCTCCCGCGATGGGCATGTCTGAGGTCTGAGGTCTGAGGTGTGTGTGTGTCCATTGTTCTTATCACCTGACGATGGCCAAGTGCCGAAACGTAAAATAACGGAACTTGTTCGGATGTGCAGCGCTATGGGAATGGGTGTGTCCACTCAAATTCCTTTCCATGTATTATCGGTGTTGTGCAATTCCATTTTTATTTGTTTCTTGACATGTAGTTGTGTTTAGTTGTGTGTTCATGTGTTATCTGTGCCTTCTGTATTTTGCTGCTTTCGCAACAGACAATCCGTTTCACCTGGTTAAGTTTGTGTGTGACATTCAACCATGGTTGAACGAAGTTGACGCAGATCGACTGCGACAGATGGTGATCAAGAAACATCTCATAAGTGACAGCGCATCAATAGAGAGACTAAAGAGAATTCTGTCCCAGGATGGACAATCTGCTCATAATGAGGAGCTCATCAAGTTGATCAGAGCTGGTGGCCAAAAGACTTATCGTGTTCTCCGTGTTGTCATTGAGGAACTTGGGTATGTGGACAGGAGCAAGGAAATGCTCTCCATTTTGTCCCACACAGGTATGTTGTTGCTATACTTTTACTGCAATGTGTTCAACTTTGGTGGTGTTTAATGGACAGCTGAGAGATTTCTCTTCGACGTACATATTTTAGTTTTTGGTAATAACCCAGGAATGACTGAGTTCCGATCGATTGAAATCTTGAAAAGTTTCGATCCCAGGGGATCGAAAGTTGTACAGTCCGTACACAAAGGGTTAAAGACATGTATTCCACAAAGTACTTGGATTGACACAGAAAATCCCTACGTTTTGACGTACGACATAAACATGTATGTTAACATGTGGTGCCGGATTAGAGAGGGACGCCTATACAGTATTAATTAATATAGTCTTGCTGCAACTGGCAGGGCGTTGAGGTGTTTATAAGTCTTGATCTCTCTCATTCTGATCTTGTCGGCTATCGTTGCTATAAGAGAAAATCTGTGGGTGCACATCCAGTGCATTTTTAGATTTGCGTGCTTCTCTTGCGACGGGCGTATACATGGCAGAACATTTCGTCGGTCAATAACATTTCGTCGGTCAATAATTTCGTTCGACTCCAAAGAAAGGGAGTTCGTCCGGCAGTAAATTTCGTCCATGGATCATAAGAGTGTATTGAATAGCTGGACAAATCGACATTAGTCCGGCATTTAATTTAGTCCAAAAGCTACTTGGACGAAAATGACGAAATTAATTTCCAGACTTTGGCCGCACCTGCCGCACCGGTTCCGATGCCCCTGCAAGCGGTCCGTCGTATCGCTGGGGGGCCCGGCGAGTCAGTTGTAAGCCTGTTCAATGCACAGGCTTGTGTTCATCAGAAGCGGGCGTTCGCAAGTCTGTAGAGCTGCATGATGGATCAAGTCAAGTCCAGGCCAGGCCTGTTCCTAGTGTCGGATGGTTCTACTGAAGCAGTGTTAAGCCCAACACTGCTTTTGCATGGCTTGTCAATACCTTCAGACTTAGGAACGGAATGTATGGAGTTGTGGTCACATCTTGGTCATGTGACTGAATTTGTGCAGAAAGTGATCATGTCATGTGACCAGCGGAACCAACATGGCCGACGTCATGTGACCCATAGATGCAGGAGTTGAGTAGAGTTGAACCCAACATGCCTATCCCGTCATGTGATAGATGTGAAACCATTCTGTTTCTCTATGTGTGTGTTGTGCCAACATTTTCAGACGAGTCTCTCGACCAACAGCTCTCTGACAGGACAGGATGGAAGAGTGGCGTCTTCAGAAAACTTGTGCCTGACCTGGTTTCCATGCTTACTCCAGCTGCTATGCTTCGCCAGTGTGAGGCTGAGGAGCTGATTACGTGTGAACAGCGTCAGCTATTTGCATTACACACTGGCTCTGCAGCGCAGAATCAGGCATTGCTCGATGCGCTACGCCTGGGTGATGACGAATCCTTCCACACCTTCCTTGAATGCATCCGTAAAGTCGAGTCAAAACCCATCCGGAAACAATTATTGCCCAAGCTGGAGCCCGTCGACAAGTTCTGCTGAGGCCGCATTAGCGTCTGCAGGAGCATCTGCTGCTGATCCAGTGGGTAAGTAAAGAGCAGTAGGCTGTACAGGCAGAGGCAAGTTGGGACTTTTGCAGCTCCATAGTTTTTTTCCGTAGTTTTGGCAGCCCAGCTGGCATCAGGCCAGCTTGAAGGCTTGAAGTATCTAGCTAGCAAGCAGTAGGACTCGGAGGAGTAGTGCGATAGCAGTAGCGCAGTGAAGTGCGATATGGGTAAAGCAGTGTAGTGCGATAGGGGTAGGGCAGTGTAGTGCGATAGGGGTAAGGCAGTGTAGTGCGATAGGGGTAGGGCAGTGTAGTGCGATAGGGGTAGGGCAGTGTAGTGCGATAGGGGTAAGGCAATGTAGTGGGATAGGGGTAGGGCAGTGTAGTGCGATAGGGGTAGGGCAGTGTAGTGCGATAGGGGTAAGTCAGTGTAGTGCGATAGGGGTAGGGCAGTGTAGTGCGATAGTGGTAGGGCAGTGTAGTGCGATAGGGGTAGGGCAGTGTAGAGCGATAGGGGTAGGGCAGTGTAGTGCGATACTGGTAGGGCAGTGTAGTGCGATAGGGGTAGGGCAGTGTAGAGCGATAGGGGTAGGGCAGTGTAGTGCGATAGAGGTAGGGCAGTGTAGTGCGATAGGGGTAGGGCAGTGTAGTGCGATAGGGGTAGGGCAGTGTAGTGCAATAGGGGTAGGGCAGTGAAGTGCGATAGGGGTAGGGCAGTGTAGTGCGATATGGGTAAGGCAGTGTAGTGCGATAGGGGTAGGGCAGTTTAATGCGATAGGGGTAAGGCAGTGTAGTGCGATAGGGGTAGGGCAGTGTAGTGCGATAGGGGTAGGGCAGTGTAGTGCGATAGGGGTAAGGCAGTGTAGTGCGATAGGGGTAGGGCAGTGTAGTGCGATTGGGGTAAGGCAGTGTAGTGCGATAGGGGTAGGGCAGTGTAGTGCGATAGGGGTAGGGCAGTGTAGTGCGATAGGGGTATGGCAATGTAGTGGGATAGGGGTAGGGCAGTGTAGTGCGATAGGGGTAGGGCAGTGTAGAGCGATAGGGGTAGGGCAGTGTAGTGCGATAGGGGTAGGGCAGTGTAGTGCGATAGGGGTAGGGCAGTGTGGTGCGATAGGGGTAGGGCAGTGTAGTGCGATAGGGGTAGGGCAGTTTAATGCGATAGGGGTAAGGCAGTGTAGTGCGATAGGGGTAGGGCAGTGTAGTGCTATAGGGGTAGGGCAGTGTAGTGCGATAGTGGTAGGGCAGTGTAGTGCGATTGGGGTAGGGCAGTGTAGTGCGATAGGGGTAGGGCAGTGTAGTGCGATAGGGGTAGGGCAGTTTAATGCGATAGGGGTAGGGCAGTGTAGTGCGATAGGGGTAGGGCAGTGTAGCGCGATAGGGGTAGGGCAGTTTAGTGCGATAGGGGTAGGGCAGTGTAGCGCGATAGGGGTAGTGTAGTGCGATAGGGGTAGGGCAGTGTAGTGCGATAGGGGTAGGGCGATGTAGTGCGATAGGGGTAGGGCAGTGTAGTGCGATAGGGGTAGGGCAGTGTAGTGCGATAGGGGTAGGGCAGTGTAGTGCGATAGGGGTAGGGCAGTGTAGTGCGATAGGGGTAAGGCAGTGTAGTGCGATAGGGGTAGGGCAGTGTAGTGCGATAGGCGTAGGGCAGTGTAGTGCGATAGAGGTAAGGCAGTGTAGGGCGATAGGGGTAAGGCGTTCTAGTGGGATAGGGGTAGGGCATTGTAGTGCGATATGGGTAACCCGGGTAAGGCAGTGTAGTGCGATAGGGGTAGGGCAGTGTAGTGCGATATGGGTAGGCCAGTGTAGTGCGATAGGGGTAAGGCAGTGTAGTGCGATAGGGGTAGGGCAGTGTAGTGCGATAGGGGTAAGGCAGTATAGGGCGATAGGGGTAAGGCGTTGTAGTGCGATAGGGGTAGGGCAGTGTAGTGCGATAGGGGTAACCCGGGTAAGGCAGTGTAGTGCGATAGGGGTAGGGCGGTGTAGTGCGATAGGGGTAGGGCAGTGTAGTGCGATAGGGGTAAGGCAGTGTAGTGCGATAGGGGTAGGGCAGTGTAGTGCGATAGGGGTAAGGCAGTGTAGTACGATAGGGGTAGGGCAGTGTAGTGCGATAGGGGTAGGGCAGTGTGGTGCGATAGGGGTAGGGCAGTGTAGTGCGATAGGGGTAAGGCAGTGTAGTGCGATAGGGGTAGGGCAGTGTAGTGCGATAGGGGTAAGGCAGTGTAGTGCGATAGGGGTAGGGCAGTGTAGTGCGATTGGGGTAGGGCAGTGTAGTGCGATAGGGGTAGGGCAGTGTAGTGCGATAGTGGTAGGGCAGTTTAATTCGATAGGGGCAGGGCAGTGTAGCGCGATAGGGGTAGGGCAGTTTAGTGCGATAGGGGTAGGGCAGTGTAGTGCGATAGGGGTAGGGCAGTTTAATGCGATAGGGGTAGGGCAGTGTAGTGCGATAGGGGTAGGGCAGTGTAGTGCGATAGGGGTAGGGCAGTTTAGTGCGATAGGGGTAGGGCAGTGTAGTGCGATAGGGGTAGGGCAGTGTAGTGCGATAGGAGTAGGGCAGTTTAGTGCGATAGGGGTAGGGCAGTGTAGTGCGATAGGGGTAGGGCAGTTTAGTGCGATAGGGGTAGGGCAGTGAAGTGCGATAGGGGTAGGGCAGTGTAGTGCGATAGGGGTAGGGCAGTGTAGTGCGATAGGGGTAGGGCAGTTTAGTGCGATAGGGGTAGGGCAGTGTAGTGCGATAGGGGTAGGGCAGTGTAGTGCGATAGGGGTAGGGCAGTGTAGTGCGATAGAGGTAAGGCAGTGTAGGGCGATAGGGGTAAGGCGTTGTAGTGCGATAGGGGTAGGGCAGTGTAGTGCGAAAGGGGTAACCCGGGTAAGGCAGTGTAGTGCGATAGGGGTAGGGCAGTGTAGTGCGATATGGGTAGACCAGTGTAGTGCGATAGGGGTAAGGCAGTGTAGTGCGATAGGGGTAGGGCAGTGTAGTGCGATAGGGGTAAGGCAGTATAGGGCGATAGGGGTAAGGCGTTGTAGTGCGATAGGGGTAGGGCAGTGTAGTGCGATAGGGGTAACCCGGGTAAGGCAGTGTAGTGCGATAGGGGTAGGGCAGTTTAATGCGATAGGGGTAGGGCAGTGTAGTGCGATAGGGGTAGGGCAGTGTAGTGCGATAGGGGTAGGGCAGTTTAGTGCGATAGGGGTAGGGCAGTGTAGTGCGATAGGGGTAGGGCAGTGTAGTGCGATAGGGGTAGGGCAGTTTAGTGCGATAGGGGTAGGGCAGTGTAGTGCGATAGGGGTAGGGCAGTTTAGTGCGATAGGGGTAGGGCAGTGTAGTGCGATAGGGGTAGGGCAGTGTAGTGCGATAGGGGTAGGGCAGTGTAGTGCGATAGGGGTAGGGCAGTTTAGTGCGATAGGGGTAGGGCAGTGTAGTGCAATAGGGGTAGGGCAGTGTAGTGCGATAGGGGTAGGGCAGTGTAGTGCGATAGGGGTAACCCGGGTAAGGCAGTGTAGTGCGATAGGGGTAGGGCAGTGTAGTGCGATATGGGTAGACCAGTGTAGTGCGATATGGGTAAGGCAGTGTAGTGCGATAGGGGTAGGGCAGTGTAGTGCGATAGGGGTAAGGCAGTATAGGGCGATAGGGGTAAGGCGTTGTAGTGCGATAGGGGTAGGGCAGTGTAGTGCGATAGGGGTAACCCGGGTAAAGCAGTGTAGTGCGATAGGGGTAGGGCAGTGTAGTGCGATAGGGGTAGGGCAGTGTAGTGCGATAGGGGTAAGGCAGTGTAGTGCGATAGGGGTAAGGCAGTGTAGTGCGATAGGGGTAAGGCAGTGTAGTGCGATAGGGGTAAGGCAGTGTAGTGCGATAGGGGTAGGGCAGTGTAGTGCGATAGGGGTAAGGCAGTGTAGTGCGATAGGGGTAGGGCAGTGTAGTGCGATAGGGGTAAGGCAGTGTAGTGCGATAGGGGTAAGGCAGTGTGGTGCGATAGGGGTAGGGCAGTGTAGTGCGATAGGGGTAAGGCAGTGTGGTGCGATAGGGGTAGGGCAGTGTAGTGTGATAGGGGTAGGGCAGTGTAGTGCGATAGGGGTAGGGCAGTGTGGTGCGATAGGGGTAGGGCAGTGTAGTGCGATAGGGCCAGGGCAGTGTAGTGCGATAGGGGTAGGGCAGTGTACTGCGAGTGGATTTTCCCCAATTTCTTTTCCATTCATCTCGCCATGGGCGGGCAGTCAGCCGAAACGCTGAAGCTGCTCTGCCGTCTCCCCGGCATTGAGCAGACCATCCTAACCCAGTTGCAGACAATCACGGCACACGTCAGTGAGTCAAGAAACCGAGCAGCGCGTCTAAATCGGCGCATTGACGAGCTCGCAGCCCAAGTAAGAGTATTACAAAAAGAGATCTGAGCCCATTGATGGAGCCTGGGACACCATGATTGGCGACGACCCAAACGTATCATGTGACCTTTCTGACAATGCGGATCACTGAGGGTGTGTTATCTAATTGCCTAGAAATCTATACTGGAAGACCAGTAAGGTTAAGTTGTTAACGAACATTTAATTGTAACGAGTTAATGAATTTGAAAAAAAACTTTACTAGTAAAACATTTGAAGTCGTTATGTGCAAAACGATATGCACATGTACAGTCATTTGCCGGTTTTGAAACAGAATTCGTTAGAGTTTCACCTCGCTAACCCACAAAAATCCGGAGAAATTTCTCAAAAATCTCAAACCAAATTTGAATTTTAAAACAACAATCAACAAGACAAGTTGATTGGACATGTGTATACAGTCAACTTTGCTAATAACGACTGCGGATATAGCGACAATTCGCGAATAACGACAGAATTTCCATGGCCAGAGCAAAGTCCCATCTAACTGTATACAGGGATGAATTTGTTGTCATATTTTTGCAAAGCAGTTTCTGCTGATTTGATTAGCATTTTTTCTTTGAAGGTTGGGTGTTACCCACATTGTTGACTGTAGCTTGTTAATTTGTGTAGCAAATTTGAATTATTCGAAAACGTTTGGAGTCTCAAGGGCGTCGGACACGCTACGGTCACTACGGTATTGACCGTACCACTTTTTACCCCAAGTACCCCGTGAATCTATAAAACACACTGACCTGGGCTCTAAATTTCCAAACTTTTCGGCTCAGCCACCACTCCCCCACGAGTAAATTGTACTTCAGATGGCTGACCGTACCGCACTTAAATACCTTCCGATGCCCCTGAGTCTATACATGTACTTTTGAAACGCACTATAAAATCGGTGCCGCGCTCGAGCATGAAAGTCAGGGGTCGGATTTCAGTTGCCATCACTGTACAGTGAAATCTGGTTTAAGAGACCACCTCACGGTACCACGGTGCAAGCACCCCCCCACGGTACCAGGGTGCAAGCACCACCCCACGGTACCACGGTGCAAGCACCACCCCACGGTACCACGGTGCAAGCACCCCACGGTACCACGGTGCAAGGACCACCCCACGGTACCACGGTGCAAGCACCACCCCACGGTACCACGGTGCAAGCACCACCCCACGGTACCACGGTGCAAGCACCACCTCACGGTACCACGGTGCAAGCAAAAGCGGTCGTCAAAGCCAGGTGGTCTTTAGAACCAGGTCCAACAGGTTCAGTGTAGAGCTGTCCGTGCAGGTGGTCGCTAAAACCAGAGGTCGCTTACACCAGTTGCAATCACTGTACATGTAGTACAAGTAGTTATTACTGCGTCTTGTTGTTCTCTTGTGTACGGACACAGGATGGTGGTGATGATGGTGGTGATGATTGATCAACACTGGATCGCGGCGAGAATCTGTTCTGTCTGTCTCTCTCTTCCTGTCTGTCTGCTTGTTCGTCTTTCTTTCCATTTTTCTGCTTCACCTCAGACTCTAGACTGAGCTCTCTCCCTCACTTTCTCTCACTCTCGCTTGCTCTCGCTCTCACCCAGTCTCTCGCTCCCACTCACTCATTACGTCGCGATATTCTTCATTTGCCTGCTGCATTCGCTATCGTAAGCACTACTTCCTTTGAATATGCCTTTCTTCTTCTTCTTGGTCTTGGTATTTTAATTGCCACATGACGCGCTAGAGACTGCTTTCCCTTAGCTTCGACTTTGCTCCTTTTATTGGTACATGATCACAAAGTATTTTTTCACTCCTCGGTAGTGCAGCACCGTGGGCGCCGCGTGCTCAGGCAAAGTGGCACGGAACCAGAATGCTGGATTTCCCCGCGCGTGCCCTTCGCTCCATGCACAGTACCTGACCCATGTGTAGAGTCTAGATAGATTGTCTGAGTTGTGTTGCATTGTCATTCAATTTCTTTTTATTCTCAAAAACATGTATCTCTACATTCTATCTCTGTGACTTAGAACCTCGCTTTAGGTCTGTATTTGACTATTTGAGCTTAGACACTGCTGGAAAAGCAGTGCACTAGTCTGACGTCATCATGTCGAATAGCGGAACATGTTGTAAAAATTCTTTTCCGGTTGAACCGGTATACTCATAGAATTATCAGCTTCTGCGCGGCCTCATTTCTGCCTATCCTTTTTCACTTTGGCTGCCCTTTTTCACTTTTTTGCAATGCTTTTTCAAATGGCAACTTCTTTAATTTTTCTAAGGAAGTGCAATTTTCACAGCAGCCATTTTCACAAATAATTGCTGTTGCCGGTTGAACCGGTATGCGTAATCACATTCTGCTCGTCTTATATTCCTGCATTTGCTTTTCATTTTTACTGTCTCTTTGCCTTCGTACTTCTATTTTCAAAGCACCTTTTTATTTCATTTTTCAAGGCACCGCAATTTCCGAAGCAGCCATTTATATAAATGATTTCTACTTTCCTAAAGCACTGCCACATGGTATCTTCAAACTGCAAATCTCTCACCCTAGATTCATTCACCTTGGGGAAAGGAGGGGATGTGACTCTCTCGTTTTCACGTGGACATTGAGATTGTTACAGTGGCCTGCATGTACCGTTCTTTTGCGCACGACACGCAGTGACCTGGTTGAGAGGGTGTGTGTACAGCATGGTGATTAGTGACCCGGTTGAGAGGGTGTGTGTACAGCATGGTGATTAGTGACCCGGTTGAGAGGGTGTGTGTACAGCATGGTGATTAGTGACCCGGTTGAGAGGGTGTGTGTACAGCATGGTGATTAGTGACCCGGTTGAGAGGGTGTGTGTACAGCATGGTGATTAGTGACCCGGTTGAGAGGGTGTGTGTACAGCATGGTGATTAGTGACCCGGTTGAGAGGGTGTGTGTACAGCATGGTGATTAGTGACCTGGTTGAGAGGGTGTGTGTACAGCATGGTGATTAGTGACTTGGTTGAGAGGGTGTGTGTACAGCATGGTGATTAGTGACCCGGTTGAGAGGGTGTGTGTACAGCATGGTGATTAGTGACCCGGTTGAGAGGGTGTGTGTACAGCATGGTGATTAGTGACCCGGTTGAGAGGGTGTGTGTACAGCATGGTGATTAGTGACCTGGTTGAGAGGGTGTGTGTACAGCATGGTGATTAGTGACCTGGTTGAGAGGGTGTGTGCACAGCATGGTGATTAGTGACCCAGTTGAGAGGGTGTGTATACAGCATGGTGATTAGTGACCCGGTTGAGAGGGTGTGTGTACAGCATGGTGATTAGTGACCTGGTTGAGAGGGTGTGTGTACAGCATGGTGATTAGTGACCTGGTTGAGAGGGTGTGTGTAGAGCATGGTGATTAGTGACCCGGTTGAGAGGGTGTGTGTACAGCATGGTGATTAGTGACCCGGTTGAGAGGGTGTGTGTACAGCATGGTGATTAGTGACCCGGTTGAGAGGGTGTGTGTACAGCATGGTGATTAGTGACCTGGTTGAGAGGGTGTGTGTACAGCATGGTGATTAGTGACCTGGTTGAGAGGGTGTGTGTACAGCATGGTGATTAGTGACCCGGTTGAGAGGGTGTGTGTAGAGCATGGTGATTAGTGACCTGGTTGAGAGGGTGTGTGTACAGCATGGTGATTAGTGACCCGGTTGAGAGGGTGTGTGTGCAGCATAGTGATTAGTGACCCGGTTGAGAGGGTGTGTGTAGAGCATGGTGATTAGTGACCCGGTTGAGAGGGTGTGTGTACAGCATGGTGATTAGTGACCTGGTTGAGAGGGTGTGTGTACAGCATAGTGATTAGTGACCCGGTTGAGAGGGTGTGTGTGCAGCATGGTGATTAGTGACCCGGTTGAGAGGGTGTGTGTACAGCATGGTGATTAGTGACCCGGTTGAGAGGGTGTGTGTACAGCATGGTGATTAGTGACCCGGTTGAGAGGGTGTGTGTGTAGAGCATGGTGATTAGTGACCCGGTTGAGACGGTGTGTGTACAGCATGGTGATTAGTGACCCGGTTGAGAGGGTGTGTGTACAGCATGGTGATTAGTGACCCGGATGAGAGGGTTTGTGTACCGCATGCCATGGTGATTAGCAGAGAGCTCTACGCACACAGTATGACTATGCCCAGGCTAGGGCCGGCTCCCTGGTTTGGACGGATCTTCGTGCACGCTTGGCAACATAATCATTACTTTCGTTACTCGAACCCTGACGGTCCAAATCTTACGAATTAATTATTTTCGTTGTTTGCAGCCGCCCCCCCCCCCCCCCCCCCGGCTACTCGCTCCTGCTTTCCATAACCATGATCACCCGAGCCTCCGAGGATAGCGCGGCGCTAGCTGGCTATGATTCAATAATTAGCGGTAACAATGAAAATAATCATGATAATTCGTATGTGAATCTACTCGTTGATCAACTGCCTAGCTGGACCGACGTCCGTGTGTAGGCAATCTGGTTAGTGCAGTCAGCGTCAAGCTGCTGCAGCGAGAGGAGGTACTGGACCAGTGGTGTGACCGCGGCTAGAGCGGGTATCGATATCCCTGGCCGGGAGTACCGCGTGCATAGGGCGCTACGAACCGTTCTGTACGTCGACATCGCTGGCTGCGCACACGGCAAGCACGCATAGAAGAAGGTGAGACGGTGGGAACCAGGGAACCAGGGAGTGCTAAAGGGAGTGCTGAAGGGAGTGCTAAAGGGAGTGCAGTAGTGCTAAACTGAAAATTTTCTAGTACTACATGTTGTAGTCCCTGGCGGCTGGCGGTGTGAACGTGGTGAACAATCCTGGAAAAATTTATTGCATGACGTGTGGGACAGAAATCACAGCATGTGCACAGAAGTCTGCCTGCCTATTCTGCATAGAACCTGTGTGATGCGGACACCTCCTTTGTCAGGATGCCTCCGGGCTTCACTGGCCAGGGTGCGTTGCTAGCAGGTGCCCCGGCAGTCAAATATTGCATCTGTCTTCCTTCCTGTGCCGATCAACTAAACGTCAAGTACAATTGTGGCCGCGAAGAAATCCTATCCATGAGTCAAAAGTCAGCGCCGCGTTGCCATTTCTACTTTTTCATGCACAGTCCGAAAAAAACAACAACGACAACATCCGAGGACCGCAGGGGACGCATGAGCCATGGCGCTGCTTTCGGCGTGTGGGGCGGATTTTTTGGCCAAGACTGTACTTCGCCACATATAACTTTAAAAAAAAATGGTAAACTAAAAAAGGTGGCAGCTCTCAGCTCATGTAGTTATTGAGCGACATCATCGATCTTGGTTCAACTGTACGCCGTGGTGTACGTTTAGATCTACGCACGGTCGCTGCATTGCGAACTGCCGGCAGTTTCTACGGCTACCATGCAGGGGCGTCGTGCAGGCTGCGGTAACTACGGTATTGACCGCACCACTCTTTGTCCCGGGTTTTACCCTGTGAATCAATAAACTAGGCATCGATGTTGGCTCTACATGTACATATCGAAAAATGTCAAAGATGCCACCCCCCCCCCCCCCCCACACACACACACACATACACACACACACACATACACACACACACACACACACACACACACATACACGTAAAATTCAATTGTACGTCAGATGGCTGACCGTACCACCCCAGAACACCTTCCGACACCTGCGGTGCCATGCCCGGAGTTGCCATGGTTGCTGTGCTCAGAAGGGCAGTACCCATGGCAACTGAAGAGCGCACGGCACCGCGTGCTGGATTGAGCCTACACCTACATGTTCATGTACAGCAGCACAGTTGATAGAGACGAGTTTGTTATTGTGCTCAGAATCACGTGCTAAGCGATCATCAGGTCACGTCGTTCTCTGCATTGACGGTAGATTATCCAGGGCGTCACGGGGCAGTGTGTGTGTGTGTGGGGGGGGGGGGGGTGGTATAATCGGGCGGAAGAATTGGAATTTTCGGCCAACAGGGCAGGCACGTTGTTTTAGCGCTCTACAGGCGTTCTGGTCTGACTATCCTGGACGAAAAGTAGTATGATCATGGTCATACTGGTCGCACCGTGTTTGGCACCCTGGTTTTCTCTAGACCCAGGTATATGAGCCGTGACTGGTTTGAATAATGTAGATTTTTAAGTCTTTGAAGCAAATCACACGTACACATATTAGCTACACACACACACACACACACACACACACACACACACACACACACACACACACACACACACACACACACACACACACACACACACACTATGTCCAGTGGGATTCGCGTCTACTCCGAATTTTTGCTCTCTACAATCATTGGGAGACACCGGAACTTGTGTGTGTGTGGGGGGGGGGGGGAGCTCTGGAGTGCTCATCTGCCAACACTCATATTGAGCACTCTAACATGTCTTCAAGGATCATTCTGTGTGTGTGTGTGTGTGTATGTGTGTGTGTGTACGTGTGTACACGTGTGTGTGTGTGCATGTGTACACGTGCGTGTATCTGTCAAAAAGGAGGTTTGTGTACGTGTGTATGTGTGTATATGTGCATGCATGCGTGTGTGCATGTGCCCATCGTGTTTGTACTCAGCAGCTGCAACGATGCCGACTACGTACAATCCGTGGAAAGACGCAGACTTTCTCAAACTGAAGCCAGATCTGGCGGAGAAGATGGACAATCGGACCATGAGAGTCCTGTGCGGATCCGAGCTCTTGATCTCCAGTTCAGATGAGAAGAAGCTCCTTGCAACAGGAGATGAAATAGAACACAACGACCTACTTCTCGACCTGCTGCAGAAGGGGGATGCTGACTCGTTTAGGATATTTGATCGCATGCTACGATCAGACCGCATTGTTAAGTTCAACTTCTCCGAAATCTATCCACGTCTTGACGTTATTCTAGAACGTAAGTGCACTTTCTTAGCGAGTACGCGCGTAACAACATGCAAACCTAGAATTGGCGTGTGCGTGTGTCCATGTGCCATGCATCGTTTGCTCGTTTCCGTGAGACTGCGCAGGGGCGTCGGCAGGTATTTTAGTGTGCTATGGTCAGCAATCTGAAGTACAATTTACTTGTGGGGGAGGAGGGGTGGCTGAGCCTGACAAAAATGGAAAAAATAGATCCCAGATCAGAGTATTTTATTGATTCACGAGGTACCTGGGGCAAACAGTGGTACAGTCAATACCGAAGTGACAGTACCGTGTGCGTGAGGCTGCAGCAGCGCATGACAAGATTTTTCCTCCACGGCATGTGTGCTCGTACGCGTGCAGTCAGACAAATCCATGTACAGTCGACTCCGGATAATTATAATGAACGACGTCATGCGGGTGACTCAGTGGATTGACTCAGTGGATTAACTCAGTGGATTGACTCAGTGGATTAACTCAGTGGATTAACTCACTACCGTCTTTCTGACATTGCCACTCGAACTTGACAATAGAAGCTGCATTTCGTATGTGCAGTTACATTGAGCCATGGTGTTTTTGTCTTATGTTTGTGAATCCTTCCCGGAAGCAAATGCTGGTTTTTATGCATTCGTGTAATTACTCAGCGTTATTTGCAATAATAATAATAATAATAATAATTAACTCAGTGGATTAACTCAGTGGATTAACTCAGTGGATTAACTCAGTGGATTAACTAGCACAATCTCCTTGCTCAGAAACTTCCGTTCATCTATTCAACAATTCATAGGGTACCCTGTAAAAAGGCCCTAGGCCTGTGGGACTGCCCTATTCAAAATTTAATAATAACGAGAGAGCTTGGAAGCTCAGGGCCCTACGCTATGCTTTTTTGCCTTGATGACCTAGACAAAAAAAGCATAGAGATGTTATTTATTCTTATAAATTTCTCCTTAAAAAAACATAACCTGGGATTCGAACCCGCACTATCGCCCTGCATGCATCCCCAGATACACTTCGCATACATACTAATTCTTCCAAGTTGCTTCACATTATGATCTTGCATTTGAAAGCCCTATTTGAATATGCATTGTGGCCAGCCGTCTTTGATGGTACGGTACGGGACAGGTACGGTCGAGGGTAATACGACACCGTCTACCGCCTTGATGACCTGGGCAAAAAAGCATAAGGATGTTATACACTTTTAAATTCTCCTATTTTTTTTCAGGCATAACCTGGGGTTCAAACCCGCACTATCGCCCTACTTGTACATGCATTCCCCCCCATACACTTCGCATTCATACCCATTCTTCCAAGTTGCTTCACGTTATGATCTTGCGTTTGAAAGCCCTATTTGAATATTTCGGCCAGCTGTATGTGGCCAGCTGTGTTTGATGGTACGGTACGGTACGGGACAGATACGGGATAGCGCCAGGCGTGACACAAACAAACAAACACCAAATTAAAGCTGTGTGGACCCTGGCTAGCGCCAGACGTTACTGACGTAACGTCTTCTGCATAGCTACGGGAATAATTAACTAGTTAGAGCCGTGACTTACTGCCGGCTATATGGACTCGCTTGCTGTTGCTTCAGTCACCACTGTGTTCCACTGGTATAGTAGTGGTACGAAAGGCTCAGTCGAAACTATAATTCTGTGCTTCGGGTGCTTATCAGATTTTTTTATGATGTATACAACGTACAGAACAGAACAACAAGGCCGCACACTGGCTACATCCTCCGGTATACTCTATATTGTGTATAAGTACAACGTTTCGTTTGGAATGAACTTTCGCTATAATTATTCATTAGGGGGCACGAAATAACTAAATTTTGTACCAAACTAACATTTTTTCTTATGAACGTTCGGGGTGGACCTCGACCAGAAACGAAATTTAGTACGTAACGAACCTGCTGGTGGAGAGATCTAACGAAAGATTTCGTAAACGAAACATTTGTACTTATACAGTATCCAAAGTTCGTTATAACAGAAATGAACTTATTCTGTACAAGCAGCAAGTCATGACTGGCATCTGGACCATGACTGGATTGAGTGCACTCGGTTTACATGCGGCCCTTCAAGATAACAGTCCGGTAATCGGTATCAGCGGAAACAATTCGCAACGAAGGGTCACGTTTTGGATGGGTTCGACCAGAGACGACGGTTTGCTATGGCACGAAGTAAAGTTAGTTCACTATGTGAGAGTTTTGTTATAAGTGGAGTGGAATGTACGGCGTGTCATTTACCCCCGATAAAAAAGTACTCCCCGAAAGATAGTACCACCCCCGAAAGTTAGTACTTATGTGGCTGCTAAGTTCTAAAGTTAGTACGTACTAACTTCCGGGAAAATACGGTATATGAGAGTTTTGTTATAAGTGGAGTGGAATGTACGGCGAATGAGCTGCTGAGCACTAGTAGATGATATGCCAAATAATGTGCAACTAGATTTTACTCGTACAGGCTCTGGCCAGACGTATCGCGTTTGTTTGTATAAATGAGCGGTGATAGAGAATCAACACACACACTGGGGATTCTCCTGCTGCCTGTCAGTGCATCCTCTACATGGTCATTCACACATCCAGTGTAGTTACCATGGTTGCAGCGGTGGCATGAAGAAAGGGACGCCTTGTGT
>NC_088655.1:24318496-24425996 GCF_964019385.1 Sycon ciliatum | reverse complement strand
TAAAATACCAGTATTTTACGACTCCCTGGTCTGAGCAGAGGTGGTGGTACTACATGCACTACGCGCCTGTCTGACATGGTACTTACTGGCCCACACACATGTGTATGGTACTGTGGCGTGCTGCAGTGATGGATGGTGTGTGTAGCTAGTACAGGTAGCGAGAGTACAGTCAACTTCGCTTATAACGACACTCGGCGGGGCATCAGAAAAGTGTCCTTATTCACAAAGTGTCGTTACACCCGAAGTCTCATTATATGTTTTACAGTTGGATGGGGCTTTGCTCTGGGCACGGTAATTCTGTCGTTATTCGCGAATTGTTGTTATATCCGCAGTCGCTATTAGCCAAGTTGACTGTACCTGAAAACCAGAATGTTCAGCTTCTGACGTTCTTCTGCATGGGTGTCTGTCGCGACGAAATTCCACGATACATCATCTTTGGTGCAGATCTGAGGCGGGACGTGGTGTGGTGCGTACAACTGAGCTGCAGTTGTGCAGAAAGAGACCCGCTTGAATCCTGCTCGTACGCACTACATCACTTGTGCAGAAAGAGACCTGCTTGGATCCTGCCTGTGCGCACTACATCACTAAAATGATGCCATCCTGGAATTCCGCCGTGACAGCAACCCATCAGAGCTGCGCACTCTGGGTTTCATGTACTCTTGTATGCAGGTGCGTAGCTCGCATGGAGCACGGGGGGGGGGGGCATGTGCACCCCCCTAAAAATGTCGACCTAGGTTCAGCATGCACATAATGACCATGAATGACATGCACCAGCCATCATACACATAATTATGTGGCCGTGCACCACCCCCCCCCCCCCCCCCATCCCCAAAGGGAGGGGACCAGCTACGCCCCTGGTATGTTCGTGCGGATCCTCCGTCCACAACGCCCTTGTGCACCTGGCCTTGGATGCGTGGCACCGATTATTCGCATTGGTCACGATTGTGGAGTGTATCGCAGTGACAGGCCAAACTGGAAATCTCTCTCCCACTCACTCTCTCTCTCTTTCTCTCTCTCTCTCTCTCTCTCTCTCTCTCTCTGTCTTCTCTCTCTCTCTCTCTCTCTCTCTCTCTCTCTCTCTCTCTCTCTCTCTCTCTCTCTCTCTCTCTCTCTGTCTCTCTGTCTCTCTGTCTCTCTGTCTCTCTGTCTCTCTGTCTCTCTGTCTCTCTGTCTCTCTGTCTCTCTGTCTCTCTGTCTCTCTGTCTCTCTCTCTCTCTCTCTCTCTCTCTCTCTCTCTCTCTCTCCTCTCTCTCTCTCTCTGTCTCTCTCTCTGTCTCTCTTTCTCTCTCTCTGTCTGTCTCTCTCTCTCTCTCTCTCTCTCTCTCTCTCTCTCTCTCTCTTCTCTCTCTCTCTCTCTCTCTCTCTCTCTCTCTCTCTCTCCCTCACACACTCTCTCTCCCTCTGCCCCCCCCCCCCCGTCTCTCTCTCATTTAATTAGTGAACTGATTGGAAACAGAACGCATTATCATAATTCCGGCCACTGTCATTTCAATTATTTGACAAAGCGTTTCTTTGTGCACTGTTCCTTGCAGTTCGCCCTATTCCCTGGGCAGAGAAGACACGGAACTGGGAATGCTCGAAAGGACAAGAGACGCCACTGCGATGAAGCGATTCCGAAGACCAGGTGGGAAGGTGACCGGGAGCTGAAAGACGGACGCGCACATGGGCACGAGAATGACGGCCGACTGCAGTCACATGGGCACGAGAATGGCGGCCGACTGCAGTGCAAGCCGACAAGCTGTTAGTGTTTTTGTCAGCACAGGACATTGGCGGTTACGCCTCACTAGTCGCTTTGCGGGGGAAAGATGAGTTCGGATACTATTCTTAAGTGTCGGGGGAGTTAAAGAAAGGTGCTTGCAAAGTGCAGCACGGTGGTATGTGTGTAGTCGGCTCTGCGGTTGGTACATGGCCCTGCCCCAAAAAATGGGGTATTATTGATAACCACTACAGTACCTACTACGCACAGGGGTTGTGTCGGCGAAAGCCCGTCAACTTTCCGAAACCCAAGCGGCTTGGAATCGCCGTTGGCAACCGACACTGTCATGGCTGACGCACACACTCGGTGCGTGTGCTGCAAGCGTACCAGTGCCATCGTACTTGTCCCCGCGGCCCAACGCAAGCAAGCATCTCCCTGAACCCGGCGGCAAACGCTGGTTTCACCGCTCCTGCTTTCAATAGTATAATACCCTTTCTGACTAGTTTCCTTTGAGACAAGAATGCGATAATACTCAGAAAAAGGACACACGAGTCTGAAGTGTGTCCTCTTTTCTGACTACGTGTACATTATAATCATTATTATTATTATTATGAAATGACGCAAAGGCAATATGCCTATCGAGGAGTTCATATAACAATATTGTAATCCTACCTCTTCCAACGTTGACTACTGTCGCAATCTTTTGCGAGGCATAATTTAAAAGCTAGAGAAGAAAATTCTTCGATTATTTCGTTCTCCAAAGAATCCATCGCTAGATTTAAACGTTATTAAATGTTAGGATGCGTAATGTACGAAGTAAACGGAATGGACAATCTGATATCTTTCTTCCATATCCATTGCCTCCTCTTTTTTTCTATCGACCCCGCTGCTCTGTGCCCCTTCCCTCGCTTTCTCTCCTCTTTACTCTCTTCTGTTGAGCGGCCTGAGCGAATGCTACGGCTGGACGCGTATTATGTTGATTTGTTGATTTGGTATTTTAGGACTCCTTGGTTCATTCATATTTTGATTTGAATGAAAAGCCCCGGAGAAGTACTGGCATGATAGGAACGCATTTTGAACGCCCGCTCCCTCTGCTCCACACATCAAAAATTATGAGCAATGGCTTGTCAACTCTCAGGTACTGCAAAAGTGGAAATGCCGATTATCTTGATCATCCAGGCTTGCATTGTGCAAAATTGTTGCAGTGCCATCACTCTCCTGAAGTCCCTTGAGAATGTTTGACCGGCAATACGAGAGATCGCTTGACAACACTTTGATGTTGTCAAGCGATCTCTCGTATTGTCGGCAATGCAATAACTTTCATCGTATGACCGACACCACGAACATTTTTTTGTGAAGAAAAGACCCTTGCTGGAGCCGTTGCACAAGAGGTTTTGCTTGTTCAATGAGAGTAGAAACCTATTTGGTCGGTAGACGCTGCTGGATTCATTCGATATTACTAGTAACTTGAGCCCCGGTTCATGCTCGGGAACGGGTGATGGAAGATTTTTAAAATCTGCTAATAGAAAACGGTAGTCCTGCGACTGCACTCAGCACCGTGCTGAACTGTACGGCGCTGTACTTGATCGCGCTGTACTTGATCGCGCTGTACTTGATCGCGCTGAACTTCTTCATGCTGTAAATTACCACGCCTTCATTTTTCGCGCTGAGTTGCGCTGTGAAATCATGCGCAGAAATGTATCGCGCTGAAACGGTGGCGCTGAAGTGGCAAAACCAAATATACACAGTACTACAGTGGATCTACTATTGGCAAGAGTAATGTTTCTGTGGGCTCTTTTACCCGTATACTTAATGGTTTTCTCCTATTGATTTTTCCTTTTTTATTTTGTGTTCCAATTGATTTGTAAGAAAGGGTTTGCTCTCCACACTGGAGCTCGCGCTGTTCCGCCGAATTGACTTAACACTTGACTGACTCACGATTGCCATCCAGAGCACACGAGAAGTCCACAGGGCCGGAAGCAGCTTCCGCAGAGTGGTGCGGCCGAAGGGCCATCTTTAAGGGGGGGTCTGGGGGTCCTCCCCCCAAAAAAATTGGGAATTTAGACGGCAAATCCAGAACTCTGGGCGACTCCCTGTACAAAATCATACATCGAAACTTTTTCTCCCCGGTTTTGCGCGTTTCACGGGCACGTGGACCGACTTTTTGGGAAGTTTTTTTTCTTTTTTCTTTTTTGGTACGGCCATGGCCGTACCGGCCGTACCAGTGGCACCGGTCCTGGTCCATCGAACCTTCGACTCGGCAAACCTGCAAGAAAGCACCACTCCCTGCTCAATACACAGTGTTTCGGGGAATTCACCCCTCATCAGTTGAGCTTGAGTAGGCTGAGGAAGATTGTGCCTGAAAAGCACCACTTATATAGTGCTCTCCAGGCACAAACATCGCCAGGGATACAAACTAGGGACCGGCGGATTCTGCTCGAAAAGGTGGCAGATTCTGCTCGAAAAGCAGTGAAATTGGCAGAACCATACAAACCTTATGGCGGGCAATTCCTCGAATTCTGCTCCATTGCTTTATCCACATACCAAGTGACATGCGTGAAACTTACCCGAAAAAGTACCGAATTCTGCCAATTTTTCTGCCGGACCCTAATACAAACTTACAGAGACACTCCGCGGACCACTATTCTAATTGATTTACTAGCATCTAAACTGATTTCCGAGTGTACTTCGAAGTAGTTTACTGAATTTTTTTGATGATACATGTACTAGTTACTAAGTATGTGCAATTAAAAAATCCAGAGTATTTTATTCATAATTATGGTGGTAAACACGCACCTGGCAATATGGCGGTAAATACGCGCCGGACAGCAGTTCTACAACAGAGAAGAAAGGAGATTAATGGCTGTAAATAAATGTAAATGTATTGTGCAATTCATTTTGCCCGTCCAAGAGGCTTTATTACTACTACGGTTACTAACTATTACTATTAGCAACAGTATATACAAGGTAAACCCCACGGTTATATCGAGACTCTTGCTAGTATTAGCAAGCATATTGCCGCCGGCTGTGCTGAAACGGGCAGAGGCGTGACTTCGCCTCTGCATGCCAGTAGGCCATTTAGGCAACGGTTTCTTATCAAGCTTTTCTCTTCAATCTTATACATTTTCAATTCATTTTCTATTTTATTTCCGAAGTGGGTTGTCTTTTACTAGTTTTAGCTTTGGTCCGTGGTTCTGCCGTCATGGTTTCACGTGATTGACGTTGTGCCGGAACGAACCCGTTCTCAAGTATGAGCAAGAGCAGGGAGTCGTAAAGTACCGGTATTTTACGACTCCCTGGCAAGAGTATTCTTGGTATTTCAGTCTGTCCATTCATCGGAAACAGTCCCGCTGGCTTTTGAAAGTCCGATTTGGGCCGAATTGAGGATCAAACCCCACTTTAAATCTCAAAAATCTGGGTTTGGGATCTGCTTCTCCGTACATTGCGCCATGGCATACATGTACCTGTCCTAATTAATTATTTTGGTAAAACCTGGCTGAATTTCTATTTCCCTGTTCGTGACTTTTCTGGCCTCAAACATGACAAGGAGTAATCGTTGGTCACACATGCACAATGGCGATGCAGGATGACGGATGTGACTGTTGTTTTCACGATATCTACAGTTCAACTACAAATATTACACAGCAATGAATCAAAAACGTCTCATTCCGCTGTAACTCCGAGTTTCGTGTCAGAACACTTCATCAGACAGCATATGACCAAGACTAACAATCGCTAGAATATATATATACGGAGAAGGGGAGAAGGGGGCAAAAGTGATGGAGGTACATTTCAGTAGCGCGAGGAAAAGGGATGACAAAATCAGCGTGATTATAAGAGGAAAAAGATGTTGAGAGTATAGAGCATAGCCAGGGTAGAGAAACAGCGCGACTTTCTGGTAACACATCAATACAGATTTGTGCTGCATTGTTACATATCAAATTGTGACCTAGGGTGGTAAAAATGTTGATGGGGATTGTGTTGTGGGAATCACTCACGCCAGGCAAGGGGGTGACTACCACACCCGCCAAGGCATCGGAAAACCGGCGACAGAAGCCAAGATCCGCCAAAAGCGCGTGAGCCATGAGCCCTGGTGAGTGCTCACCATTCCCGCGCCCCGCGGAACCCAGCCCCGACCGCCACCTCCCCGGCCCCGACGGGCAAAACAGCCACCCCCAGTCTGGCGTGGCTCATGTATTTTGTTGTTCATCACGTTACCCTGCTGAGTTGAAACTTGTTGGCGTGACGACATTTGGAGATTAACTCGCTCCTCTTATTCAGGCGGGTGCTCCTGTCGGCGGTAATGATGCGGAATTTCTCCGTCACGCATAGGTTACACCGTTTGCTTACGTTGCTGTATCCTTTAGCTTGCTCAGCAATCCTCCACTTGATGGTGACCGGTGCGTTCGTCTCTTTTAGCCGCCATACATGCTTGGACAGCTCCGTGTTGTTCCTCCTCGACTCGATGTTCATGTCCGATTTGTGGTTATAGTGTCGTTTCTTAAATGGTGGCTCAGTTGATCCAATGTACACCTTCTGTTCGTTTTCTTTCCCCACGTGCGCTTCATAAACGACCTCTTGCGCTTGGCATCGGCCGTCCAGCGGGCACTCCGGTTGAGCTCGGCAGTTGCATGGTTTTTCGATGCGTTTCGGCTCAAGAAGCATCTTGTTATGCCCGTTAATCACTGCGGCTACGTTGGGCATACAACTGTAGCTAACCTTGACGTTATTTTTGTTGAATATTTTTTGCAGCTTTGAATTCGCAGGGAAGTGCTTCTGCACCAATCGCAAGAATGTGGCCGCCACATTCGTGCTCACATTCTTGCTGAAAGGCGGGTTAAACCATATCACTTTCCTCCGACGGTTCTTTCTGTTCCTTCCTGTAGCACGTGTCGCCTTCTCCTGGTATTCAATCGTTGAAGCGAATCCACTAGATTTCAGTGCGTTCTGGTACAACGGCGCCGCCTCATCGAACGTCTGCTGATCAGCCGATATATCTGACACTCTCCGCTCAATCGCCTTAGGGAGGTTTCTCAGTATCATTGGGGGATGGTTCGACCTCGTGCTTAAATACAGTGGTGTGTTGTTCGGCTTTCGGAACGGCTTGTACTTTCCAGTGTCAAGATTCAGTGTGACATCTAGGAAGTCCACCACTCTCATGTTCACGTCGATCGTTATTTTCAAGCCATGTTGTTGGAATACAACGCTTCGGCCTCAAGACCAAAAACTGCCCCCCGAAGGTACCAGAGATGAAGGGATTTGAGGATGACGTCACGAAGATGATCGAGAACCTGAGATTCCGAAGAGTATCTGATGACTTCCAAGCCCAGCTGAAGACGGACATCCAGAAGATCAAGAAAACCGAGCACATCATCGTGAAGGCTGATAAGACACGGAATCTTTATCAAGTCAGCAAGGACCAGTATCATAAGCTCCTACACGACAATATCACAAGGACGTACAAGGCAGCCCCTGATGGCGTATATGATGAGATTAACTGTGAGGCCAAGGAGATCGCAACAGCGTTGGGAACTGGGGAGCGCATGGAGATACTGCCCAAGGCAAACGCATTCGTTACACTGAAGGACCATAAGCCGCGCTTTGCCAATGATCTGCCGTGCAGGTTAATAAATCCTGCCAAGCCGGAGATGGGCATCATTAGCAAGCAAGTTCTCGAAAGAATGACGCAGAAAGTTCGCGAGTTGACATCCATTAGCCTGTGGAAGAATACGGCGTCTGTTCTCGACTGGTTTGTAAAGATCAAGGAAAAGGAACGGATGACATTTGTGTGCTTTGATATAGTGGAGTTTTACCCAACAATCACTGAGGAGCTGTTGACCCGTGCCCTATCATTCGCGAAGCAGTACGCTAACATAGACCAGCGGGAGGAAGACGCTATCATGCACTCGAGAAGATCCCTGCTATTCAGCGGCGAGAGGCAGTGGGTAAAGAAGAAGAACAGTGCGTTTGATGTGACTATGGGGTCTTTCGATGGCGCCGAGGTGTGCGAGCTGGTCGGCGCCTTTCTCCTCTCTGAGCTGAGCCAGCACATAGACCAGAGCTCAGTTGGCCTTTATCGCGATGATGGATTGGCTGTCGTACGCGATATGTCAGGCAGTGCTGCTGATCGTCTCAGAAAGACCATAGCTACTGTATTCCAACAACATGGCTTGAAAATAACGATCGACGTGAACATGAGAGTGGTGGACTTCCTAGATGTCACACTGAATCTTGACACTGGAAAGTACAAGCCGTTCCGAAAGCCGAACAACACACCACTGTATTTAAGCACGAGGTCGAACCATCCCCCAATGATACTGAGAAACCTCCCTAAGGCGATTGAGCGGAGAGTGTCAGATATATCGGCTGATCAGCAGACGTTCGATGAGGCGGCGCCGTTGTACCAGAACGCACTGAAATCTAGTGGATTCGCTTCAACGATTGAATACCAGGAGAAGGCGACACGTGCTACAGGAAGGAACAGAAAGAACCGTCGGAGGAAAGTGATATGGTTTAACCCGCCTTTCAGCAAGAATGTGAGCACGAATGTGGCGGCCACATTCTTGCGATTGGTGCAGAAGCACTTCCCTGCGAATTCAAAGCTGCAAAAAATATTCAACAAAAATAACGTCAAGGTTAGCTACAGTTGTATGCCCAACGTAGCCGCAGTGATTAACGGGCATAACAAGATGCTTCTTGAGCCGAAACGCATCGAAAAACCATGCAACTGCCGAGCTCAACCGGAGTGCCCGCTGGACGGCCGATGCCAAGCGCAAGAGGTCGTTTATGAAGCGCACGTGGGGAAAGAAAACGAACAGAAGGTGTACATTGGATCAACTGAGCCACCATTTAAGAAACGACACTATAACCACAAATCGGACATGAACATCGAGTCGAGGAGGAACAACACGGAGCTGTCCAAGCATGTATGGCGGCTAAAAGAGACGAACGCACCGGTCACCATCAAGTGGAGGATTGCTGAGCAAGCTAAAGGATACAGCAACGTAAGCAAACGGTGTAACCTATGCGTGACGGAGAAATTCCGCATCATTACCGCCGACAGGAGCACCCGCCTGAATAAGAGGAGCGAGTTAATCTCCAAATGTCGTCACGCCAACAAGTTTCAACTCAGCAGGGTAACGTGATGAACAACAAAATACATGAGCCACGCCAGACTGGGGGTGGCTGTTTTGCCCGTCGGGGCCGGGGAGGTGGCGGTCGGGGCTGGGTTCCGCGGGGCGCGGGAATGGTGAGCACTCACCAGGGCTCATGGCTCACGCGCTTTTGGCGGATCTTGGCTTCTGTCGCCGGTTTTCCGATGCCTTGGCGGGTGTGGTAGTCACCCCCTTGCCTGGCGTGAGTGATTCCCACAACACAATCCCCATCAACATTTTTACCACCCTAGGTCACAATTTGATATGTAACAATGCAGCACAAATCTGTATTGATGTGTTACCAGAAAGTCGCGCTGTTTCTCTACCCTGGCTATGCTCTATACTCTCAACATCTTTTTCCTCTTATAATCACGCTGATTTTGTCATCCCTTTTCCTCGCGCTACTGAAATGTACCTCCATCACTTTTGCCCCCTTCTCCCCTTCTCCGTATATATTCTAGCGATTGTTAGTCTTGGTCATATGCTGTCTGATGAAGTGTTCTGACACGAAACTCGGAGTTACAGCGGAATGAGACGTTTTTGATTCATTGCTGTGTAATATTTGTATTACTTGCTCTGTCCAGTGGACATTGAGCACTGTAAGCAGCCTAGGGACCTTAGACAACTGTCTACAGTTCAACTATGTGTGGGAGACACCAAAAAGTTAGGGTGCCAGTTTCCAATGAATGGACTGACTCTGTACTCTGTAGGGAGGTGTACCAAGCACGACGCGTACCGGTATGGTACATAACAAGACCATCTGCACGATCCGTGGTCATAAAACGACTCTGACAAAGTGAAATTTTCATGAGCTGACTATACGTACTACTGACACCAACTGTGACCAATTGAGTCATGGCCGTCAGCTGATGGGCACTGAGCCACTGACTGACCTTCTGACTTCTTCTGTTGGAAAAGGCCGAGTCGGACGAACGCCCACGCTCTCCTCATGATAGCTTCTTCTTGTCCTGTCGATATTAGTATCCGACGACAGCCCTATCGGTGTGTGGCGTGATCATTCAAATGCGTTCGCACTTTTCTTTTTGTCATTTTCAAACGAAAAATGTGACGCATTCTCGCTTTTTTGGCCATTGATTGATTGTGCATGACGTGTGATTCGTCATGGATAGAAAACTACTTCAACAGAGGAAATTTTTGTTTTGGCATGTTTGGTGCTTGGCCTTGGCGACATTCTATTGTGGAGAGGTGATTTCGACATCATTGGTCTCCAATGATTGCCAGTACGCCAAGGATTACGAGTTTTGTATGACCTACCATGAGCGTCTAAGCGTGGAACATCCCACGATTGAGATCGAAATTGGACACTGTGTTTGAAAATAATAATACTAGCAAAGTGCAAATCCGTCAGCAAAAATGCCAGAAACAACCTCTCACTCTGGAGACGAGTCTGCATCTCCGTCTATTCCTCGCAGCAGCAGCAACAAAACCCTGGAGGCGCAGGAGAACCGCTCTCGCCGATCGTCCTCAAAGCTCTCCGAGCACGGTGAGCTGAGTGCTGAGCAGAGTGGAGACATCAGAAATCTGGTCACTGGCGCTGGCAGCACGAGTCCAGTGGCGAGCGGTGACAAGGCGGAGAACGTGGCTAGTGCTAGCAGCAGTGCTATTATCACCACCACCAGCGGCAGCAGCATGGTGGCGACACAGGGTGCCTCAACCGTCCAGCACTCCACCCAGCTGGCACACGACGCAGAGCCAGTGACGGCAGCAGCGATAAGCCACACAGCAAACAGCTGTGGCGGTGCACAACCTGGGCCACTGCTGCCGTCACCGCCGAATCAGAATCAGCTGGGCGTGCGCAACACCAAGGGCGGCTTTCTGCAGCGCATCAAGAAGCAGCGCTCGTCGGGCAGCAAGGATTCCGACGGCAGCAGTCCGGGCACGAATCGCCGGCCTAACCCGTCGTGGCGCGCCAAGTGGCACTCGTCCAACTACAACTCGCGCAACGATGAGTTTCACAAGCTGTTCCGCGAGTTCACGGCGCCGGACGAGGTCCTCATAGACGACTTTGCGTGCGCCCTGCAAAAGGAGATACTCATGCAGGGCCGGCTGTACCTTTCGCGCGAGCACCTTTGCTTCCACTCGAGCATCTTCGGCTTCGAGACGAACATCGTGGTGCGCTGGGACAACGTGCAGGCGGTGACGAGGGAGAAGACCGCCATGCTCTTCCCAAACGCATTGCAGGTCACCGTGCGCACGCCGAGCACCAACGGCGAGCACGTGCTTCAACAACAACAACAACAACAACAGCAGCAGCAACCGTCGCCACAGCAGCCACAGCAGCCGCAGCAGTTTGAGGTCAAGCAGTACTTCTTCTCGTCGTTTGTGCGCCGTGAGCTGACGCACGCCATCGTGATGAAGATCTGGCAGAACAAGCTGCTGGACGGGCCCGAGACGTCGGCGGACCTGCGGCGCTTTGTCTGCGATCGCTACGGCATCGACGCGACCGTGTCGGACGAGGACGAGGAGGACGACGCCGACGACGAGTCAGAGGTGCTGAAGAGCGGTGCCGAGGAGGACACGCGGGCACACGACGGCGACGTCAGCGAGGTGGCGTCCGACGTGGACAGTCTGTCGGACCGTGACGACGGCGATAAGGACGACCATCGGAACGCACCTGCCGCCGCCACCGATGACGCCGCAGCCGACGACGAAGCCGCAGCTGACGACGAAGAGGACGCGGAGGGCGAAGAAGAGCCGGTGGAGTGCCAGTGCGCGGAGCACGCGAACCTGGAGCTTATCGACGAGGTGTTCGACGCGCCTGCCGCGCGCCTGTTCGACATGTTCTTCGCCGACGGCACGGAGCCGTCGCTGTTCATGCAGTCCTGCATCGAGTGGCGCCAACTGGTGGACTTCTCGCAGCAGCCGTGGCGAGCGGTCGGCGACGACGGTGCGACGGTCGACGGAGGCGGCGCGGCGGAGAGAGAGCGCACGGTCACGTTTGTCATGCCGATGGAGGTGAAGATCGGGCCGAAGACGTCCGCCGTCACCGAGCACCAGGTGCAGCGGCGTGCGGTCGCCGACCGAGAGTATCGCGTCGACGTGGACGTCAGCAACGGCGGCATTCCGTACGCCGACACGTTTGGCGTCCGCCTCAGCTACTGCCTGACGCGCGTCTCGGCACACCGCTGTCGATTCCGTATCCACGGCGGCGTCTACTATAAGAAATCCTGCTTCGGATTTGTCAAGACGCTCATCGAGAAGTCGGCCGTCGACGGCATGAAAGCGCATCACGCTCGCCTGCTGAGCTCTATTCACGAGGCCACTCAAAAGCTGCGGTCACCCCCCGTGTCCACTAAGCGCGCCGGCTCGCCTCTCGCCTTGCAGTCGCCGGCGGCTCGCACGCACTCGCGTCGCCCGTCGCTGGGGCAGGCGAAGAGCTCGTCGCGTCACCAGCGCAGCATCAGCAATGCCAGCGCTGGCAAGAGCGCCACCGCCGCGACGACGGGACCGACTGTCGGCAAGACTATGCCAACGACTGCGTCCGCGTCGTCATCGACGCCATCGTCGTCGTCGTCGTTGTTGTGTTCACCGGTGATCATGAACACCGTCATCGTGCTGCTGCTGTTCGTCAACCTGTTCTTCCTCGTCTGCCTGTACTGGGACAAGCCGAGCTCCCAGGCGTCGGCGGGGGCGACACTCGGCGCGGCGTGCGCGTACGGTGACGGGTCGTGCCGCGCGGCCACGCTCAACAAGCTCGCCGCCACTCTGGACACGGCCGCTCTGGACACGCCGGACAAGTGGCGAGTGCTGCTGGACATGCAGCATCGCAGCCACCAGGCGGAGCTGGAGCGGCTGCGAGGCGTGATGGCAACGTCATCTCAACTCCTTGGTGATGTTGTCGCCGCTCTCGACGTGCACATCGATCAGGCCCTGCTGGCTATCAAGTCAACCACGATGAGCGGAAAGAGCGCCGGTGATCCCGGCGTGATGAAGCCAGCGCCTTTGTCATGTGACGCCGGCGTGGACTGTGCTAGTAGTGGTGAATCGCCGCTCAAGGACACCATGCAAGCTGTGCAGCGCCTCCAGGAGCAGCTGAAAGGCAAGCAGTGACGCGGAAACGTTGAGCCGCTTGAGCCCCTCTCTCTCTCTCTCTCTCTCTCTCTCTCTCTCTCTCTCTCTCTCTCTCTCTCTCTCTCTCTCTCTCTTTCTCTCTCGCTTTCTCTCTCTCTCTCTCTTTCTCTCTGTCTCTCTCTCGAGGTTTAGTTTTAGTTGGTCTGCAGTTCATGACTTCGTTATCTCAGACATTGTTTCTGGCTTTCTCCGTTTCCGAAAAAAAGAGTCCTACTTCTAGAGTATTTTTTCTACACTATCCCTGTAGGTGTTATGTAGCTTGTTTGTCTTTTCAGAACTGTAGGAGGTTGAGCTTCACGCCAGACTCACCCTCTACACCTCCGTGCGTGATTCTCACACTGACAATTCGTCGCTCCGCTTTTTCCATGTCCACTCCGCGTAGTTTTATTTTTTTTGTTCTTTACAGTCAAGGTATTCCGCCGTAACCCGTCATATCACCACGTTTCAGCTCTTCTGCCATAAGTCTGCCGCTTTAATAAAGACTTCCTCCATGAAAGCTTCCCTCGCGATTCTGCACTTTATGGGAAGCCCATTTTTTCATACCAGATTTTCATACCGCCATATATGTATTTTTTCCTCTCCCATCGCCCCGTGGGGCTAACACTCACCGGTCGCCTAACCGGCGTCGGCGTCACCTTTTTCGTTCTGCTTGTGATCCGTACCAGAAGCTGTTCTGTTTTTTGTTTTGTTTTTTTTTGTCTTTTCTCCTCTGAACTCACTTTCTCTTCCGTCTTGTTCTCCGGTATATGCTTGTATACCTTGTAGTACGAATGTTTTTTTTGGTTTTTTGTTGCTGCTTATTTTCGTTCATCTCCTTGTTCCCTTGTCTGTGTAGTTCCTATGTACTAGGAGCACTGTCTTGTTAGTTAACTTAGGGATGTTTGTGGTGCTTAGATCGTCCTCTCTCATTAGGTTGTGTCTGGTATTTGACGTACTGCTTCGTTCTGTGTGTGTGCGCGAGCTGGTCCCTCTACTAGGCTCTAGTCTGTATGTGGGGGGGGGGGGGGAGGGGGGTGCGCGTGCGTGTGTGTCTGGAGTGTGGAACTGTAGCTGCATGGCTGGTCAGTGCCGGAGGGACTGTGCTCGGTCAGACACTGCGCGGAGGGACTGTGCACGGTCAGACACTGCGGCGAAGGGACTGTGCATGGTCAGACAACATTGGCATGGTACATATCGTACGAAAGTGGTATGAAATCCCGCGTCGCGAAACATACTGTTCGCCCATACCCAGTAGTTGGAATATAGTGGTTTCGCATCATTGTCATGTGACTAAATTTGTGCAGAAAGTGATCATGTCATGTGTACAGTGGAACCAACATGGTCGACATTGTGTGACCCATAGATGCAGGAGTTGAGTGGACAGCGGAACCAACATGGCCACCGATGTCATGTGACCCACAGATGCAGGGGTTGATGAATTGAGTGGACAGCGGAACCAACATGGCCACCGACGTCATGTGACCCACAGATGCAGGGGTTGAGTGGACAGTGGAAAGAGCATGGCCACCGACAGCATGTGACCATGCAAGGGTTGAGTGGAGTTGGAACCAACATGGCCAACATCACGTGACCCATTATAGATGTGGAGTTCGAACTACATGTACCTGTGTCCCTGGTTGGAACCAACATGGCTGTCCCATGCATGGTCACGTGACAACCATGTGAAATCACTCTATAGCGGGGAGTCGTAAAATACAGGTATTTACGACTCCCCGCGCGTTATATCCGAAGTGACGCGCAATTTCACGTCAAATCTGGCGTGAAACTCCAAATGTCGACGTGAGCCGCAGGTCCCTCGCGTTGTTTTTCGATGCGCGCGACCCGAGCTTTCGCGTCACGTCGGAAATAGTGTGTATCTTAGCACAATCTTACCCCTCTCTCATAACTAAAGCAACGCAATTAATAAAGCGAGTTGCTCACATGCA
Source organism: Sycon ciliatum (assembly GCF_964019385.1). NCBI lineage: Eukaryota > Metazoa > Porifera > Calcarea > Leucosolenida > Sycettidae > Sycon > Sycon ciliatum. The sequence goes on along the minus strand of NC_088655.1, from coordinate 24,411,129 downwards.
CCTTGAACACCCTTGGCAAGGGTTACTAGCAGGCATCCTTGAAAATTTGACATGAAGGCCTTTTCAAATTTCATCCAAAAGTGAAACGACCATGTGAACCAGCGAGTACTGTAAAACCAGAAAGTCCAACGAGTCACAAAGTCTAAGCATTTTTTAACGACCAGTTTGTTTCGTTATTTGACGAAACGTTATCGCGAACCCGGTTTGAGATGTCTGTGTAAAGCATACAGATGGGTGGCCAGGTAGCCATCGTTAAACCTAGCTTCTGCACGTTATCATGCAAAAATTACAAAAAAACACTAAACTTTTTGGTCGTTAAACTTTCCGGTTTTACAGTACGAGTACAACCTGATGTGAAAAAAATTAAAATTCGACGGGTTCGCGTACCGGGCAGGTCAAGAACAAGGAGTCGTACAACTCAGCTCCCTGGTCAAGAACCACCTTTCCGCTTCCGTGATGTGAACCCACCAAAGAATGGATCCCGTACTCAACGTGTCATGTCAAGCTAGTCCCAGCAGAGACTCCAGACCGCACATCACAAAGGCACAGCGAGGACAACGCGGCGTTCATTTTTCAGCAGAAAATATCAAAGCATATTAAATGCAAGTTCCGGTCGACACGCCGGAAAGGAAATCATGTGGGCTGAAAACAGAAGAAGAGCTCAGGTGTTAGATCCAACACACATCACAGCACAACGTTAAAAAAATACGTGGGAACTGTGATTGGGAGGAACACTGGGTTAGTTTTAATAGATAATTATGTACAATCTGCAAAAAGAATAATATTTACTGCGACAACGAATGGTCACACAACACCACCACCACTATGGGGAGAGTTCTAATCAGGGTGTAGTAAAATGCCGGTATGTTACTACTCCCTGGTTCTAATGGACCCACTCGCACACGACAAAGAGCAACGAACACACAGCAAGGCGCTGGGGAAGCAAGTACGACTGACGGAGCCAATATCCCGCCGCGATAAGATCACGATGCTAATTTTTTTTCTTGAAGGCTGCACTCCTGAAATCTGTCACGTAAGGTGTGTGTGTGTGTGTGGGGGGGGGGGGGGTGCAGGAAAATGACAAAAAGAAGAAGATGAGTGCAATCATGTAAATTGCAAAAAAAATAGAATTCAAAAGGATCTCAATTTCAGCATGCAACACTTTGTTTACTATGAGGACACACACACACCCTTCATACTCGAAACGGAAAAATACTACTCTTTCGGCACTGACCATTTAGAGAAACAGCAACAAAAATCCCATAATTATTGGTCGTGATCGGGAGAAAACGGCATGGGGACTGGCGGAGGGGGAGGGGGCATAGAATAACAAACACTGACGACACGAAACGAAATTGAAAATTGCCACGAGGGTGAGGGTGAAACGATTTATAAAATCACGCCTCTCGGGGGAGGGCTGGAAAGCTCAGGATCAACTGCAAGGGTCGGGGACATGCGTCAAATTATGCACAAGAATTCAAAAATATCACCATGGAAATGATCAATGAGGGCGGTCGGAAGCAGTCCGAAAAAGGAGAAAAATTATCTTCAAAGCGAGTCTCTCGTACAACCGTGCACATGGCCGTTAGATTAGATATTATGTGTGTGTTTTTGTGTGTACGTGTGTACGTGTGTGTGTGTACGCGAGTGTGTACGTGTGTGTGTATTTTGTGTGTGTGTTTTTCGTGTGTTTTTTTGTGTGTGTGTGTACGTGTGTGTACATGTGTGTGTGTGTGTGTGTGTGTGTGTGTGTGTGTACTGGGTTGGCATGGTGATGCCGACTTAGAGCCCATCCTGGTGACCATGGCAGCAGGCAAGTAGTCCGCCGACAGTGCGAGCAGCAGGGCGCACGCCACGATAACGACTTGCGAAGTTCTCGCCGTATGCCCGGCCGGTCCTCATATGCACATTTTGTGTGTGTGTGTGTGGCTACAGCTAGGAACCAGCGCATAGCGGCAGCACAAGACACAAACACATGGCTGCTGCATCTCGTTACAGTGCTACCAATAACAAGCTAGCAGCACGAACAGCTGTTGTTCAGTGCATCGTCACTCGCGGAGATGGCCCGGACAAGTGCGGATGTGGTACGAATCACAGCCGTGCTGCCTTGACGACCTTCTGTGCGTTTGTCACCGCGTTGGTGATGGCCTTCTCCAGCGCGGGCATGTCGGATTCGGACACCGACGCTCCCGTGCACCTGCTGGCGATGGCCTGGGCGGAGGACGCGGCGTTGCGCATCTGTATCAGGCTCATTCGACTGGCGGTGATCTCGCCGCTGTCGATCATGGCCTGCGCGCCGTCCGCCATGCCGAAGACGGCCGAGCAGAAGGCGTCGATGCGGCGTCGGGCGGTCAAATGCGACGACGCACGCTGTCCTCCGGCGCCGCCAGAGAGAGGGTCTTTGCTCTGGATGTCGTCCAGCATGGCGGCCAGCTGATCCGCAGGTGTATCGCCGTAGCCACCTCCGCCTCCGCCACTGGTGCTGCTGTTGCTACTACTGCTCCCACCACCGCCACCAATGCCTGACTGCCCGGTCACGGAGTTGGTGGAGCTGCCGCGCGCCATGGGCGGCTTCTTGGCCGTGGAGGGCTTGGCGGCCATCGGAGGTTTCGGCTTGCGCTGCGGCTGCGGCGGGAGGCGCGACGGTGGCCCGGGCGCACGCACCATCGACGATGTCGTTTCCATGGTGTCACCACCCCCTCCACCGTTGGACAGCGGCTCGTCGGAGGAAGAACAGGAGGCCAAGGGTGGGGGTGTCACGGCCGGTTCCTCGCGTCTGACCGTCATCGGCTGCTGCTGCTGCAGCTGTTGTTGCTGATGCTGCGACGTTGGCCGTGGCGGAGGCATCATGGCACGCTTGAGAGGCTTGGACGCCGTGCCGGGCGGCCCACCTCCGACTCCGGGGGGACTCACGTCCTCCGCGGACGTCAGCGACGACGATGATGACAGTGGTTTGCTTGCCGGTGCGGGAGGAAGGCGCTTTCCCTGCGGCCGAGGAGCCGGCGGCCGACGCTCGTCGGGCAGGCTTGACGGCCGCTCCGGACTCTCTCGACTGTTCGTCATCGTCACTGCCGCACCGGGTAGAGGCGGTAGGGTTGACGTTTGCTGCGGTTGCTGGTGCAGGTGCTGCTGCTGGTGGTGCTGGTGGTGGTGGGAGCGTGACGTTTGAACTTGCTCCTCTGCAGAGCTGTCCCCGCCACCACCTCCTCCACGGTGTAGAGGCGGAGTGCCACGCAGTGCGGGCGAGTCCATCCGGAGACCACCGGGCGATGACGAGAGAACGGACTCGTCGTCGTACATACGCTGATCCACGGCTGACGCCGGTGAGGGAACGGTGGACGACCGTGACGACGTCTGCGGTGGTACGGGCAATGAGCCGCCGGCGTGCTGCGGCAGCGGTTTGGCGGGAGGTGCGGGCAAGGTCGACGCGGCCGGCTGTTCACCAGCGCCGCTAGGTGACTTGGGCGGGGGCGTGGGCACTGGGCGATTGGGCACGCGGTGCGTCGAGTGACGGGCCGGTGGTGGTCGCGGTGGCCCTCGCGTCGGCCGCTTGTCCGTGGTGGACGACTGCGACTGGAACTGCTGCGAGGGTGTCAGCACGGGCGAGCCGGTTGGCCCGGCGTCACCACCCCCGGGAACCTGCGGCAGCGGCGGCAGCTCCTTGCTGTCCTCATGCGAGACGTGCGAGACGTGTGACTGAGCGCTGGACGGTAGCGGAGGCAGGGACGCGTCCCCCGCCTTCTGGTGGTGGCCCAGGGGCGCTGGCGTTGGTGTCGGCGTGTTGGCCGCTCGCATCGGCTTGTCCGGCAGGCGGCGTCCCGGGTTGGGACTCCGTTCCTGCTTGGCCGCAGGTGCTGGCGGCTGAGAGGAGCCCGGTAGGGACGGAAGACCGGCTGGTCCTGACGGCGCAATGACCTCGTGTGATGCCGGCGGAAGCTGCTGCTGCGACGGCGGTCGGAATGGTGGCTCAATTTCGTCGTCGGCACCCTCCAACGGGTCATCTGCAAAAACAACGAAACACATGCAAACACACACACACACACATATTCACGCACACACACTCATGCACACACATGCACACACACACACACACACACACACACACACACACACACACACACACACACACACACACACACAAACGCCAAACACATGTAAATCAAACATTATCGTTACACACTGCCCTGTCACGGACACCATCAAGCTCTGCGAGTCACAGCCGTCACCACGCCCGGCCTGAACATCGAAACAAGCGATTTTCCGTAACTACCAGTTAGCATTTAGTAGTGAAATGTTTACAACTCTGGGGAACTACTGTTCGGCAGAAAATTTCGTCGGTCAACAATTTCGTCCAACTCCAAAGAAAGGGAGTTCGTCCGGTTGTAAATTTCGTCCATGGATCATGAGAGTGTATTGAAAAGCTGGACAAATCGACGTTTGTCCGGCATTTAATTTAGTCCAAAAGCTCCTTGGACGAAAAGACAAAATTAAATTCCAGACGAATATTTCTGCGTATACAGTAGCATACGCGAGTGGTGTGGTGTACAAAATGAACTAAATTCATGCATTATGACGTATGTGTATGAATGAGCCAGTTACCCTTATAACAATATTTCTTGGTCGGGCGCAAATATCGCTATCAGGGTAGGCCGACTGTAGTTTGGAGCACTACAGCCCCTTAGGGGCCCGGTCGCGCATGCAGTCTGGGGTTCCGCGTCGGCAGCGAGGTTCTGCGGCAGCGAGACTGGTGCCTCTCCAGCGGAACCACTTGTGTATGGTCACGCATGACAGACAGGGCAAGCTCCTACGTCTTTGGCGGAAACATGAGAGTGAAATGGACTGTGGTGCCATACGGTACGGAAAATAGACGAGGTGACTCGAATCTGCCACACATTTTCGTTGCATGGACATCATACTAGGGCTGAAACGATCATTCAATAACTCCGAACGATCAACCAATATCATTAACGATCGATATATGAGCCCGAGCGCGCTAAAACATGACCACAGCTTTTTTCGAAAAAGTCGAGAAAATCGCGATTTGAATTCAGCGGCAAATAATACGAAGTGCAGTGCAACGCGAGTCGCTGTTGACTGTTGTTGTTCTCCTCGGTCGACTGGACTGCTCCGGATGCAATTCTTTGTTGCAAGTAAGTTTATTTGTTTGAGTTTGTATTCCATGTTGCGCTGAGTCGCCTAAAACTGATCGTCATCGATGTATCGACAGAAGAGCCTAGTAGTAGTAATGTACTGCGGAGCGGAAGAAGACGACATCATCGCACTCCATGCGCAGGATAAAATATTTTGAGGATTCGGGTCGGAAACAGAAGGAAGACGATGATGTCTACAGCGACGAGTCATTTGAGGGCGACACTTTCATCGAGCGTAAAAAGAATTGATGCTGGTAGTCCCACGATCTGCAGTGACGAGGAATTCTACTCTGATGACAACATGGCAAGCGATTGGCATCGACACTGACTTGGGAGGTGAGTCGGCCGATGATTTGGCCAGAGTGGACATCGCTGCACATATCCGGGACAATGCCAGTATTGGTTGCAAGTGGAAAAACAATCAATGGACTCTGCTGCTCCCTCAACTTGCTCAAGTCGATAATTTGAGTACCCTTATGCGGAACATCGCTAGCACCAGCAGTATGCAGCGAAAGCAGTACTCTCTGGCGAGCGGAGAAAACCGTGTGCAGATGGGCTTTGGTGTGCGGAATAATTATGTAGTATGTTGAGGAAGACTGTGTGCAGCAGTGTATACTGTATATCTGAAAGTACAGGTGGAGTGTGATGGAGAGGACATGGAGTGCCAACTTCTTCGGCCAGCTACAGATGTTGACCGCGTTTTCGCTGGCGGTTCTCCAGTGGTGCTCCAAACAGGAGGTATTTCGGACACCCAGCTCAGCTGCCTATAGACAATTTGGAGGTGGCCGAGTACCTGTCAGCTCATGCTATAAGACCCTGGACAGAGGAATTGACCCGGAAAGGATGAACCAAGGGGCATATCAATTGTGTGCAAAAATGACAATCCCATTGCTGTACATAGAATTTCACCATTTCAACAGTGCTGCATATAATACCATTGTAGCAACACTTAGACATGTCCGATCAATCCAAAACTTTCATACAGTGACCATTAGGTGTGTTAGATCATTTTTAACCCTTTCAGCACGCATCACGTATATGTACGTGATGGTACATGTAACTGGCCCACGGATCACGTATATATATATATACGTGATGCGTACAGTGAAAATGAACGTACTCTCGAGACATCCGTGGTCGACGGATCTTATCCCTACGTGGACCAGTGACGTGCTGGATGAACGTCGACTGTTCTACGATAGTTCTGACGGGCCCACGTGTGCCGCTATGCACGCGTACTAGTACATAGATGTCGCGTGCGAACATGCATTCCGCAGAAAAATTGTGAGTGAATAGGACTACTTTTGGAAAATCACGAAAATCACTGGTTTTGGCTCCGCGGGTCAGTTACACACCCTGGCCGTGCTGAAAGGGTTAAACAAAAAACTGAAAATCGAATTTTTGGTCTGTGGTCATATTTTAGCGTGCTCTGGCTCATTTTGATTTTATCGATTCTTGTCGGCTCTACTCGTGTACCTCGCACACCAGTTTATGAAGAAATTCCATGATACCTTTGGTACCTTAGAAATTTGTGGCAGCGCACTGTTGACATCTGTGGAAATCTGCCTGGTTTTATCTAACAGTGTGCATGGCCAGCGTTCTCTGCTGATGTTATTGTTGCATGGGCTTCTCAGCATACTCACAGCGGCCAAAGCTCACACTCTAACCAGTGCATAGCGGCGGGTAAGATTCGACCTTCACTACGACACGCGCGCGCACACACACACACACACACACACACAACCACGAACGCATGCGTGAACACACACTCGTACACACATATATATATACACATGTCAACAAACACATATATATATACATATAATTATGGACACACACACACACACACTCATGCATGAAGAAGAAAATCGAAGACATGGAGGTATTCTCTTACCCATGTCCAAGACTTGACTGAGCCTTGCACCAGAAAGAGCTGATGGTCACAACAAAAATAGACACAAGCAAACGGCCCAGTCACCAAATGAATAGCAATTTCAATGCGTGTGTGCATGTGTGCACGTGCGTGTTTGCGTGGTGTTGTTTTGTGCTCAGTGAAAGCATCTGACACTTTTCGAGCTCACATTCTTGCCTTCTTTTTTGGTTTCTATCTGCACGGAGGTACTCTGGCACGACCAAGGTCAACCTGGGTCAACCTCATTTAGGCCATGGTAAAATTATCTTTGATTCTCAAGTACGCGCGCACCGTTTTTGGCGGCGCACCAACGAATTTTTTAATTCTATGCATGCATATGCGCGCATGAAAACGGGCAATGCGAAAGGCATGAATCAGGGAGTAATAAAATACCGGTATTTTTCTACTCCCTGGCCTGAATATTATGAACATGTGACCATATACATATGTGTGACCCTATCTTTGGAAATAAAAAAATGTGGGAAATAAAATAAAAAATCGCTCGCTCGCACCGATTTTCACAGGCTCATGACCTGAGAATCAACTTTATTATTTACCATGGCCTTATGTCAAGACATCATCAATGACATCATCAATGAGATCATGAGAATCGCAAAAGTCTCTATTGTATTCAAGACATCAACGACATTTACTCCGAGCACCGCTGACGAGACCTTTTGTTGAGGAGCACTTGACATTCGGTCAGCAAGTCGATGCAATCCGGAAGAAGGTCAGTGCAAAGGTGAATGCATTTCGGCGCTGCAGCACGATGTTGACCAATGCAAACCAGGCGCACATTCCATCTCTCTTTCGTCCAGTCTACACTGGAATATGCTAGCAATGCTTACGTGCACAGTCTGCGACAACATGGTTATGATTCTCTCACCCGCATCTCTTCCCCTCCTCATGGTTTTTACTGTATTATGGCACGCTTTGTAGACGCCGAGACCTTGAAGGTCGGCAGAGCAGCCTGGCCCCGCCACCACTTCTCGCACATATTCGCCAATATAGTGGACATTCGTATAAAAATGAATAAAAAAATCTCTCGCCGTTCATTACGTACTGTTTTTGGCTACCCGCCCAGCGCAGATGTTCTGTGTATCCTGTCTCAAAACAACCCGACACCCATCATAATTCGTTTCTCCCATATACTGTATCTTCTTGTATTCAGATGCGTTCATTCTTCTGCCAGTGCACTTCTGTGCCACCTTTTCTGCCTTTGTGCCAATTCTGAGGCACGAAGCCGCACCTGCAAAAGGTCTCAAGTCTCGCTTGGACTTGTACTGCCACGAGCCTCCTCTCGATTTGGTTATTCCTCTCTTTCTTATTTAGCCACTGACCGCTGGAACTCATTTCCGGCATCGGTCCGCCTTGCTGCTTCACCAAGTCAATTTCGTACCGCAATCCTAGATCGGCTAGGGTACCCCGTAAGGAGACCATAGGTCTATGGGGACTTCCCTAGAGAAATAAGACCTACAGGGTCTAAGGGGTTGTCCATAATTATCGAAGTTTTTTCACAAAACGAAATAATTTCGTAATGGGGTGGAAGGGGGCTGACCAATTTCGTTTCAGAAAACACTGATGCATGTACATGGCCGATGGAGCAATGACACACTTGCAACTGTTGTTGTACATGTACATGTATATGTATATGCATGGATATCAACATTTTTTTACGTTCTGAGGGGGAGAGAGGGAGGGGTTGGGTCTAAACTAAAATAATTTGTTTTGGTGAAAAATGTTTGATGTTTACGGACGGCCCCTAATCAGCTACCGTATGCCCCCCCCCCCCCCAAATATATGCCCCACCTCTTTACACTTACCCTCAAGGGCACAGAAGGGGATGCAGTGCGACTTAAAATCGAGTGTGACATCATATCTACGTCACTACATTGGAACAACTCGGCTCAAACCTGAAAAGTGAGGGTGCGACCTAAAATCGAGTGTGACTTATAATCGGGGAAATACGGTAGCTGTTCGAAGATTACAATTTGCAGTGATTAACCAGGCCCATCAGTTACGTGAGCACAGTGTGAGGTTAAAGCGTCATGTCAATCAACGTTATTCCATTTCACATCGTGAACATCATAAAAATCACCACCATTGTACCTACGTCATTGATCACATTATCGGCGACTCATCATTACATCATCATTATGTCATTATAATTATGATTACATCATCCGGTTAGCAGTTATGAGTCATTAGTCTTACCATTAGCGTCATCATATACAGGGCAGGTATCACCTAAGTCAGATAATCAGTACATCAGATATATGCACATGCAAGCAAGCACACACACACATACACACACACATACATACACACGCACACACACACACACACACACACACACACACACACACACACGCACGCACGCACGCACGCAGACACTAACTTAAACACACTGCTTGCGATGCGGGGAGTGAGAAGCTACAGAGAGGGATTGGAGGGGTCGGTCAGGTGGTCAATACCAAAGCAGGAGTGTTAGCGAAGCCAGGGCAGTACAGTGTAGTCAATAATACCGCATTATCTCTAATAGGGCTTGAATATGCTACGTCACAGCATTGCAACAATTTCAAAAATTCAAAAACTGGATCCACTTGGATCCAGTTTTTGTATGGATCCAAGCACATTTCAAGCCGTCTTACTCACAGCAAGGTGATGTAACCTGTGAAACTGACTGATTTGGCTACTGGGGGCGGGGTTACAACTGATGGCGAAGTAAAAGTCACCCCTGCATACGACATGAGTGGGTTGCTATGCACCCACATACTGAAGTAATGGCAAAGTCACACCTTAGTGGATCCAAAATAGAAATCTGATGTCAACTTACTACTCCCTGGCCGTTTTTGACGTCATCACTTTCAAGCCCTATATAAGCACGGTCCTTTATTTTTCAATGTACCTCCGCCCCGTGCTATTATTGGAGACGTTCCTTTATTGGAGGCTGTTCCATTATTATTTCAACCTCATTTCAGAGGCATGTTGCCATGCCAAATTCATGTCAAACACACACATTTCAGGGTTTTTCGCCAGTACAGATAATGAATTTACACAGTGTGCTTATAATGGAGACTGAGCAGTTTATTTTTTGAATGCCACCCCAAGATGTTCTATTATTGGAGACGTGGTATTATTGGAGACTGTGCTTATAATAGAGATAATACGGTAATAATACTACTAATAATAGTTACAGTTCGCATGTCACCCATGGAAGGGTCCATGGGTTTAACGCATCTGTCAATGAAATCCAGGCAGAAGAGCCAACAAAAGGTATCTCAATATTGTTAGAACGTATCGCAGTAAGGACTACGCAAGCGCAGCACATTTCTCCACAAGCATCAGCCACTTTTTCTTGTCTAGAGCCAGTTCAAAACAGTGTAGTCAATTCTGAGGAACTAAAACTAAAAAACCCTAGAAGCCGCAAACAGAAGCAGCTAGCACAAACTATTTTACTCTTGAGGGACTGCCCGGGTTATCCATAAGTTTAAAATTTTGTTATGAAATGTTCCAGCATTTTTCTGCTCACACCACCCCACATTTTCTGCTTAAAAAAACGAAATTTGGCAGCAAAGTATTGCTTTCGCTATTCAGAGCCATGCGTTTGACTGGGATTTCGTGCTTTTGCAGCCATATTCAAACTTCAAAACCAGAAAATAAATATTGTGTGAGCACTACCGTGTAGCAATACCGTAAAGTACCGCCAGAGCGCCCCGTCTGGCGAGAGCGCCCCACCTTGAGTTTACAGCCAGAGAACGGAAAATCGTATGGCAGAGTGCAACGAAGTTTGTACGATGTAAGACTCTTCGTGTACTAAGGTCGCACTTAGCAGGTTTTTGTGTGGAGCTTGTGTCCGCTCGAAGGTACGGATTGACTGCACAACGTGCTATATGTGTACAAGGTTCATGTCGTATGACCTACAGACAGCAGACCACCTCCACAATACGACCACGAAAGGATGAGATAGTGGGGCGCTCTGGCAGTACTTTACGGTATACACGCCGTGATATGTAGCATCATCATTGTTGTGTTGGGCCTGATTTGTTCACAACGAGCATGTGCATATATGATACAGATGAGAGAGAGACAATGCGGAGAGAGACAATGCGGAGAGAGACAACGCGGAGAGAGACAATACAGAGAGAGAGACAATACGGAGAGAGACAATGCTGGGACAATCACTACAGTACACACTACAATCATGATACAGTGGAATATCGGAATTCCGACCGCCTTTCTGACCGGGAAAGTGGTCTAATTTCCAAGGTTATATGTTGCATGAATATGTCTATCTTGTATTCGTCACGAGGGAAACTCCGGGACTGAGGAAAAATGGTCGGATTGATGAGGTGGTCGGAAAGCCAAGTGTCACTGTAATACAAAACAAACAAGTACTCTCCCCCCCCCCCCCCACACACACACATGCGCACACGCACACACACACACGCGCGCACGCACACACACACACACGCACACACAAACGTGAAGCGCCTACCTTCCTGAAGGTTGGTGTTGCTGAACATTGTATTCAGGCTGTGATGAATCTGTGCAAACGTTTGCCGATCATCAGGAGAGAACTCCCAGCCTATCAAGTGCAGCAGAACAAGGACAAGCACATGCGTGCACGCACACCCACACATGCACGCACACCCACACGTGCCGACACACCACGTACCACAGCTCACGCATGCACTCGCAGACACACACACACACACACACACACACACACACACACACACACACACACACACACACACACACACACACACACATAAAACACAAGACAAATCATTCAGCCAATGTGCCGCTGTCAATCACTGTCGCATTGTGGTCAGTAACCAAGGCAGGCACAGTGGGTTGGTCAAAGACCATGATTGAGATAGGAGAGGTGCCTGGTTCAAGTCCTGCCTGCGAGCGGGTTTCCAGCAATGTGCTGCTGCTGATGCTGCTGCTCACAGTCTACAGGGGATTGCGGCCAGGGACACAAGAAGTACACGGGATGCGGCTAGTGGAGCTTTCAGCAGTTTTGCCAGGAGCTGTGAGGCTTATCCCCTCACCCCTCACACCATTAGGCGCTACATCTGCCGCTAGATTTACCGGCTGTAAGTTCCTTGGGAATAAGGACAAGAGAGTACATTATTGGCATTCGATATCGCATCAGCCACCATATGACACACACACACACACACATATACACAAATACACACACGTACACACACGTACACATACATGTACACACACGCACATTATACACATACACACATGTACAAAAATACACACACACACACACACACACACACACAGGAGAAACGTACAATTCAGCATGAGTTCGTAGACTTCGGCCGGACATCCATCGGGACATGGCATGCGATAGCCACTGTCAAGCTTCTCGTAGACCAGACTCAGCTCTATCCCGGGATACGGTGACATACCGTATGTTGCTAACTCCCAGAGGAGAATACCGAAAGCTATACGGCAGAACAGCAGAGCAACAAAGAAATAAATGAGAAGAGACAATGAGGACAGCATGAGAAATGAGAGAGAGAGAGAGAGAGAGAGAGAGAGAGAGAGAGAGAGAGAGAGAGAGAGAGAGTTAAACTCGGACTAGCAAGTTATACACACATACACACACCACATACACGCACACACATGCACACACACACACACACACACACACACACACATACTTACACCATACGTCTGACTGGGACGAGAACGTGTTGTACGCGAGTGACTCCGGCGCCGTCCACTTGATAGGGAACTTGGCACCCTCGTGTGCCACATACACATCATTCGTGGACGTTACGAGACGAGACAGACCAAAGTCTGCCACTTTCACGCGATGATTTTCGCCGACTAGGCAATTCCTGGCTGCCAGATCTCTGCAACAGAGAAGCATCACACATACTCAGGGGCGTCGGAAGTTAATTTAGCGTGGTACAGTCAGCTATCTGAAGTATAATTTATTCGTGAGAGAGGGGTGGCTGAGCTGAAAACTTTGGAAATTCAGAGCCCAATCAGTGATTTTTATTGATTCATGGGGTACTTGGCGCAAAGAGAGGTACGGTCAATACCGTAGTGAACGTACCGTGTGCGACGCCCCTGATACTGTAAGTCTACTCATTTTCGGCCCGTTAAAATTTCGCCCTCCCAGGGCTAAAATCTCGTCAGACGAAATAGCACGTCATAGTACATTTGAGATCAGCGGGAAGAAGATGACGACGTCCACTAATTTAGTATCTGTGCACACGAATCTGCTGTGTGTGTGACTCTGTGTGTCAGCTATGATATCATCTTCTGTGGTTCCATGCCTAGCATGTACGTCTGAACCATCCTGCAAAGTTTGAATGACGTAGGTTGAGCGATCGCTCCGCGAAACATACTTTTTGAAATTCTCTTCATAGTATATCTTCCACCATTGAAATTTCGAATTTCTTCAAAAAAAGTGCTGAGAGGGGTGGCTTGCAACCTCGATATGGCTTGTTCCAGGCATGCTTTGGAGCCATCTTCTGTTGAAGTAGTGGCGGGGATCTGCCCTGCAACTGCTACAACAAAAAATGATTCGATCTGAGAAAGGGTGAGACCGCGAATCTCGGTTGAATATTGAGTATTTCAAGCCTTTTCACGATGAAGATGGAGTTCTTTTTGGAGATGGACGTCGCGGCAAAGGACATGGTGTCCGACTTCTGGCGTCTGGTGAAGCCAGGGATCATTTGTCCAGTCAGGTCGGCAGCCTAACAGTCGGAAAGCTTGTGTTTGGATCCCGTTCTGCTCGATGTGGTAGATCACAAACAATTTGATATCGCACAAATTGATCTCAGCATCGTGCGTACGGTATTTTATATTCAGAAAATCCCAAAGTGTCTCTGTGTGGCCGTCCTATGCCACGAGAAACTCCAATCAGGCTCCTATGTCCTCTGCCTTCATGATTGAATGTCCACTTCGTTTGAACAACGAACACAACAATCGAGGACGGCTTTGCAATGAAAAATACAGCTATACTGGAGCTGAAAAAAAGAAGAAAAAAACGTGCTCAGGATGAGACTCGAGTACACGCATACTCTCCCAGCAGGTGAAACGCAAATTTTTGTGAAAAATGCGTGTCGCAGACTGACCAGTAATTTCGCCTGACGATTTCGGCCTCCCAGGGCTAAAACCCATTTCGTCCTCCCAGGGCTAAAACCCATTTCGTCCTCCCAGGGCTAAAACCCATTTCGGCCTCCCAGGGCTAAAACCCATTTCGGCCTCCCAGGGCTAAAACCCATTTCATCCTCCCAGGGCTGAAACCCATTTCGTCCTCCCAGGGCTTAAACCCATTTCGTCCTCCCAGGGCTAAAACCCATTTCGTCCTCCTAGGGCTAAAACCCATTTCGTCCTCCCAGGGCTAAAGCACATTTTGGCCGCATCAAATTTTCGGCCTGTACTGCTGCCGCCTGTATACACTGTCCCGCTGAAACTTGCAAAACGAGATTTCGGCCAGACATGACCAGGCCGAAAATAGCCAAAAATAAATATGCGTATCTGCTGACCTACTGTTAGATTTGTCAAAAGAAGAGGTTGGTGCGACTTCGGCCATACTTGGGAAACTGTGCGTCGCTTCCTACGTGGGAGCTCGCGCTTTTCCAAGTCAAGAGAGAGATTTCAAGTCGGCAGAAAAAGCGCGAGCTCCCATGTAGGGAGCGACATACAATTCCATAAGGTTAGTTAGCTTGGATAAAGTGCCAATAACGGGACTAGAAGCCATGTATGGAGAAGCTGCATCTGCGCCTCGATTCCTTTGGGTGGTGGTGTTCACACTGACGTGGAAACCTCAGTCAGAGCCGGAAGCAGCAGCAACAGCAGCAGCAGCAGCAGCCAGAGTTGCTCCGTGCTCTCACCTGTGAATCATACCACGCGATTCCAAGTACGCCATGCCTGCTGCAACCTGTGGACACACGCGGACACACACGCGGACACCCACACACATGTACACACATGTACACACACACACACACACACACACACACACACACACACGCACGCACGCACACACACACACACACACACACATGTACACACACCGACACACACACACACACACACACACACACACACACACAAGTATGCATCGTAACTTCGTAAGGAAGGAGCACATCAATCGCGGAATGGCAGGCAATAGCGAGGCTTTTCTCTACGTGAAACGTAGAAAAATCACGGAAAGGCTTCGCGTCTTTTTTGGGTCCAGATTTCTGCGCGGAGATGAAGTTCTCTACGTTCTGGCACAGGTAAGGAAAATGCGTACAAATTGGCTGGGTATCATTCAGATCAGGCAGAAAACTTCGTTCTTGTCTACTCTCTTGTCTAAATACTTCTTCCATATTCAATACCATAAAACCCCTGTGTTCTGCAAGTGTGAGGGGACTGTGTTTAGCCGGGAGCTAACACCTGCGTAGCCACGTACATGAGCGTGAAAATAGGACCAGCCTAGGTTACGACCCTGAACCCCCCCCCCCTTCCCCTAGTTCTTTGATACCCCACAGTACTGCACACACTGTGTACCTGCGTTGCCATGTACATGAGCGTGCCCCCCCCCCCCCCTCCCCGGATCTTCGGCACACCACAGTACTGCACACATCGTACCTGCGTTGCCATGTACATGAGCGTGACCGCCTCCAGGTTGGAGTTCTCGTCGGCGCGCAGAAAGTCGAGCAGGTTGCCGTTGGGCATGTACTCGGTGACGATGAAGAACGGCTGCTCTCGCGTGCACACGCCGAGCAGCTGTACTAGGTTTTTGTGCTTGACCTGTGAACACACACGGGGCAGTAGGACAGACAGGAGAGAGAGAGAGAGAAAGAGAGAGAGAGAGAGAGAGAGAGAGAGAGAGAGAGAGAGGGAGGGAGAGAGAGAGAGAGAGAGAGAGAGAGAGAGAGAGAGAGAGAGAGAGAGAGAGAGAGAGAGAGAGAGAGAGAGAGAGAGTTGGTACAGCCAAGTCAGCATTATCGATAATTTTCACGAAGCGAAAAAGTTGTGACCCCCACCCACATACCCCTGTACGAAAAATATATTGACTTGGCAGCTAGAATGGGTTGGTGTTTCAGTTATCAATATTTTTCACAACGAAACTTTTATGTTCCGTTTAAAAGATCAATAATCATGGACGACACCTAGGGCTCCGCTCTGTAATGAGACACCGTTGACCAGTACTTAGAGACCAGGGGTGGGAGACGTGTGAGCAATGGAGGGAAAGGTGGGCAGGAGAGAAAGAGAGGGAGACAGGGGGGGGGGGGGGGGGTAGGGAGAGGAGGGAATGTCCCCAGGCCATGCCGCAATATGGCATATTCTGCCTTGTGTTGGACAAAGCTCCCTCTACAACGGCTACATCAGGGACAGCAAACTTGGTGGCAAAGAGCCGATGCTCTCTCGATGGTCTTGGCGTTGCTCCTAGGAGGCTGTGACGTGCCGGCTGTTAGAATTCCCAATATTCCCTACCACAGTAAAGGGATTTCCCCTACCAACGTAAATGGATTTTCCCTACCAAAGTAAAGGGATTTTCCCCTACCTGTTTCATAACGCTGGCTTCTTTTAGAAACTCGTCGGCCTGCATTGTATCCTCCTGCACAGAGTGGCAACATAACACAGATACAGATAGACAACTGCATCATCATGTGTGTGGCGTGAACACACTGGTTGTCATCAATATTGTGAAGTAGCTTACATTATCGCACAAGAAAATGAAGCCAGCAGTGAACCTGGCTTTGTTACCTCATCAACTTCACAACTGGCTTCGTCTTTTTGTGAGCCTACATATATAATTATGTTTCCCTCCGCCTAAGGCCCTACGTAAGTAAAGTTCGCACAATTTTGTTGAAAAGCACAACCAGCCTGGTTAGAGAAGTTGCGCTCGTGCCAGGCCACCGCCATGCCTGATTGTACCAGGGTGGCAGATGCAGCGCCGGTTACCGGTTACAACACAATTCGTCCGTACATAAACCTCGTTACACTACACCTAGTCCACTGGTCGGAGGCTATGATTCCGAGACCTCTGGTCGTAGGCTATGATTCCGAGACCTCTGGTTGGATGAGCCTCGCCAACCACATTGGCTCACCCCCCCCCCCCCCCCCCACACACACACACACTCCCCTTTGTCTTGTTGTCCAGTGTCACCTCAGTTGTCCTCTTTCCTTGAGTTTTATTATTAGGGCTGTGTTCGCTAGAAAAAATGTTCCTCGGGTGTTCCAAACCTCAGTATGAGATAAAACTGACTACGCAGTAACAAGATCAAAGCCCAGATGATCAAGCAGAAAATGCAAGGTACTTTTCTGTGAAGTTCTAGAAACATACGACCCTTGGAAATCCAAGGAACAGCCGTATCGGAGATTTCCAATTATCTAATAACGAGTTGAAGTTGAAATGCCAACAGTTTATGTTGTAGTGAGGGTACCCCGTATCAGTACGAAACAGTCCTTGCATCTACAGTTGCAAGTCCTGTTATGAGATAAGTCTCCTTATAAGATAACACATTTGATGGCCCAGATGGTATCTACTGTAACAAGGGTGGGGACCTGTAGCTAGAAAATGGCCGAAGCGCTCGAACATTCTTACTCACCGGCAGCAGCAAATCAACAACTTGCTACTGCTGGTGGTGGTGGTGTTGCAACTGCACTAAGATATCACCTCCCTTATTTTCCATGAATATAAATCGCACATTTTCAAACTAAAATTCAAGGGCAACAAGGGGGTTACAGCTTACAATCGAGCATGGCTTACTACTGAAGTGAATATATCGAAACAGTACATTGCTCAAACCTGACAATTGGTGTGCGGCTTGTAATCGAGTGCGACTTATAATCGGGCAAATACGGTATTTCGAATTTCCACAAAAGTCCTAACAGTCGAGACATGCCGAACTTTCATTGATAATAGCAGGCCAGCACCCAGCAAGGGTCTGGCCAGCCAATCATCACAGATGTACTATGGATACGGCTTACCAAGTGCAAATAAGCTCACAAGAGCGTGCCACTCTCCGACAGCGAAAACTCGCATCAGGTGCTCCAAGTAGTATAGTCGTCGCCAAAAAAATCCGGCCAATGCCATGGATACATGTACAGAGCTATGGTATATCTACGCGTTCACATGCATTTACAGTATAGGGTCTACCAACACAGCACTGAACTAAAACAGTCCGTGCTGCGCTCTGCCTGCGCTCCTGCAGTCGAGTCGAGCACAGCATCGACTGAGTCTGTGCAGTACGGACAGTGCATGCACTTCAGAGTGCAGGCCCGGCAGCAGAGCATGTGCCGTGCACGAGGCTAGTACAGTCAGTAGTAGATCTAATATAGCACTAGCAGCGGCAGTGCACGAGGCCGCCACGTACAACTACCGGTAGCTGGCATAGCATTGGGCGGATTCTTTTGGCGACGACTGTAGTTGGCAAGTACGATTTGTACTACGTACAGCAAAGTCCGCTGCAGCGTGCGTGCAGTCTGAATATCTGCCATGGATCATGCTGATGACTCGCACAAGCCGAATGGGTCGCTGTCAGGGAGCGCTATTTTGTACGTAAAGGGGGAACAGTACACCACGTGATATGAGTTTTTGCCGTCGGCGGACCCCATGGAAAGGGTATCCAGAGCTGCACACTCTTGCTAGTACAGTCGACTCCTGATAATTAGGCCAAAACAAATAATGACCTTGTTTCCGGTCGCCCGATCGGGCCACTTTTTCCCAAATTCTGAAACTTTTTTTGTCCCAAATGTATGCAAACGGTGGCAATGCCATGTGTGCAAGTGCACTCAACGAGTCATAACTCAAGTCAAATCTCAACTGAATTCCACAATCGAAACACCTACAAGGTAGCAGAGATTCTCAGCTGTCGGCTCGAAAACCTCCGGGGTCGATACGAGCTAGAATAACGGAGCTGTAAGGACTCGAAATGTTTGCTTGATTTCTCAGGATGTACGAAAACAGGAATACACCACATGCTGTACAAGAACAGTGAGTCAGTCAACTATGCCATTGATCCTTGCCATGATATATGTACAATGTACATGTGTAGGTGCTCTTGTCCATCAATGCCACAACGATTGAGGAACCAAAAAAAGTATCCAAAAAAGTTTCATTCCGGCCGACCGAGTCTCCTTTTTGAGGGGTTGCCGACCGGAAACAAGCCTATTTTTTGTTTTGGCCTTATAACGAATAACGAACATCTACGAAAAAGATTTGCTACAAAGGGTCGGTTTTGTATGGGCTCGACCGGGGACATGGACAATGGTTTGTTGTGTCACGACATTCGCTATACGCGGATTCATCGTAAGTGGTGTCGACTGTAGCTCATGTTCTCTCGGTTAAGCTTACCTTGAAAGTCTTGACGGCAACCACGCGATTGAAGCTCTTCCAGTGTGCCTTGTAGACCTCGCCGTACTGTCCGCCGCCGAGCTTCTGCCCCATCTCGATGTCGGTGCGGCCAATCTCCCAGCGGTCCACGTCCGGCAGGCCAAACACTGGCGGAGCGTCCTTCTTCGGGGCCGGGTACTTCAGGGTGGTCGTCAGGCCGTCCGGGTTCGTCGAATGGTGCTGGACGAGCTCCGGCAGCGTGAAGAACTGCGCCTCCTGCGTGATGTAGTACGTCTTCGCCGCCTGGTCATTGTTGATGCGGTAGTGGTAGACGCGGCCCTCGTAGCGCAGCGAGATCGAGTGCTGACCGGGGATGCTCTCGCTCTCGCGCAGCAGATACGAGCCATTGATGCCGCTCTTCAGCAGGTACTCGGCCTCGTTGCGTGATATTCGCCCGTGGTACCAGCTGTACTTCTCAAGGCTGTTCGGCTTCGTCAGGTAGTTGGTCGGCACCCAGCCGATCATGCCGTTGCGGTTCTGCGCCTGGCACCACTCCCCGCCGCTGTTGTCGTAGCAGTGGACCAGCACCTCCTCGCCAGCGGTCAGCGGTATCATGCTCTCGTCCGTTGCCACGAAGTCGTGCAGCACAATGACCATCTGATCGCTGCCCGCTCCGCCAGCTCCGCCACCGTCGGCAGGTAGGTGCGCTGCGGACGGGTCGCGCGAAGCGTCGATCCCCGCGCCACCAGGTGTCGACGGTAGCGGGCGCTCTGCGTGAACATCGTCGCCGACAACCGAAGCTGCGAACGATACAGCAACAACAACAGCAGAACGGACAGACAGCACGCTAACATACTGATATTATAGTGGACACTGCACACCGGTAACGGCCCTACGAAAACAGTTAGCGCGACACTCGACGCAAACAATGGCCTAGAAAAGCACTTTCGCTCGAAATCGTGACGCACCTGGCGTCTCAATCCAGGCAGCAGCAGGTGGACAAGTTACATTCGACTACGCTGTGAAGAAAACAATAGGAACATTGCGGAACATTGAAACAAACAGCGCTCTGCGTGATCTACTGCAACAGGAGCGGAAGGTTACAAGAATAAAACACAGCGGACGGGGTAAGCTAGAGAAGAAACACGACTCTGGTTCCAATATTCCACACAACATGAACACGCTTCGTCGCTCAGTCGATTTGTACGTCAACCCGTGGCCCGGCTGAAGCGACAGCATCGGCTACTACAAGAGAGGAATGTGTCTCGATAGTACAGGGTGGGTTTCCACAAAGAACCACTCAGCTGAAGACGAACCACAATAATTTAGAAATAATAGCTCTTTACGGAATTCATGTGCACAACATTTTTGACATTTCCATATTCGCGCTTACCTGTGTCCTTGGTTCGTTGGAGCTTCTTGCCAAGTCCGCTCAATGCACGACCGCTAACAGAACTAGTTCTGTTTCCCGACTGCTCCGCTCCCATGGCTCGCAAGGGCCCCAGGCGAAAACCCCACGAGAACACGGACTGCTAGGGAGCTGTGGGACCGAGCGTAAAGACAACTACCGCGTTGGTCGTAACACCATAACTACAGCGGTGTGCGCTTTAGCGGACACAAAATCTATACTGGCTGTTTAGCAGCACGATCACAACTCTATATCTAGCAATGGGTTGGCTTTACGCGCAACATCCTTCACAAAGGAACAAACTCGCTACTATCATTCCGCTGGACGCACGCCATGAGCGCACGAGGAAGATCAAGAACGGATTCTGCAAGACGATTTTCAGGCTCCAAAATGCTCAAATATTTTTCCTGCAAACAAACTCAAAATCATCAATCATCCTCATAAAGCATATCGCGAATATCAGGCTCGTTTCAGGACACGGCCGGTACGATTATGACTCAGTTGCGAGTCAGTATGACTCTGAGCGTGGCATGAAGCCTGAGCTGATGAGTGATGACTGATGTGCATGCATGTGCCTGTGTGCAGGTCAACTCCATCCAGCTCATCTCAGCTGAGCTCATGTCAGTCATGAGTTCCACAGGCACAGGTTTTCCACCCCAGATCAGGGGTGCCAGGCCGGCTGTATGACCAACACGGCAACAGTAACACCGAACACTGCGCGTGCTACTGGCCCGTCTGTCACTGTCTACTACTACGAGTACTAGTGTCTGTGTCAGGACTACTGACTAGACTGGCGTCTGTAACACTACTACTAGTACTACATTATTTTGTACTACTAGTACTACAGTGCTTGTAACTGAAATCCGACCCCCTGAGCGGTGCGCTCACATCGCAAAGACCCAACACGGAATGGTAAAAGTACGCGACAGAGACCGGTAGAATGTGAACCCACCGCTCAGGTGGTCGGATTTCAGTTGCCAGCACTGTACTTACGCTAACGTAACACTAACAGTACTGTACGTATACGTATGACCATGAAGAAGGCATGATCAGATGATTGATAGATAAGAAGGCATGAACATGATTACAAGTACTAGTAGACTGAGTGATGAAGGCACGATGCCGATGGCTGACGGATGTGTGAATCCTGACCGAGCTAGGCGACCCAAGACCAAGTGAACCTACAAAGTCGTAGACCATGCATGGTAGACCAGATAAACCTACACCAGTCGCAATGACAGCGACTCTGAGCTGAGTGTCTCTTGAACCTGGTGAACTGAAGCCTTCTGAAAAAAATAATGGTAGGTCTACATGTACATTGGAGTTGAAGTGAACTGCACTACAATCTGGTGTGACCAGTGCCGGCAGTGGTGCCAGTGGAGTGAGGCCGGGGCGCTACCTCACTGACCACTGACCAGTGTTATGACCATAAACCCATGATGGTGTCGGTAGAGCCAGTATAGGTATCTGTAGACTATCTACATTAATTTTAGCTAGTTCCGTATTTTCTTGGCCGGTTGTTGATTGTAGATGTTCGCCACCACCACGTATCAAACACGTTACGCCTACGCGGACTGGACTGGAGTCGTGGTTTTCGTGAGACATGACAGTGAGTTGACACGCTGCTCACTGTAACAAAAGGCGCTAACACACAGTAACACCTCGGGGAGTCGGCAGTCTGTGTCTAGTACTAGTAGTACATGTACAGCGTAGTATTGTATTATTTTTGGTGTGGGTGAAGAGTGTGATGTAGGCGACGGAAGTGGACATGTCGACATTACAGCACGCCGCGTAGGCGCGTACCGGTCGTGACTCGACTCGCGACTGGACTGCGCAGACGTCTAGAGTCTCGACCCAGATGATCCAGGGGTTACCACGGTGACTCACAACTCCGATCCCGTTTGATCAGAGATGTCCACATTTACATTGTGTAACATGCTTGTTACTAGTAATACTACTGTCTGTCTGTACAGTACTCATGGTACTACTCCAGTCCTCTTTGTGAAAGTAATAATAATTAGTCGACTAGAGGAGTAGAGCTCATGTCTCATGACATTATTCTTTCTTCGAAGCAAATGACTATGACTGTACATCATATGTACCGCAAGTAATTTGAAACTCGGATGTTGAGCCATAAATAAATGTAGAAAGGAAAAAGACCTTATGGATACGAGCTAAGAGTAACTCTCCATCACTGTAACATGATACTATATACAGTCAGAAAGTGCAATAACTAGGCACAAAACTGACAGAGTACTGAGACATTCGACGTCCTGACACCTAGCTTCAACACATCTCCGTAGCGCTAACCGACGGCCTTCCAACTTGGAAGGTTCAAGGTTACGGAAAGACCAAAGAGGGGAAGGCAAGCGCAACGAAAACGAGCAAAAGCTACAGTCCCAACGGAACAAAGAATGTCGATTGTTACTGGACTATGACGAGACCAGTACGATATTTGACAAAGCGGTCTAACTACAATTCGAAGCAGCAAAGCCCACCCAACTTGGGTGGGTCATAAATATCAAAGATAAGTAAAGAAATGGGAAGCTTTGCGAAAACGAATTGTACAAGCCGAAAGCCAAACTCCTACAGTACTCCTCATGCATGACATTGTGATGGACTAGTTGACTACAAAACAAGTTGTTTCACAAACTAGAAAAAAATGCTTTGGAAAGAAAAATTTAATGGAAACGAGGGTTTCACATCATTCTTGTCATCTTGAGCTGGGCAACTCCTTGCAGTGAGTCAAGCCACAGAACTGGCTGCATGCACACATCTCACTGTGATGCTGATATACACACGTCGTGTGACGTACGTTTCGCCGTATGGTTCGTGACGGCTCATCAGGTGTACGTGTGCAATTTGAAACTCGGATGTTGAGCCATAAATAAATGTAGAAAGGAAAAAGACATTATGGATACGAGTAACTCTCCATCACTGTAACATGATACTTTATACTGTCAGAAAGTGCAATAACTAGGCACAAAACTGACAGAGTACTGAGACATTCGACGTCCTGACACCTAGCTTTAACACATCTCCGTAGCGCTAACCGACCGAGAGTACCGAATATATTTCTATACCGCAAGTAAGTAAATAATTCTCACCTTCCTTGACCGCAACTACGTTAGTTTCACACTTCGCTACGCCTTGCCGGTAAGGCTTGGTTTACAGTCCTTACGGTAGTACCGTAATGTTCCGCTCTCTCCTCTTCATTGTTATGTTACTCGTTCTGCTTTGTGGTGGTGCAGCTTTGAATTTTTGTTTGTGGTGGGGTTTGAGCTACCGTGCCGAGTCGCGTTGGGTGTGCTTCCGACGGGGCGACGAAAAACAACGCTAGCAACTCGGACGCGCGGTATCATCGCGCCGTTGTCCCCGGAGAAAAGCTACAGCACCAACCACTGACAGGTAACGTGCGGGTAATTACGTAAGCCTTTAAAAGTCCCCATATATGGGCTTCATCCTCACAAAAGTAACTTAGTTTAATACACAAAACCCATCCATGGAATACCCTCAAAATATACATGCATGCATGCAACTCCCCCCCCCCCCACACAGCTTTCCTGCCAAAGAAACTGACCACTACACACCAATACCTGTTGTAAGTTGTAACTTTCTTGTCGGCATCGCTGCCCACCACTCCAACACCATCCAACCTCTGAAAGGCGCAAAAGATGAGCTCATCATTGAAGCGATAGGAAGAGGTGAATTGTGAAAATGCTGAGGGTTTTAGCGTGAAGAGGTTCACAGCGAGAAAGTCGAAAGGTGTACTTGAAGTGCCTATGGAATCGTGTCTGCTAAAACTGCTAGTCTATAATAATCATAAGCATCGGTATTTGTGAGTTTCCAA
The DNA here is from genome assembly GCF_964019385.1 of Sycon ciliatum. Lineage (NCBI taxonomy): Eukaryota > Metazoa > Porifera > Calcarea > Leucosolenida > Sycettidae > Sycon > Sycon ciliatum. The sequence continues at coordinate 24,386,493 of NC_088655.1, read as the reverse complement.
AATTAGTACGTAAGAAAATTCTGTCTAGAAAAAACAGTGTAGACGTGTGGCGGTCGTGTGAATGCCTCACACTGAACTGAACTTCCCGGTGCGACATAAGCGGTGGGCAGACCCGCTCGCATGCACGCACGCGCGCGCGCGCACACACACACACACACACACACACACGTGTGCGCGTACAAGGCTACCATCGTTCAAGCCGCCGGGAGGCAAAACCGGTGGCGAGCACACGCACCCACTGTTTTGCGATTGCATAGAACAGCTTGGCCATTACATCATGCAGGAGTAGGTTTCTGGGGGGGCTGAGTACTGAGCTGAGTGAGCTGGTCAATTGCGCGTCAAAAAGAACGAAGATGCAGAAAATAAGCCATCAAAGTAGCAAGCAACACAACACTGATTTAGCCAATGGTTGCCCTGAAACAAGCACACACACACACAAACTGGCATGTTTTTGTTCAATGAGCCCTTTCATTTCGGGGGCATACGCAATTTCAAAGAGTGCTCTTGAATGTAAGTAACACACACTCTCATACATACACACGCACACACACACACACACACACACACACACACACACACACACACACACACACACGCGCACACACACATACACGCACACACACGCTCTCTCTCGTCTCTCTCTCTGATAAAATCCAGGCAGAGCGAAGAGAAAACAGCGGCAGCGTGTTATATCTCACTACCGCAGCTTCCACATAAGCTCGGCTGCGCTGCCAGGCTTCAGCTTGATGGTGGCAGACTGGGCAGCCTGGACCACCTCCTTGACGGACTTCATCAGGTTACGTGCGTTCAGCACAAGGGTCTCGCTGGCCTCGCGATCCGACCGGGCATCTGCGTACACACACACACACACAATTGCACAGACAGACAGCCTCAGGCACTGCTTACGTGGCTCAGACAAACAAAAGGATGTGGGATAATGGAGGGGGGGGGGGGTGCAACAAGGGCAACGTTTCTTCAGATAACGAGAATAACTGGTCGTTAAAACTTTAGACTTTCCGGTTCTACAGTAGTTGTTTACTATCAATGGCCTATAGCGAGGGTCCCTGGTTCGAGTCCTGGCATTAACAGCCACCTTTAATCCAGACCTTGACTTAGCTAACTCCTCCAAATTTATGAATGAATAATTTAGGGTTAACCCTTTGTTGGCTGGCCTATACATTGATCGAACACCGATGTTCGATGGGGTAGGCATTTTGAAATTATCGTAACTTGGTCAAATCTCGGTCTTTAGGAGAGATCGAAATATGTATGTCAAAGAGAAAACTCTCAGCTGTCGCCTCGAATAATTTTCAAAGCGATACAAAGAGCGGTTCTTGAGTTATAGCACTCGTAATTTTGGTCCCGGGAAATTTGCGCTCAGAGCGCGATGCGTGGGTCAACGGCCGGGGTTTTCCCTGCTTACGTCACTTGTTGACAAGACTACACCGGTTCAACTTCAAAAGCAGGTTCCCGGGAGTCTCTACGAAAAATTTGAGTTTGATACGAGCAACAGGAATGAAATGGTGGATAGAGATAGATCTCGAGCGTGGGCCCAGCGCCGGTAGGCCTTCCCTGGCTTGCAGCGCTGGGCCAGTGCATCCCATGGAGTCGAGTGTGTGCTCATTGCGCTCCTCTCGCCAAGGCCTTTCCAGGATGCCCAAGATCGTGGAATTTGACCAATGCAAACTAAAGTTACGTCCAGGTTTGTAGATTGCGTGGGCTTGTTTGTATTTTAATCGGCCACTAAAGGGTTAAGAGTCCTGGTGGTGACAGTCAATATTTTTCTTCAGACTTTTCCCGTTTGCGTCTTTCCCTCAAACCAGTGAACAATTCAAGGAGTCGAAGAAAGAGAGAAGTTAGCACACACACATAATAGACAGTGCTGCTGAAAGAAGTGAGTTCGTTCCGATGAACGAGTAAGCTCCCCCACACCAGTCCACAGGCCAGTGCTGTCGGGCCTGGGCTTGCAAGGGACCTCGCCCATGCTCGACTTGCACGATTGGGTTTCATTTCATAAATACAATAACAATAATATTCGCGGGATCCGCGTCGGCATCGCTTGAATGTTCAGAAACACACAAACTAGCCTTCGCATTCATTCACCGTCCAATGTCAACAGCCAATATAGGAAGGGGGCATCACAGGGGTGAAGCAGTCGGGCCGGCTTTGGCAGGACCACTTTTTCACAATGACAAAACTGCACAGAATGCAGGAATTTGAACCCTAATTTCAAAAACGTCCCGGGGGACACCCCCTCCGGCCGGACCACCTTCAACAGTGGTGCTACGCGCCTGCTCAAGGCACACAGAAAAGCCTTTTTTTCCCTGGGGGAGACCCCCACCTGACCCAGACAAGCCTTTTTTTCCCCGGGGGAGACCCCACCTGACCCGACCCCTCCCCCCCCCCCCCCCTCCAGCCGGACCACCTCCAACGGCAGTGCTACGCGCCTGCTCAAGGCACACAGACAAGCCTATTTGCGGTGCTACGCGCCTGCATTAGCCACCCATGCGAACAAAAAGAACGAAAAGAAGAAAGAATATATAGGGAGAGAGTAACGCATCAATTATTATTTTTATTCTTTTATTCGACGGGTTCGCGTACCGGGCAGGTCAAGAACAAAGAGTCGTGCAACTCCCTGGTCAAGAACCACCTTTCCGCTTCCGTGCGACGCCACCACCCCATGATCAGGCGTCAGATGCGGCTCCTAAACAATGGGGGAGGATAGATCAACGCATCAATGGAGTCATAGTATTTACAGGAACATTCATTGTTGTTACTGTAAGTGAATATACCTCTACTGCCACTCTGAGCTGCTTTGACGGTGGAGATGATCCTCAGCTGGGTGCTGATGGTGGGTAGGCGGTCTATCAACTGCAACAGCGTCTGGAGAAGGAGAGAGAGAGAGAGAGAGAACGGGAGAGAGAGTGTGAGAGAGAGAGAGAGAGAGAGAACGGGAGAGAGAGAGAGAGAGAGAGAGAGAGAGAGAGAGAGAACGGGAGAGAGAGAGAGAGAACGGGAGAGAGAGAGTGTGTGTGTGTGAGAGAGAGAGAGAGAGAGAGAGAGAGAGAACGGGAGAGAGAGAGAGTGTGTGAGAGAGAGAGAGAACGGGAGAGAGACAGAGAGACAAAGAGAAAGAGACAGAAAGAGAGTTTTTTTCCGAAATTTGGAACCCAAATCAGTGCATTCTATTAGTTCGCAGGGAAGCTGGGGAAAAATGCTACGGTCAATACCCTAGTGACCGTAGCGTGTCCGTCGCCCCTGAGCTATCCCAAGCATGAAGGTTGTTATCTACTAAAAGCAATATGCCGTACCTGCTTCAAGCGACGGTCCGTGCAGGCATCTGCAGTTGCCTTCGCCAGACGAATGATGTCGTTGGTACTCTTGGCAATAGCCTTGGCCAGGTTGATGAGCTCCTTACGCGACTGCGGGTCTCCAGATGAGCTGCACCAAGAACAAACGTGCAGACATGCAGGCACACGCACATACACACAAGGACATACACATCAGCAAACATGAACACATAGGAAACACGCACACAAGTGCATGCACACATGTGCAAGTACGCACGCATGTATGCATGCGCACGTGTGCATGCACACACACACACACACACACACACACACACACACACACACACACACACACACACACACACACACACACACACACACACACACACACACACAAACACACACACATGCACGCACAGACTGCAGTATACTCCGGAGCAGTGTGTTAGCATTCATGCATGCAAGGATACAGGGCATGGTGCCACTCACTCAAAGAGACGTCCCATCTCCGCCATCTGCAGCGCCATCTGCCGTGCCATCGCAATGAGACTGTTGTCCTTGACGGACCACTTGATGGCTTCGTCTTGCAGGTCGCGGGCCGCTTCCACAATGTCAAATGCCACCGACTGGTGCTCCACGGGCAACTCGATTCTCTGCACTGCTTCTTCCTCAACTACACATTGGCAACATCACACACACAGACCAGCAGCAGCAGTAGGCAGTGAGTAGTAGATCACATAGTGTGTAGTGAGTGGGAGGTCACATGACCTACGGTGAGTGGGAGGTCACATGACATGCAATGGAGTGGTAGATCACATGGCATAATAGTGAGTGGGAGGTCACATGACATGCAATGGAGTGGTAGATCACGTGACATGTATAGCGAGTGGCAGGTCACATGACAAATGCAGTGGAGTGGTGGACATGTGGTGAGTGGGAGGGCACATGGCATACAGTGAGAGAACACATGGCATGCAATGGAGTGGTAGATGAAATGACATGCGGTGAGTGGTAGGTCACATGACATGCTTTGGAGGCACAGGGGTGTTATGGAATCACAGCCATTCTGTTCCCCGGGATGCAGGAGCACAAAGGACAAGTTTGATTTGTTTACATAAGTATTCGAACTAGGACATGATAGGACATGATGGAACAACAAGTCTAGACGAAGACAGTTTGGGGAATGTCATCACTCAGGAAAACAATACCGGTGCATCGTTTCATAACAGGGGGGGGGGGGGGGGGGGCAAATACTTACTGACAGGCGCCGGAGGTCTCTCGGGTGCAATGTCCAGGTCCTCCGGAGGCGGGGGGAGGTCAGGTGATGGCGGCGTCGGAGGACGGGGCGGTACGTGAAAGTCTTCGACCACCTTACGGACCTCCGTAACAGCGGCTCCCGTCTGATGACCATCACAACAGGAACGCAACAAACAATGGCGGTGCAGAAATGTTGGAAAAAAAGATTCAATAATATTATTTACCCGCAATGGTCGCAATGCCTTTTTGATGACGGAGATTGTTATTGGAAGTAGAGCAAAGTTGTATGAAGACTCCACCCAGTACAACAACACTTCTATGGATCGGGGCGACAGGATGGCGTCTTTGATATCGGTTTGTTCCAGAATGCTGCACAGCACATTTGGTGCCGGGATCACCGACTATAGAAGTATGACTTGTTAGCCATGGTGAGCTATGTCGTTGCGCTCCCTCCCCCCCCCCCCCCCCCCCCGCACACACATACATACACACATACATACAACCCTTAAAGCCGTTTCACGGTACGAATATTTGCTGCTGGATACCAAAACAACGCTGTAAAGCCCTTTTTTTTGTAAGAACGTTCAAACGAGCTTTTGCTCCTCGGCAATCAGGTATTCCTTTCCAGAGTTATGGCAGTGCGTACAGTGGACTGTTGCTTCGGTCTAGAGAGGTTTTTTTTCTCTATCTTATCTCCCCTTCTCTTTTCTGGTATCATGTCTAACATTGGGTGTGGCCCAAGCGAAGGCTAGGCTGACGCCGATGCCAACGCGAAAGGGCTGATGATGTTGATGATGATGATGATGATGATGATGATGATGATGATGATGATGCCCCCCCCCCTCCCCCTCTCCACGCTTTGCTGTCATTTGGTTCTGTTTTAAAATATTTTTTATGACCTGATGTTTGTTTTTTATATTTGTAGTTCTATTGTTGACATCTTTTGTCTTTTCTTTGGGTTAAAAGGTTAACTTCATCCTCGTTTTCTTATTGCCTTGTATTGGAATTTGCCCATAAAAGTGGCTACGGTGTGATACTGCATTTTTATATTTCGTGTTTTAACATTAATTTCAGAAAATTGCTCTTACAATACCTTGCGTTTTATATTCATAATATTGTTGCTCGTAAAAGCGGCTTGGTCACATGATGATGATGATGATGATGATGATGATTGTAAAGAATATTAATGTGGTGCTTGCTTCTCCCTTGCTGTAGCTCATGTTTGGCATTCTAGTGGTCTTTGTAAAATGAAAATTAATAAAGTGTGTCTTTCAAAATGTCCAACATTCCCTGTACTATCCTGAAGAGAAGGGAAAGACAACGTTAGATAGATGAAAGGAAGTGTCTACTTGATTGTGTGGATTTGCATCTTTACATACAAAGTTATAGATAGCAAATAGTTAATTAAAAAAAGGAAAAAAGGTAAGTTACCGCGTTTGCGTTGGCGTTGAACTCGTGCCGTGATGCCTCGCTCTTCTCTGCACAACTCTTCTTGCAGGACATCACCATGGGCTTCACGGCTGTGTGCGCACGGGATAAACAATGTGAGGTGAGTGTGCAAGCACACACACACACACACATACACACACACACACACACACACACACACACACACACGCATGCACGCACACACACACACATACACACACACACAAACACACACACACACACACACAAGCCACTTTCAGCAAAAAGCCCAACACTGCTCGCTAAGTGTGAACGCAGCCTTCCAGACACTGAAGTCCGCAGCGACACGAACAGTGATGCCGCAAGCGAAGTCCTGAGCGTTGCCATGAGTGATGCAGTTGGCGCTGATAGGTGGAATTCTCTGCCTGTCTCGTGTCGTCAGGTTGCATCTATCCGAATTTAGTTTCGCTCTTTAAAACAAGACGGCGATGTCTGTGGAGCCTTCCCTATCAAAATAATAAACTATATCACTATTATTATACAATGTAATGAGTGACGTCATGTATGATGCAATGATTGATGCCGTGAGTGATGTCATGCATGATGTCATGGGTGAGAGAGTCTTACATTGTGATAGCTGCATTGACGCTGCAGTGACCCTATCCACGTAAGCGACGTCTTCCGAGTTCTCGGCTTCCGCTTTGGCAACATCCAGGACACGCCGTGCCTGCTTCGCAACCGTTGTCGACATGTTCATGGCTGTCTGTTCACAGGAATGAGAGGGGGGGGGGGGGGAGAGAGAGAGAGAGAGAGAGAGACAGGGAGAGAGAGATTCATCTGAAGCAGCTCGAGCACATGCAAAAGCAATCTACATGAGAGACCTGTCTACCACATAGAAGTATGCATGCCCCCTCCCTCCCCCCCCCCCCCCCCCTCCCCCCACTTAACCCTTTAAGGTTTTGACTTTTTAGTATACGGAATGCATATGCCACGGGAGATATAACACACCGCGTTACCTGTTGATATCATGTATATACAAGTTTTGTTTTTCCGAAAGCTATAAGAACACTGCATTAGATAAAAAAAACTGCACTGAAAAAGAGCGATTATGTATGGAATGCCAATCAAATGAATTTTGATGATAGCAAAAAATGCGGTATTCTGACTATCTCAGTCAACTACTGGTTAGCCTGATGGGGATAATCCGTTTGTTCTACTCTCTGATGCACTCTGCACAATCTACAGGTCGTCCAGGTGGGCCTGGAAGCAATTCTGCTTCTTCTTGATGCAGTAGTGCTTCGGATTGCCTTTCCGATTTGTGCAGACGGAACAGGCATAAACACTCTTCACGCTTTTCCTTCCAGCATCTCGGCAGTATGAGCAATCCCGCCTTTTACCAGTGCTGACAATGCCATGGTGCTTCTTCGGAGACTTGGCCGTGCTGGTCGATGGTCCAGGCTTTCGAAGGGGCACCTTGGTCTTGTCAGTGATGTTCACAAGCTGCCGGATAACTGCAAGACGATAGTCAAGCTGACTGTAATCCTTCGGCATTTTGATGACGCCTGGGTTTTTAGCCACCCACTGCTGAAAGAGAACCCATGAATTCACCACAGCTACATCCACAAAGTCAAAAAACAGAGTCTTCCAGTACTTGCGTGTTTTCCGCAGCACCCTGTACGTCGCTACGTGCTGGTCGAACAGGTCCACTCCACCCATAGCGAAATTGTAGTCATGTATCAATTTTGGCTTCTTCAATTCCAGGTCACGCAAGATGTTATTTTCTTTCACCTTCCTTGTAACATTGACATAGTCAGCAGCGCTGTGCATAGTGGATATGACTGTCACCGGACGTTTGTCCATCCATTGTAGGTGAAGGAGGTCTCCACCGCGTACAAACCGCATTTTCCCTCTTTCAGCTCTACGCTGAAACGTTTTCGTATTTTTGAGGACAGCAGGGAAGCCCCGTCGATTGACCTGACAGGTTCCAGCAGCAGCAGTTTTGTGATTTTCAAAGAGGTCAGAGAACAGGTGAGGAGAAGTGTAGAAATTGTCAGTGTATAACTTATATCCCTGGCCGGACAGAGGTTGAAGGAGTTCTGTAACAATATTATGTGCCAAGCCATGCTCCACTTGGCCGGCATGTTCACGGCCAGTGTAGATTTTGAAGTTATAAAGATAGTGCAGGGCACTGTCGCAAAGGGCAAACACTTTGAATCCAAAGCGAACAGGCTTGGTTGAGATGTACTGCTTGAATGCGAAGCGTGCTTTTGACTTGACCATCCGTTCATCGATCGCAATACTTTGGAAAGGCTGAAAAAGTTCCCGGCACTTCTGCTGGAAATGATCATTCACCAAGCGGACTTTCCGTAGCTTGTCAGCCGCATCCTCAGTAGTAGGGTCGACAATGTGGAGGAAACACAGCAGAGCTTTGTAGCGAATAAAGGTCGGGATCATATGCCGTGCCCACAGCCCATGAAAGAGAGTAGATGTGCTCCAGTAGTGAGATAGATGTGGCAGTCGAGCAATACCCATGTAAATTGTCAGGCCAAGTAGAGCATAAATTTCCGCTGTGTCCGTGGGCTTCCAAGCGCCATGGTCATCTTGATAGGATGGTTTTTCCAGGATGTGGATACCAGCATTATCATTAGTAAACTCCACAATAGCTTGAACGATGCCAAGTGTGAAAAAAAGTTGAAAGAAATCCAACTCCTTCACAGGCGCAAAATCAGCTGGGAAATGGCAGCCAGGTTCACGGGCAGGACGAAACTCAGGCTGGTCAGGACACTCATCATCACTATCCCAGTCGCCGACATTGTCTTCGCCCTGCACAGGAGCGGTTGCGGCACCTCCGCGCACAACTCTTCCACGTCCGCCGCCTGCAGCGCGAACTCCGCGAACTCCGCCAACTCCGCCACGAGGAGCACGCGGAGCTCGAGTTTGTCCTCTCTGCCGTGTGGGAGCTCTGCTCTCGCGTCGCGGGCGCGCCTCGTCCTCTTCACTGGAATCAGCTGATGTGTCACTCGAGTCAGCTGAGGAGCGTGACAAGCCAGCTGAAAGCGGTTCCTCTGAAGCTTCTTCTTCGTCATCATCAGCGCTGCCGTCAGAGACCAAATCTTCAACTGGATGGTCGTAGATGAGAGCATCGTCTAGCTCTGACTCTTCGCTTGATGGCAGGCCACCTGACGACTCGCCATCAGAGTCTTCATCGTGTGCGGCGGATCCAGAATGAGAAAACACAGCGGCAAGCGCTTCGTCAACAGATAAATTCTTGTGCGCCATGGCGGAAGCTTTCGAACACTTCCTGTGGCCCAGTACAAAAAAAAATCAAATGTAAACCCATGCCATGTGTGCACTCAAGCGGAACGCGGAGGTGTCAGGCAGACTTGGCCATAGCGGCAGCTTCGTAGCACCAGCGAGTACGCATCCCGCATAGTTCTAAGTACGTCAGTCGAACCGGTCGTTTTCGACCGGTTCATGTATGTGTGAAACTCTAAAGGGTTAACACACACATGCACGCACACACGCACAGTGTATTACATGCCCGTCAAAAGAGAAGCACGCAAATCTGCAAATGCACAGGATGTGACCCACCGATGTTCTCTTATACACAACAACAACATAGCACGCGCGCACACGCACACACACACACACACACACACACACACACACACACACACACACACACACAAGTAAGCGCAAGGCCTACCTCTGTATCATTTTTGACCAAGGATGCCTTGGCCTTCTCCAGTCCAGCATGGATCTGTGCCTCTGCACGGCGTTACACAGCACACACACAACACACACACACACACACACACACACACACACACACACACACACACACACACAGATACAGACACACAGACAGACAGGCACACACACACACACAATACACAAAGTACACTTAGCGGCAATGGTCTACGAAAGTTCAACATGGATAACGTTCCAACATTCAACTATGTGTAGGTCGACTTCCTCGTGAAATACCCAGGAAGGAGTGCTGGGAAGAATATCATTTTGAACATTTCAGAATTATTTTCAGTAGCGGAGTGTGAAATGCTCCACCAATTCCGTTTAGAAGACCTTAACAAAGTAAAATACTAGTATGTAATAATCCACAAATTGGACCATAACGAAGACATTTTTCAGCCAGGCTTTTAACGGGCTTTGGCCGAGTTTAGCAACAATACACATACAGGTACGCAGGTCTAAACCCATTTCAGGTCCTATGAGAATCTGATCTTGGAGCACGTGGCTCAATCGGGTTTTAATTGTTGTTGTTGTTGACTTTTATTTTACTTCACCAAATGCACAGGTATGATTGCCTTCCCACCGTCCCATAGGTCCGGTTCTCACAGAAAGATGAAGGAAATTGATAAGCCCAGAGAGCCCAATGATTCCCGATAAGATTGAACAAGTCATGCTAGATCATAGCTAGGGGTGGCGGCGTACCAGAAGCCTTGAGGAACTGCACACTGTCGGTAGCTTGGTCCATGAGGCCAGTGAGACGATCCATTTGCTGACAGTACTCCGTCTTCAGAGTCTGCATGAAGTCAACTGCCACCTGGATACGGGTATAATGCACACACATGTGTACGCGTGCATGAACGCACACGCATGCACACAAACACACGCATGCACACAAACACACGCATGCACACACACACACACACACACACATAAACACGAACCCCGTGTGCCCACATGCAAATATTCATGTACGCGAGCACACACAGTGCACAACACAGCGAATGGCTTAACGACAGATTGGCCGGCGGGACACTTTGGCCGATGTTGAAATAAAAATCTTGGCCATTGTCAAACCTAGTTAGGCTGCTTGAGGTTTCCACAAATAAATCGATTCACAAACACAGACACACGCGCACACGCAGACACCCCACACCCCCTCACATACTCACATGCACCCACCCACACAACCAAAACACACGCACCCCCCCCCCCCCCCCCCACACACACACAGAGCTGCAAACACCACCAAGCTTTCCACACACACGTACCTCGTTGCCGTAGTTGTTCAGGACTATCTTGGAGCTGCTGACGAGCTGCGGGGCCAGCGACTGCAGGTGTTTGATGGTGTCCATGATCTCATGCACGGTGGCTTCATCGTGAACACCGCCGCTGCGGGCAACCTGCAGGGCTGTGCGAGACGCGGCCTCCACGTGATTGGTGAACGCCTTGGCCTTGGCGGACCACTGCGCCTCGCGATCGGCCACTGAACACCACACAACGCAACGCAGCACAATGAAATCACAAGAGAAAAGTGCCATGTAGATTACTGGTGAAAGATTCCCTTGTGCCCAGACCCCTATGTCAGTGGGAGCGCATGGCACGGCAGCCCAACGAAATCACAAGAAACCTGATATGCAAATTACCGGAGAGAAAGAGGCTAGATTTCCTCGTGCCCAGACCCTGATTTCAGCGGGAACCCAGGGGAGGGGGGGGGGGTACTTCATTTTCGGGCATCACATGTTGCGCCTCGGTTTTTATTCCCTACAAAAACTCAGCCTTGGCATTTATCATATTAATATACGTAATCATTTGCGGGAGCACGTAAGGATGCGGCTAGTGAATGTATGCTAGTCTGTAAGGGGACATAACAGCTTCACCAGTATATTTGGGCCCAGTGTTTCAGCGCATTGATCCTTGAGGGTGGTGGCGTTCCTACACCGAGTTGACACCGTGTCAACCGAGTAAAATGCCAACCGTGATTTTTTTCTTTCCGACAAAAGCAAGCACAGCTTCTACTCCAGAGGATAGACATGGGGTGCTCCTGAGGCTCAGACTACAGCGCAGGTACAGCATGCGCAGAACAGCGTACCTGTTGGTTCCAGCAGCGCTGTGTTTGTCATCTGCTTGGCCGGTCCTGTCGGGTCCATGAAGTTCTCCACAACCTGAACAAAACAGCAGAACATACAGTAGAGCTGCTGATGAGGTTGTCTGAACTTTCCACGAAGAAAGCCAATCATAGTCTCCGGAAACAGATCACCTCGTTCTGCACTGGCGAACACGGGATTCCAGATGACGACGTCACGGGTGATGATGGAACAGTTGGCGAAATGATCATATAGCAACCGAAAAGCACTGTTATTGCATTCACAATTCACACTCATGAACTGTGCGACTCCCAAGGTAGAACCCCCCCCAACAAATGACTCACTTCCTTCCCTTTGCCAGTACAGCATCATGATCACGAGACAGAGAAGCACACACATACACACCTCCTCGACATACATGCATGCATACGTACCTCTTTAACCATAGCCTCTCGCATTGTCTCCTCCAGTGCGTCGATCTTTGCAGCGATCTCCTTGGCCAAGGCACGACCTTCCGCTGTGTCAAGCTAAAATAAATTAAAAAAAAGGGAGAGAGAGAGAGAGAGAGAGAGAGAGAGAGAGAGAGAGAGAGAGAGAGAGAGAGAGAGCGAGAGAGAGAGAGAATCATATAACATGATCAAATAGGGTGTTCCACTGCCCAAACTGCCCCCAGAATAGCCAGCAGAACAGCTGTTACTGCTGCTGAGACGACAGAAATTGTGTACGTGCCTGTATTCGACTAACTGTCAAGCTCGTCTCAGTACAAACTAGCACACAACATAGCAGTACCTTTCCAGCATCCTTCATGGCCTGGAGACGCGCAATCATCGGTCTCAGCTCGGCCACTTGCCGCTGAAGAGACTCGCGCATTTCCGCGTCCTGCAGATGATCTGCCAGTGCCAGAGCTTTGGCCAGACACTTGTCCAGCGCTTCGAGGCCAGCGTCAGCCGATTCAGGATCAACTGTGCGTGTGTGTGAAGTGTCAGAACAAGAGAGAGAAAGAGGTGCATAGTAAGAACATGTACAATGAACGTTTCTTCAGAATTCCCAAACTCCATTGCAGCGTATTTCTTGCACTTGAAAATACCGCCATTCCGGCAACAGGCTCTCAGCTGCACCAAATAGATAACTTTTTGCCAATATTTCGCCCATTGGGCATCATCAAGGAATGGCGGTATTTTCAAATGTACAATGAAACCTCGTTTAAAAGTACAGTTGTGGCCATTGAAGTCCGGGGGATCGACACCCTTACTGCATTGGTGCGTACAGGCAGCAGTGCGTGTACGCGCCAAGGCCAGCATCCAACGCCCGCTTGACTTTTCAACAACAGACTTCATTGTCCACAAACGTAGAACAATGGTAAGACAAACTTTCGTTTTAGAAGAACTACTATTCATGACTCTATTGGATAAATCACGGTGTATTCACTGGGTATAAAATACGGATAAGAAGAGTTCCCGCTATTGCAAACAAATACCATCGGTCCCTTGGTGTTCGTCCTATTAAAAGAGGTTTAACTCTAGGTGGGCGTGGGAGCAGCTCCGCATCTTGGTCATGTGACTAAATTTGTGCAGAAAGTGATCATGTCATGTGGACTGTGGAACCGACATGGCCGACGTCATGTGACCCATAGATGCAGGGGTTGAGTGGACAGTGGAACCAACATGGCCACCGACGTCATGTGACCCACAGATGCAGGGGTTGAGTGGACAGTGGAACCAGCATGGCCGCCGACGTCATGTGACCCATAGATGCAGGTGTTGAGTGGAGTTGGAACCAACATGGCAGACATGATCATGTGACCCACAGATGCAGGAGTTGAGTGGAGTAGTAACCAACATGGCTGCTCTGTATGGTCATGTGATAGATGTGCACCAGCTCCAAAGGAGCAGTAAGAAATCTCTATGTGCCACAGTTTCCGTCCACACACGACCCCAACTGCCCAAGTGGAGTCGTTTCAAGAATTGCCATCTCCTTTAAAAGAGTTCACCACTCCTCTCTTGTCGTTTTCCGGGTAGCGGAGCATGAACACCGTTCTAACAGGGATATAGGAGTCGTAGCATTGCAAGGTGCACTTACGCTTCACCAAGAACTGCTTGGCCGACTCAAAGTCCGTGAGGAATGCCTGCTGGGCCAAGGGCTCGTCCTTGCCCATGATCTTAGCCACCATCTCGCTGAAATCACCCTGAACACAGGCAACAACAACAGCGACGACGACAACGACAAACCCAATGACAACAAAAACAACGACAATGAGCATGACACAACAGTGCAGGCGCGCGGAAATCTCTCACCACGGGACAACTATCTGGATCCCAACCATGCGAGCGCTATTTCATAACATGTGATTCCGGAATCCCGGCTCACACATGACCATGGTTGGAGATGATAGGTGTAGCAACAGCACTGCGTACTTCCAACCATGCGCCCACACACGTTTACCCACAAGTACGCATCCCGCCCACAATAGAAACGGGACATTTCGTAGACAGACAACGACCAGACCGCGTGGAATAGCATAAGACAAAACGTATGCACAGCACCCACACCCACACCCATAAGCACGCAAACACAGAGAGTTTACAAAAGAACGGGACACTTCGTAGACAGACAAGAACCGGACCGTATACGTGAAAACAAACACGAGATCAGTACAAGACGAAACGGCAACATGTCAACAGTCCGGCAGGAACGGGACACTTCGCAGACAGACAACAACCAGATCGTATCCCCAACAACACGCTCATGATCATAACAGGACAAAACAGTACCATGTCAACAGCCACAAACGCACGGGACACTTCGTAGCCAGACAATAATCAGACCGCATGCGCAACAACAACACGCTCGTGATCATTACAGTGCAAAACTGCAGCATATTAACAGCCACAAAGACACGGGACACTTCGTAGACAGACAATAACCAGATCGTATACACACCAACACGCACGTGACAATTACAAGACAAATGGTAGCATGTCAACAGCCACACACAACAACACACACGTGACAAATACAAGACAAAACGGTAGCATGTCCACAGCCACAAAGGCAGGGGGCACTTCGCAGACAGACAACAACCAGACCGTATACGCAACAACGACGACACGGGAACATTACAAGACGATTACGTGCCGTACTGTACGAGGAGTCGGCGGTGGGCAGTCCTTGCGGAGGTGGTCTAGCATCGAATCATAGAAATCCTCTCTAAAATCGGCAAACATCCAGCAACGCGACACCAAGGAGAGGACGGACGTTACCTGCGCAAGATCGTCCTTGCTCGTCTTGATCTGCAGAATGCGAATGATCTCGTTCAGATCCTCGTTGATCGTGGACATGAGCCAGCTGCGACTGCTGGCTGCGTCCGTGGCATCGCCACTCTGAGAGGCACGCAGACTGCACACCAGCTTGACGGATGCAATCAGCATGGGCACTGCCTTCTTTACCTGCGAAGTAGAGAGAGAGAGAGAGAGAGAGAGAGAGAGAGAGAGAGAGAGAGAGAGAGAGAGAGAGAGAGAGAGAGAGAGAGAGAGAGAGAGAGAGAGAGAGAGAGAGAGAGAGAGAGAGAGAGAGAGAGAGAGAGAGAGAGAGAGAGAGAGAGAGAGAGAGAGAGAGAGAGAGAGAGAGAGAGAGAGAGAGAGAGAGAGAGAGAGAGAGAGAGAGAGAGAGAGAGAGAGAGAGAGAGAGGGAGGGAGAGGGAGGGAGGGAGGGAGGGAGAGAGAGAGAGAGAGAGAGAGAGAGAGAGAGAGAGACACACACACACACACACACACACACACACACACACACATGCACGGAACAAAGGATGTTGATAGTGTGTGTGTGTGTGTGGAGAGGGGGAGGTGTTTGTTTGTTTGTTGATTTATTTGTATGTGTGTGTATGTGGGGGGGGGGGGGAGATGCGTGCGTGCGTGTATTTCTCGGTGTCAGGTAAGGATGATGAATTCATGATTAGTGCCAATAAGCCGAGCAACATTGGGTGGGAATGAACCGCCATGTTGCCAGGTGTGTCTTTACCACCATAAGTCGAGCAACATTGGGTGGGGTTAGTAGAAAATACTAGTACTCACTTTGGTGCCCCCAGGGATAGCCGGGCATGCATACGTATGTACGTGTGCATCCAGGTGTGCGCATGCTTGATAGTGCAGAAGAGCAGGTGTGTAAGTGTTGTGTGTGCGTGTGTGTGTAAAAAAAATGAAAAAGACCAAAAAGTAGGGATTCACTGGCCAGAAAAAGCCACTTCATAGCTGTGTGGTGTTGACCAGGCTGAATAGTGGCGGTCAATTCTTCAGCCTTGCAAGTTGTCGAAAGGTGCAATCCCAGCACAAGCTGCTATGGCTTCTGCTGTAGCATCGCTATCATCGCCTTTGCAATGGGCGTCCAATGGTCCAACGGTGTGTGTGTGTGTGTGTGTGTGTGTGTGTGTGTGTATGTCCACGAGTAGACACAAATCTTACATTGGAGCAGTGCTCAACAAGCTTGGCGGCGTGCACGGGGTTAGTCAGCTCCTTGGCACGGTTGTCGATCAGCTTGTTCAAACCGGTGAGTCCGGGTGTGAGGTTCTTGATGAAGATCACAAGATCAGACATGATCTGAAGAGAGAAAAATAAACACATACAGGCATAAAGGGTGAACAAACGGAGGAAACCCGCTTTTACTCAGCCGTGTAGTTCACACTGTAGAGTCAGTGGCGACCACCTGTCCTAGAAGACCACTGAAACCAGCACCAATGGATGCTATTTCCTGTCAAGTGACCCTGGACAAGGAGACCGTCTGGTAACAAGGACCACATTTTCGAAGGTCCCCTGAGCGTTCACCTTAGACAGGCTCCACTGGCACAGGCAAAATAGTGGCTATGATGCTGCCACAGGCATACATGTCCGCAGCAGCGCCCAGTGTTACCCTACAACCCTGTGCTGTGCCTCACCTCAATCACATCAGCCACCTTCACATATTCCTGCACACTCTCACAGACAGAGATGATCCGGCGAACCTCAGACTCATCAAACGTCAGCAGCAGGTCGGACACGGCCTCCAGGATACCTACACGTACACACACGTGCGCGTATACACATACACGTGCACACACACACACACACACACACACACACACATAATATACACATGCATGCACACACACGCACACACACACACACAGGCGCACACGTGTACACACGTGTACACACATACACATACACACGTCCACATCATCTGTAAGTCTCTCGCTCACATGCATACATGTGCACACACACACACACACACACACACATGCACACACACACACACACACACACACACACACACACACACACACACACACACACACACACACACACATACAGATAATCTGCCAGAAGAGCCATGCCTTCTTACCCCTAGCCCCGGATATCAGCAGCCTGCGTCCGGGACCACTGCGTGGGTTGTCTCGGAGCGTTGCGGCCGCCTCTGCAAGCTGCGTGGAGGAGACCTCGGCCGCTTCCCAGGCACGGGGCAAATCCTGCTGCAGCTGCTTGTCTTCACTGGATTCTGCCGTCTCTTTTCCCACCTGTGCACGTACACACACACGTACACACGTACACACGTACACACGTACACACACACACGCACACATAATTATAGGAATTTTCGGTTAAAAATTAAAACCCAGGGCACAACATGACAATGAAACGTAAGATAATCAAATGTAGCTGCTTTATTGCACCATCCGGCAGAATATAAGCGTAGAGCGCACACACGCACACACGCACGCGCGCACACACAAACACACACACACGAACACACGCACACACGTGGACATACGGACGTACCGTGACGAGCTTGCCTACGGCAGCACTGACAGCGGACACTGGCTCTGACAGGTCTGGCATGCTCCCGCCTTGACCCGCTTCCTCGTCCAGAACCACCATGGTGGAGACCTGCATAGTGTGCGTACAGAGCCACATGTGCACATACATGCACACATATGCACACGCACACACATACACACACATATGCACACACACACAGACACATACACACACATGCATACACATACATAGACACACACACACAAACATACACACACACAAACATACACGCACACAAATGATGATAGCGATGCTACAGCAGCCATAGCAACTAAATGGCTATACACACACACACACACACACACACACACACACACACACACACACACACACACACACACACACACACACACACACACACACATACACACTGTACTGTACTTGTTGCTCACTGCCAGAACTGGTCACGTGAGCCCCCCCCCCCCCCCCCCCCCCCCCCGGAAGAGGGGAGAGAGACTCAAAAGGAATCTTGGAAAGATGACTCAATTGGTTATTGAACCGCCCAACGGCCGACACCCCCTGAAATCCCCAAAACTCTGGGTGGACTTGAAAATGATCCCACTTATGGGCTCACCACACCTCAGTAAGTGGGTGAGGACAAGGTGCAGAAAAAGGATTGACGGCATCAGGTATCCGTCCCGGGATCCAACTGCAGTTGCCCCTGCCCCCAGTGAAGGTAATATGTGCTACTAATGTGAGTGGCTAAATCAGAGTGGATCTGATAAAAGCTTCACTAGCACCATTGATTACACAAGAGTTAATCTAGCCAGAAGCAGTCCATGGTTAACAGGTATGTATACTTCAAATAGAAAGTATATGAACCCTGGAACCAACAAAGGTGGCAGGTACAACATTACACCTTCAAGCAGCCGAGCCTGTTGGCAACAGACCCAACACAATCAGGCATAAGTGTACCTACCAACCGAACTAGCTGGCACACACACACACACACACACACACACACACACACACACACACACACACACACACACACACACACACAATAATAATAATATACATCATGGGAGACAACGCAGTGCTAGCATCCACTTCATTCATTCATTTCATCTTCTGTCATTGATTTTTCACAGGCAAAGAAAAAATACCCGTCGAGGGAATCTCATTATCTACGATGTAAATTTGCCGATGATGTAGGAGCGTGCTCTGTAATCGGAAGCATGGCATATTCCTTACACAATCGCCTACTGATGCACATGCCTTGTAGCAATTTAATCTATTTCTTTCAGTGCCAAACATGTGAAAATCGACACGTAGGGTTTGAAGATGATAGTGCAAAGCTGTGTTCTTAGAACTGTGAATCTTGTTCTTCGGTCAAATCTGCTCTTTCACCATTGCTCATTGACTATCCACGTGATCTGTTTGCAACATAACTGCTGGGTCTACTCAGTGAGTGGGGTGATTGACTGACGGCCACATCAGAAGCATATAGAATATTTTGTTCGTTCGCCAAAGCAGTATTCGAAAGAATGTTCGTTCGAAGAAAACACCATTCGTTGCATCACTAAAAAAACCACGAAAACGACGAAAGAGAAGGGGGGCTACTTTTTCACAGGGGGGGGGGGGGGGGGGCTCAATCAGAGTAAGAGGACGCTGCCCCCCCCCCCCCCTGGCTAGAACCCTGATAAAGATGATGTCAACTAGAAATTCTGTCCGAATGCTGGTAGTGCTCATGGCGTTCATAACAATTGTACTCTTGGTGGAAATCATTGCTTCCTACGCCCCTGCAAGCTGCACCACTCCGTCGGCAAATCACTTTTCCATTGCTCCCTGTATCATGTGCATGCTCATATTCACACATCCATGCACTTGCAAAGTCTGGCCTGCTAGTGCTAATGGAATCTTTTTCGTTTTGCGACATCAGTAACCATGGTAACTGTGACTGTTACATGATCCCAAAAAGACAAGTCAAGGACATGTACAGCTCCGGATGTGAGGAAACACAGTTCCCAGAGCTGATTGCAAAGTGCGACAGCTGTTTACGATTGTAGACATTCTCGGAATGAACTGTATTCGTAGTCAAATAAGTGAAAACGATGCGCCCTGGCATGGCACGGACTTCATGATGCAGCGGGCGCTTGCACTAATAGTACTTATCCAACACGGAGCGCGTGGCAATAGTTTTATTAGTTGCCCATTCAGAGCATTCACGCCACTTGTCGCGATTTTTAGGACTTTGACAACCTGTGCCACCAGCACCAGCCAGCGCCCCATCGCCTCGCGTCAGGCTCCTCGTGTGACAGCGCATAGCAGTGCCCGTGTCCCGGTTCAATCAGCGACGATACATTTTTTTTCCTTGCCACCAGTACACCAGTTGCTGCAACAACCGATACTAGGCAAGAGTAACAACATACTGTTCTTCTTTCATACGCATAGCTGCCGTGCAGCGAGTGTGTAGAGCAATCGGTCTCCCGCAAGTCATAGTCACTTCACTCAACATCATGGAGTTGACAAAGGCCGATACTTGTGTGTCACAATGATGGAACAGGATCAAATTGTAATTTCAAATTGTCACACTACAATGTAGGCCACCCAGATCGCAAAAACAAAACAACGAGCGCATAAACCCACGCAGAAGGTTCGGCTCATCGAGCTCAGCGGTTCCGACCTCATGCCATGAATGCATGATCCACGCAAACACAGCCGATTCGAGCAAAGCAAGGGTACAATCACAACATAGTCTTGACTCTGCCATAACAGGGGGCATTTCATCCTTTATAGAGGCGAGGACTGCACACATGATTGTGACACAGGCAGGGAGCACCAGAGGCTCAAACTGAGAGAGTTACTTGTCAAAGCCAGGAGGACATCGACAGGGAACAAAGGCAAAAATCCCGCCGCGTGAGTAGTTACGAGTCGACAACAGACAGAACTCAGTTCATCCAACTCGGCAATGGTCGCGGCCGACTCTTGACAGAATTACGATGGCCACTCTCAGGACACCACAAGTCGCAGCAGCTGAAACCAAAGGCAAAGGCTAAGGGTAGTGGCAAGTCCTATCTTTGCTTAGTCTACGCTACATGCAGTCGCTGCAGCGATTTTATCGATCGCAGGGCTCGTTCACTATTTCCGCTGCATCGGCGAAGCGCTCAGAACTACATCCGAAACGTTTGGAACTTTTCCTCCGCGCCAGCCGCTCCAGACTAGAACCGAGGGCTTTGGGGGCGCTGGGAAAATCAGCAAGAGGCCACAAGAATACAAGTATCGCATGTGTGGTTGCTTACCTGCAGAGCCACAGGCTCCAGGATGGTCTGGATCGTCTTCGTGTGAAACACCGGCATATTTGCTTCGGCTGTTCTGCTTTCCAGTCACAGCTAGAATACGAAATAGGGCAATGCTCGGGCGCACGGTGGTATATTATCGCACCAGGGGAAGGACAAGCCGTAGCGCTCCGAACTGAACTAAAACGCAACCTCGACAGCTATGACTGCTGCAAATATAAGTAGATCTACGCTCTGCAATCACAACTCAAAACTGATCAGATCGATCCACAGAAAGAACTTTTTCATCGAGTAGACTCTACGAGACGGATAGGGACTGACACGCAAAACAGTGAGTGAGTGGGCTGAGCCTGAGGCTGAGGCCAACGAACTGTCATGTAGATCTACATCGACAGACAGTAGATCTACACAATACACCGTATTGCACGTACAGTCGTCATGCAGCTGACAGAACACCGATAAAAATGAATTCACAGGCGATTTTCTCCCATGTATGTACATGTAAAATCAAAATGTACACAAAATGTTTTGTTTGGTCCAAAGCAGGACTCGACTGTCGACGTCGCGACACATGTCCTGCTCAAACTGTCAAAGCAGGACTCGTACTCTTGCTTTACTAAAGCAAGAGTACCCTTTAGTCTTGGACAGCCTGTACTGCTGTAGCTGTGGCAGTATCCTTTAACTGGGGGTGCTGGCCATAGACTGATCCGCCCAGGAGTGTAACCACTAACGTATAACCGGTAACCAGGGAGTCGCCAAAAATAATGGTATTTGACGACTCCCTGTATAAAAATGGTGTAAGCAAGGCCCCCCCCCCTAGAATAGGTACTACCGTATTTCCTCGATTAATAGACCCGGTCTTTTGTTTTTTGAAGAGGGTTGGACCCCCGGTCTCTTATTTGGGCATGGTCCATTATTTGAGCACGATCCACTATGTTTTCATCGCTGGAAATGGTGGATTTTAACACGTCATAATATAGAATGTACCGTGCTCAAATAATGAAAGAAAGCAATAGCCACTACAAAAATTGTAGTTGCGCAACCTAAAATCGCATCTTTTTTTGATCCACCACGTGCTTTCTTAGTGCGCATGCGCAAAGCGATGAACTCAAATAAGAGACCGGGTCTCTTATTCGGGCATGGTCTACTATTTTTCCGTGAGGCCTGTAGGAGGGTCTACTATTTGAGCATGGTCTATTATTCGAGCATGGTCCATTAATCGAGGAAATACGGTAACTAGTATCAGGAGTTGCACACTCGTACTCGTGGGGGCTTATACTCTTGCTGTATAAACGATCATCTTCAGATCACTCGACTACTCCAATCACATGACTGTAGTAGTCGAGTGATCTGAAGATAATCGTTATTCTTCGAGTTGCTGCATATCCGCCGTCGCACGGTTGACTACGCGTGTACAGTACGATAGAGGTTATGCGATTACATCATCAGTTGAGATGCTTTTAACCGACTCGCCCCATGAATGTGAAACCATTCGTACATTCCCCCTATAGTTGCCTGGACTGCCGGTCCGCCACAAGAGAGCAGGATTATAATCGATTGCAGGATAGATATATTTGTTCACGTACAGTACTTGTGCAGCAGCAGGTACTAGGTCTCGGTGGAAGATAGTTATTTGCGGCAGCCCTAAGCAGCACTAGGTGTACAATGCGCATACAGAAGAATGGACAATGGACATACATGTACATGGATTGTACAACACAGGAAAGGCCTAGATGTACAATGCGCACACATGTACATATTATGCACAATGCGCATACATGATAATGTACAATGCACATACATGGACTACACAACACAGGAAAGACCTAGATGTACAACGCACATACATGTACATACATGTACAGCACTGTACAATATAACACCGGGATGACCTAGAACGGTTAGATGATGTACAGCGTACATACAGGGTATGCACACAACCACACGATAGAGAGGAAAAGACACAACAAACAAAAACTGTCAAATACATGTACACGTACAGACATGCATGTACAAGATAGTCATAGAGGAAAGACGTGAAATAATTGCTCGACGTCAAGTAGTATGTACTCGTGTAGGGACAATACCCGAATAGGACAGATTCTGATTTGGAACGGGAATAGAGCAGAATTGAAAAGCTGGCGCCGACCAGTCTCGGTGGCGGCGCGGCAAGCGGAGCCGAAACCAAGAACAAACATCGCCATGAAAACAGAATTCAGATGATGATCACTGCGGAAAAGCTGCGACGCGCCATTGGCCGGGCTTCAAAGAAAAATAGGAATGCAAAGAAACGCACGCACTGCATATAGCTTTCAAGCTGGACACTGAAATGAACAGGTACAGTACCTAAATCAATCCCTCGCGGGAAGTATGCCTGGCAACGGACGAAAGACTACTAGCACTAACCTCACGCCATGTGCACAGAATGTTCCCTGCCGGTATGTCCTCGGCGCACTCCCGAAATATAATGGTTAATGAATGCC
This sequence comes from Sycon ciliatum, assembly GCF_964019385.1. Lineage (NCBI taxonomy): Eukaryota > Metazoa > Porifera > Calcarea > Leucosolenida > Sycettidae > Sycon > Sycon ciliatum. The sequence continues at coordinate 24,363,137 of NC_088655.1, read as the reverse complement.
CTTGGCTTTGAGCGCGGCGGCCAGAAGCGCGGGAAACCTTGGAGAGCCGAAGCCGGTGGTCGGGTCCCAGCCGCGCTGGGCGTAGAAGGCCGGCTGCATGTTGCATCCGGCCGTGTATCCGGCGAGGATATCGGTGAGAGCAGTGGCCCCGATGCCGCCCTCCTGGTAGAGCAGCGGGTTGAGAAAGCCGAGCGGCGTCGCCGAGTGTTCGTTGACCAGCCGATCGTTGACGAGCGATATGATACCGGCGAACGTGGGCACGGAACACGACGTACCCCACATGGTCAACACGTCACCGCCACTCACCAGATTGAAATCGGCGCCGATCGCGGCGACATCTGGGAACGCACGGTTGCTCCGGTTGAAGTAGTCAGCGCTCGGCAGGCGCTCGGCCGTCCGTAGGAACTTCTCGACGACGGCGTCCTGGTACGAGGGGCGCGGGAACGAGCGCGAGAAGCCGCCGCCCGAGAACCAGATGCTGACCTCAGGGGCGCTCTGGTTCATGTTTCCCGGCTCGCCAATACTGGTGGCGCCGACAGAGGTGACGTAGGGGCTCGACGCCGGGAACGTGGGGCAGTCCTGGGTGCCATTGCAGCCGCCACCGCTGTCTCCGCTCGCGAACAGCAGCGTAGTGCCGCGCACGCCCACCTTCGCAAACTCGACGTTCATGCGCTGCAGGTACGTCTGGCTGAACTCGACCTCGCAGTTGCCGTAGCTGACGCTGAACACGTTCGGGATGGTGGACATGTTGGCCACGGTCATGATCCAGCTCAGGTAGCAATCCTGTGTGTCGAGAGCACGCAGGCACGCGCACGCACACACACACAAATAGTCAAATACAAACACACGTATACACCATACTCACGGACACACACATGCACCCACAAATACATACGTGCACACGCACACACACACACACCTCAGACACACACACACACACACGCACGTACACACACCAAGCACATACTGTCAAACAGGCCACGAGAGATAAAGATGAGCCAGCCAGCAGTGCACGTTTCAAGCAATCATGGACAATGTGCTAACTCGTTCTACTCTTTGCCACCATTCTCGGTTCAATACCGTTAAGTCTTGTATGAAAGCCGCACTTGAATAGAAGCCGCCCTCGAATAGAAGCCGCAATTTTGGGCCCATCAAATCACACATAAGCCTGGTTTTAGTGTTGACATACATAGAAATACCTGTCTTGTATAGAAGCCTGCAAAATTTCACCAAGAAAGTCATAGAAGCCGCGGCTTTTATACAAAACTTAACGGTACATTGAAATTCATACCACTGTACAGTAAAAAGTGTCATGGCGACCACTCGGATAAGGCGACCACCTGTCCAAGAAGACCAATGCAACCAGGACTAATGGATGATATGTCCAGTCAAATAAACCCTGGACAAGGAGACTACCTGGTAACAGAGACCACATGTTGTAAGGTCCCTTGAGCGGTCGCCTTACGCACCCATACCACCGGAATGCCCAGTGATATCCGATGGAGCGAGTCAACGCCAGGGCGGGTGCTGTGCTGCCCCACAGTCCATTCACCCAACCAGGCCCGTAGGTTTGGTACAGTCTCAGGGCCGCAGCGAACAGTCCGGGGGGAAAAAATCCCAAAAAAACCCAAAGAGGCGCGTGCTTGGCGCCTGCACCGGGTAGGACTGGAAGTGGCGACTCAAGTGCAATCGATCAGTTCGAGACAAAGGTGGTCGAAGAAGAAGAGTGCTGGTGGTTTTTCGATTCAGTCGTAGTTGTCGCTAATCGAGGTTGCATCTTGCCAGACCAACGAGAATGAGGCTGCTACGGGCCTGAGTCCTGAGTCTCATTTCATTCTTATTCAAGATCATGAAGTCGATGACATATTTAGGTCAGAAAACGAATATGATAGCCATGATGTGCAAAGAGTTCTTTCTTCTTCAGACACATAGTTTTAGTGTACCAGCAGCCCCAAGTTGGCGAATGGACTTGTCACTAGATCTGCAAACACCGGGATGGGAACTGGGCGTTGGGCACCAACATTATCGGCGCGATTGGATTTTGTGTAGATCTATGAATCCACACGTTCAGTATTCGTGAGCGTATGCGTGTGTACATTCACTCAAAACTGCTTGCTTGTGTGCAACAGGTACAGTAAATGCTCAGCAGATTCATAACGTGTTGCTTGTGCAGCACATGCCATGTGTGTACGTGTGTGTGTGTGTGTATGTGTGTGTGTGTATGTGTGTGTGTGTGTGTGTGTGCATGGGCGTCGGAAACTACTTTTGAATGGTCCGGCTTCGCCCAAAGGATGTAGTAGAGGGGAACGGGGACCAACCCCGGAAATTAAAAAAATCAAGCCAATTCATGCCTTTCGAGGGCATTCATCACCAGGGCTGGCCCTGACGTAACTAGTGCGTTTGTGTGTGTGTGGTGTGTGTGTGTGCATGTATGTGTGTATGTGTGTGTGTGAGTGCGCGTTGTGTGGATTAGACAGTTATCTGGTGCAAGTCTTGATCTGTTTCATTCAGATCTTGTTCGCTATCGTTGCTACAAGAGAAAATCTGTGGGTGCACATCCAGTGCATTTGCAGATTTTGCGTGCTTCTCTTGCGACGGGCGTATACATGGTACATGGTGTGCGTGCATGTACGTATGTGTGTGGTGTGTGTGTGTGTGTACGTGCGCACGTTTGTGTGTGTGTGGGGGGGGGGGTGCTCGCGTGGCTGTGTGGTGCTACACCAACTTTTCAACTTACGAGATCTCCAGTCGTGTAGTAGGACCAGGTGGGGATGTTGGAACCAAGCGACATCAAGTATTGGATGTCCATGCTAGCCTCCTCCGTGGAAGGTCCGGGGTTCTCGCCAATCTGCTTGCTGACGTTCGCCAAGGACGTCACGTTGCCGTTGAACTCGCTCATGAACTTGCCCAGATCGCTGACGCTGTAGTACTGCTGCGCGAACTGCGACACGCCCTGGATGTTGCGGCTGGCCATGCCCGCGCCGACCTCGTCCCGCACCTCGTAGTACTCGCGCAGAATGCTTGGCTTCATCGGCATCTGCTTGGGCGGTCCGCCGCCGCCGTTCTGCTGCGACGTCTTCTTCGGCATTTTGATGCCGCCGTGCTCCACGGGCAAGCGGTGCGCTCCGCCGACAAAGTCCACGTGCTCCGCCGCCTCCGCCGGCACCGTGTAGTGTTCGGCGGCGCGCAGCACCGTCAGCGCGCCCTTCTGGTACCGCTCGAACCTCACCTCCAGCAGCCTGCTGGCCTCGGCCACGCTGACGTCACAGTGCAGGAACTCCTGCGCCGCCGTGTACCGGCAGGACTTGCTCGCGGATACGTCAGCACTGGTCAGCCATCGCTCGACGGCTCGCAGGGACTCCTTGCGCGGACGGACCAAATCGTTCACCTGCTCGGCGCGTAGAAATCGTCCGTACTCGGGATTTCCTGGCGTGGACACGGCCATCAATTTCTTCTCAAGATGCTCGATGTTACTCTGGCGCAGGGCGAATACCAGCTGGTGCTGCTCGTGTGGCTTGGCCTGTCCAATGACTTTCCAGTCCAACATTTCCCTAGCCAGTAGCTGGTCAGCTTCCAGGCGCACTCGTGTGCCGACAGACAAACTGGCGCAGCAAACAAGAAAACCGACGCACGCGAGAATAACTTGAACCACCGCCATCTTTCAGTTCGATTGTCAGCAACCCTTCATTCAAAGAGGGAAAGCCACAGCAGATCCTTGTCTTTTGGACCTTTTTCAGAAGACGACAGAAAAAACTTTGGCCAAAACAAGCAGAGAAAACAAAAACATGTGCCAAAGTGCCATGTTTGTTGATTTTTGGACATGTAAATGGTCATGTGACTCACGTCGAAAATATTCTGACGTCAGGCATTGCTGGCATGCGCCTATGCTGCCCGGCACGTGACTTGCGCAAGATCATGTCCGCATTGCCGGGTCCACCGGGGTCACCGGGTCACCGGGTGCATGCGTGGGAGAAATTCGAAAGTGCCGTGGAGACGCATATATGGGCTTGGGCATTATCATAATAAATAATATACAGGGTATTTTACGACTCCCTGATTATTTACTACTGAGAAAAGCGATCCTGTCACTGTCAGCTTTTCTATCATTGTGTTTATAATCTATAAAATTAATAGTATAATGCTGTCGAGTGCTAGTGTCCCTCTAGCTCTGTCTCTCTGAGATTCGAATCACTGTCTACTGATTTCTTGTTTTTCGTAAGACCGACTTGAAGACGTGTCACAGTATTGAGCAAAGATGCTTTCCCCCAGGTTCCTTTCCAAAGATGTTGTCGTGTCGTCGGACGGACGCGACTTACTACCAGACTCGCTGATGCTACCGTCCCGACACAAACTCAACCTGCCGCTGCCGCTACCGCTCAAACTCCACCATCACTACATCAGCTCCTAGGATCCTGGTCCCAAATCACAACAAGGTAAAGTGATGCGCGCGCGCTTGTGTGTGCGTGTCACTGTACTGTGTGTGTGGTGTGTGACCTTGACTGCTTTGAAAAGATCACTTCTTATCTGAATGGACGTGTTTCTCGTTCTCGTTCTCTCTCCCACAGTCTACTAATTGATGCTGTACAGTGTACACGCGTGTACAGTATCAATTAGTAGACTGTGGGAGAGAGAAGACAGCTGTCTAAACACACACTGTGTAGGCATGTGAGATGTGTACGGTAGATTTCTGTAATTCCTTTCATAAAACTAAAAGAGAGTTCAAGAGAATGCCACGTCAAAGACAAAGGTATCTACATGTGCAGTGCTGCTCAATGGAATCCAGTAGCGTCACTCAAGTTTGCGCCTTGCATCATTTCGCAGCCCAGTGTTTGAAGGTGTTATGCTGCGGAAAGTCCGGCGCGTACTCGAGCGACGCGACTGGATTTCATTGAACAACACTGTAAGAGTATCCGATAATAGTTAAAGGGGAAGTATACCCTAAAACCAAATTTTCACCAGTTGTAGTCTTCGGGGTGCTGAGTCGAATGGTCTTGGTCCGAGGAAGCTGAGACGCTCCCTTCCTACTTGAATCCCAATCGAACTCGCGCACTTCCACCGAAACTGGGTGACTGCGCCCTACTAGATGGGGATTTGTATGCAAAATGTCACTAAAAGCGCCATTTCGTTCTTATAAAAGCACGGATGACCGCGATTGGCCCATATGTTGTAGTCTTTTGGACGCTGAGTCGACTGGTTTTGGTTCGAAAAGGCTGCGATGCAGCGTTCCTCCTTTATTCCCAATCGAACACGGTTGAACAAGCGGTCACGTGCTCCTGCGTACACCAGTCACCTGGTCACCGTGCCTGCAGGGTACAACTTACTAGCCTGTTTGACCTTTTTTGGGTGCAGTCCTGTCACTCGAGTTGAACTCGAGTTGAACCTTGGTGTGAAAGTTGTCGCCTGCTGGCGCGGTGACCAGGTGATTTTGGCACCCAGGAGCACGTGACCGCTTGTTCAACCATGTTCGATTGGGAATAAAGGATGAACGCTGCATCGCAGGCTTTTCGGACCAAAACCAGTCGACTCAGCGTCCAAAAGACTACAACATATGGGCCAATCGCGGTCATCCGTGCTTTTATAAGAACGAAATGGCGCTTTTAGTGACATTTTGCATACAAATCCCCATCTAGTAGGGCGCAGTCACCCAGTTTCGGTGGAAGTGCGCGAGTTCGATTGGGATTCAAGTAGGAAGGGAGCGTCGCAGCTTCCTCAGACCAAGACCATTCGACTCAGCACCCAGAAGACTACAACTGGTGAAAATTTGATTTTAGGGTATACAGTCAGACCTCGCATAACCGCACACATCCGTTTTCCACAAAAATATCCGGATAGGCGAGGGAACCGGATAATCGAACACACATACTGTATGTAAGCATGGCATATGCTGTACATTTGTAACCAACTATTTTCTTCCGGATGGCGAGGGATCCGGATAAACGAGAACCGGATAAGCGAGGTCTGACTGTACTTCCCCTTTAATGCGGAGTGATTTGTCAGATCGTCAGACAATTTCAAGTAGTTGGCAATCGAAGCGCTCTGGCATAGGATTAAATCATTTAGTTCAGGCCAATCAGAACAGCTAGTGTTGCATGATGTTAGGCTGCAGCCACACTACAGTAAAACCTGTGACTAACGACCACCCCTTGGGGCCAGAGAAAGCGGTCTTTAGTGGCAGGTGGTCCTTAGTTAGAGGTTTGCACGGCCGTGACTACCATGAATGTGAGACCATCCGTGCCTGGCAAAGTGGTCTTTAGTAGCAGGCTGGTCTCTAGTCACGGTGGTCTTTAGTTACAGGTTTCTACTGGACATAAAATCACAGTACAGTAAAACCTGGTGTAAGCGACCTCTGGGTTTAGCGACCACCTGCTCTTAAATTAATTAATTAATTAAGGTAGCAGTCTACCCAAAAATTCGCTGAAAAATCGAATTTGCAAATTCATATTGAGTGCTACATCAGTTGAAAGAGCATGAATAGCTGCAAATTCTCTGAACATTCGTCTCGATCTGACCAGCCGTTCAAGAGTTATGGCCGAAAATGTGCCCTTGCATGGAAAGATTTTTTGTTGCACGCTGTCATTTTTTGGCAGCACTGTATTTGAATGTGAGCAGACCGCGGTACCGTGCGCAACTTGTCGTATCATGGAAACACGCGAAAGTGTGCAGAATTTTGCTCCAAGTCCAAAAAAGTCCAAAAAATCACGTTTTTTAGCCACGTATTGGACTGCACGGCTTCGCCCGCCGCCGTGCAGCAGGACTTTTTGCCAGCACCCTCGTGACGTTGCAGATATGTGGCTTGATTATTGTAGTTGACGTTGATTTAGTGACTTTGGCAAGTTTTAGTCGTGTCAAGAAGTCAGGTAGGATTCAGTACTAGGCAGTAGTGAAACGTGAGTGGTAGTCTTTGCCGATTTTTGAGGGTATCCTGGATTTGGTGTGCAGCGCTGTGGAAATGGCTTGCTGTGGAGGTCCCAGCACTGGATGTTGTATCAAAGGTACGATCTCGTAGCACACCCTAAACCTAAAAAAAATTCAAAAATTGACTTGGGTCTGTGGGAGTCTGTGAGAGAACGCCCACTCGTGCTGTAGTGACAGATTCCAGGGCCACGTTGAGGGGCCCTATCCCACCACACATGGCTGCTTCTGGACTTTTTTTGGTTTGGGTCCCGCGCACGGACAGAATGGGCACGAAAATGTGAAAAAGTTGTGAATGCATTTTGTTGGCTCCTGGGTGGCTCGCACACCGTGACACTATGCCGGAATTTTGAGTTTTTCCGGCCTGGAAAGCCTGTCAGTGAGGCACAAGAACTTTTAAATCATGTCCAGAGGGCCAGCATAGTGGCAGGAGTGTGTGGTGAAAATTTCACTCAAATCCATTGAGAGACACCAAAGTTACGGTCAATTGAATGCCATAATGAAATTTATGGGTAGGCTGCTACCTTTTAACGACCGTTTTTGCCATGCATAGACAGTCCTACACAGAAACTGTGGGACCTGGTTCTAGACCACCTGGCTGGGGGCAGCCTACCCATAAATTTCATATGGCATTCAATTGACCGTAACTTTGGTGTTTCTCAATGGATTTTGAGTGAAATTTTGACCACACACTCCTGCCACTATGCTGGCCCTCAGGACATGATTTACAAGTTCTTGCGCCTCACTGACAGGCTTTCCAGGCCGGAAAAAACTCAAATTTCCAGCATAGTGCCACGGTGTGCGAGCCACCCAGGAGCCAAACAAATGCATTTACAATTTTTTCACATTTTCGTGCCCATTCTGTCCGTGCGCGGGACCCAAACCTAAAACAAGTCCAGAAGCAGCCATGGGTGATGGGGTAGGGCCCCTCAACGTGGCCCTGGAATCTGTCACAACGGAACGAGTGGGCGTTCTCTGACAGACTCCCACAGACCCAAGTCAATTTTTGAATTTTTTTAGGTTTAGGGTGTGCTACGAGGTCGTACCTTTGATACAACATCCAGTGCTGGGACCTCCACAGCAAGCCATTTCCACAGCGCTGCACACCAAATCAAGGATACCCTCAGAAACCGGCAAAGACTACCACTCACGTTCCACTACTGCCTAGTACTGAATCCTACCTGACTTCTTGACACGACTAAAACTTGCCAAAGTCACTAAATCAACGTCAACTACAATAATCAAGCCACATATCTGCAACGTCACGAGGGTGCTGGCAAAAGTCCTGCTGAAAGTGGTTTTTAACGTGATTTTTTGGACTTTTTTGGACTTGGAGCAAAATTCTGCACACTTTCGCGTGTTTCCATGATACGACAAGTTGCGCACGGTCTGCTCACATTCAAATACAATGCTGCCAACAAATGACAGCGTGCAACAAAAAAATCTTTCCTTGCAAGGGCACATTTTCGGCCATAACTCTTGAACGGCTGGTCAGATCGGGATACAATTTTCAGAGAATTTGCAGCTATTCATGCTCTTTCAACTGATGTAGCACTCAATATGAATTTACAAATTCGTTTTTCAGCGAATTTTTGGGTAGTCTGCCACCTTAACGACCGTTTTGCTTGCACCGTGGTGGGGGGGGGGGGGGGGCTTAAAGGGGAAGTTAAGGCAAAAATCAAAATTTCACCAGTTGTAGTCTTCGGGGTGCTGAGTCGAATGGTCTTGGTCCGAGAAAGCTGAGACGCTCCCTTCCTACTTGAATCCCAATCGAACTCGCGCACTTCCACCGAAACTGGGTGACTGCGCCCTACTAGATGGGGATTTGTATGCAAAATGTCACTAAAAGCGCCATTTCCTTCTTATAAAAGCACCGATGACCGCGATTGGCCCATATGACTGTTGTAGTCTTTTGGACGCTGAGTCGACTGGTTTTTGGTCCGAAAAGGCTGCGATGCAGCGTTCGGCCCTTATTCCCAATTGAACGTGGTTGAACAAGCGGTCACGTGCTCCTGGGTGCCCAAATCACCTGGTCACCACGCCAGCAGGCGACAACTTTCACACCAAGGTTCAACTCGAGTTCAACTCGAGTGACAGGACTGCACCCAAAAAAGGTCAAACTGGCTAGTAAGTTGTACCCTGCAGGCACGGTGACCAGGTGACTGGTGTACGCAGGAGCACGTGACCGCTTGTTCAACCATGTTCGATTGGGAATAAAGGAGGAACACTGCATCGCAGCCTTTTCGGACCAAAACCAGTCGACTCAGCGTCCAAAAGACTACGAAATATGGGCCAATCGCGGTCATCCGTGCTTTTATAAGAAGGAAATGGCGCTTTTAGTGACATTTTGCATACAAATCCCCATCTAGTAGGGCGCAGTCACCCAGTTTCGGTGGAAGTGCGCGAGTTCGATGGGGATTCAAGTAGGAAGGGAGCGTCTCAGCTTTCTCGGACCAAGACCATTCGACTCAGCATCCCGAAGACTACAACTGGTGAAATTTTGATTTTTGCCTTAACTTCCCCTTTAATTAAACCAGGTTTTATTATAGTTAGAGCATTGCTCGCGATTAGCAAGGTCCCTGGTTCAAGTCCCGGTGGTGTGACTGATGATTTTTTCTTTCTTTCATATCTGGCTTGCAAGTGTTGAGTTTCGGAGAGAAAAGAGCAGTACGTGGCATGTGGCCTCTAATTTCCTAAAAACTTTGAAATTCTCCGTGAAGTCCAAATTTGAAATTGCAACTTGTATTTGCTCGCAGTGGAAATTTTTTTGTATTGTATTTTATTATTTTACTTGGGCATTCCCAACAGACCCTAAGGTCTTCTTACAGGGTGCCCAAGATAAATGAAATTGTTTAGTTCCTGGCGAAATGAATTGGGGGTATGATTTGGGCGAAGGGATTCGGGAAGCGCATTAAAGCGGTCAGCACCAAGGAATGAAATAGATCTGTCTCCAGCTTGAGCTTGCACAATGGGTAAGGAAAGGGAATAATTGACTTGGACATAATTTGATGCGCTCCCCATGATTTCAAGCGAATGGCCGAGGGCCCTCTTGATTGGTGTGAGTTGCCAGTATGATGCAAGCCAGATATGGATTGATCGAAGAAGGATAGATTTACCATCACTGTGGATAAGAGTCATACTGTAGCTCAGTTGGTTAGAGCATTGCTCGCGATCAGCAAGGTCCCTGGTTCGAGTCCCGGTGGTGTGACTGATGATTTTTTCTTTCTTTCATATCTGGCTTGCAAGTGTTGAGTTTCGGAGAGAAAAGAGCAGTACGTGGCATGTGGCCTCTAATTTCCTAAAAACTTTATTAATTTTATTATTTAAAAATTCGACGAGGAGACAATAATTTTAATATGGCAAGAAGTAGGACGAGCTGAAGCGACATGTGGACTACTTTATTAACAATGTAAGCGATGGAGACGATGCAAGAAACAACCTAAAGGGTAATACCTTGATTGCTATATTATTTCCTTTGTTCTCATTTTGTTCTTTAGTACAACGGTGATTCCTGAAGAGTGTTGTACGAAAACTTGTTCGAATCATCTTTTTTTTCCATTGCCTTTTTCTTCTTACATGTATTTTTTCCTTACCCTTTAGGTTGTTTCTTGCATCGTCTCCATCGCTTACATTGTTAATAAAGTAGTCCACATGTCGCTTCAGCTCGTCCTACTTCTTGCCATATTAAAATTTTATTATTTATTTATTTTATTTTATTTCACCGTCCAATGGCAGAAGCCAATGCAAAGGAGGGGGCTTTTTTACTGTACAAGTTCCGTGTATATCTCAGTACAAGTCGATATGCAACCACACTACACGTTTCGGTCTGCAATTGATGACGTTTTCACGCGACCAGCATGTGACTGTTGTGACTATATGCAACCCCTTCAGCAGACATCGTGTAGCAATATGCCAAACACACACTGACTGTGTGTGTGTGTTTGGCATTACACTCGGACGTCTCTTATCCGGGCACCTTGGGACCGGGCACTGCCCGTATCTCAGATTTGCCCGTATCTCAGGATAACTCATCTACCATGTATCATATCATTTTTGAAGAAGATTATTTGGAACGTATTGCACATGTTCAGGATACAAAAGGAACCCATTGGTAAAAATGTGTGGATTATATAGGTTGGCAGTGAAAAATAAGCACTTCCACATACGGAAAACAGTTCAAAAACCTCAAATGCGAAGCATTTGTGGTATAGGAACTCAAGCTGAAGGTGCCCGGTAGAGAGGCGTGCCCGTATCTGAGGCGTCCGGATAAGAGGCGTTTGAGTGTATTGCTACACGATGTCTGCTGAAGGGGCTGCATATTATGCCATCCGCCAAACTATTAATAATTATTTTACAACTAAATTTCATGAATTTTTACATCGCTGTTCTCCTCTGTTGTATAAACTGCATACAATTGGCTGATCGGTGTTCTCTGCCACGTTATATATTGACATATGTCCATTTTTCTTTGTTTTTAAAAATTTTCTTTGTTGCCATCTTCCATAGGTCGGTCAAATAGTAGAACAACCTATTACTATAATGTCCATTTGTCATTATCTTCAAAAAGACATGCCTCAACATGCAAAACGTGTTGTACCTCTCTAATGGCCCATGCCCATCCCTGTGTTTCTACGTGCAACATTATTCTCCCTGGTTCTGCTTTCGTTCTATTGGTGGACATGACGCGCAATATTGGAGAGCGATTCTCGGTGCCCTTTTTCTCTAATGTGCCTGCTCTCTCTTCTGGTTGCTCCCCAACTGGGGGAACTGAAGGCCGTTGGAAGATACTAGCGTGCTTCACTCTTTGGTGAGTTGTCCAGGACAACACGTGATACCATTGGCCAGCGCAGTGATACCACTGCATGTGTCGGCCAATGTTATCACGTGTTGTTCGCTTCCCATCACCATGATTTGAGCGTTTGGCATGGTCTGCGGCTCAGTGGTTGTGGACGGATGGCAAGCGTCAAAATGCAGGAAATCCGACCCAAAGTGCCAAAACTGGCGCCCTGGACCAGGTCCAATTACATCACTGTACTTTCGATGTCGACAGCATGTTACCATGGTTACAAGGCGAGGACGCACAGTGCTCCTGACTACCACCCAGGGAGTCGGTATTTTACGACTCCCTGCTACCACCATAACCCTGCTGGCAGAGTCCCGGTCTTGTGACCATTTGAACCGTATCGGGAAAACCCCGGTTCGGACCCTCTTTATATACCATCGCTATACTTGTTCATGCGTACTTCAAGTACGTCCAGCCGCATTCGCACCACTTCCAGGGCGTCAATGGCCGTGCAAGTTCGGGCGCCAAATACTACGTGGCATACACCGTGGGTCGGATTTCACCGAGCTCACCTGTAGACACACAGGACAGTCAAATTCGCTGATAACGACTGCGGATATAACGACAATTCGCGAATAACGACAGAATTTCCATGCCCAGAGCAAAGTCCCATCTCACTGTAATACATGATGAGACTTCGGGTATAACGACGTTTCGCGAATAAGGACACCTTTTTGATGCCCCGCCGAGTGTCGTTATACGCGAAGTTGACTTATGTGGTTGGGATAAGACCACACACTGCAACAGGTAAAGACTGGCTAGCTGTCAGCATTCCGCTTCTACAGCCAGACACCATCATCATTATTATCACTGCTCGCTCGTTTTCACCATCGCATTCAAGTTAAAAAAATTAAATATGAACAAGAAAGGAGCAGCAGAGAGGCCACACTGGAGCATGGAGTACACACCAAATGCCCGGCCGGTACAGCGAATAGTGAAATCATGTAGCAGCGCATCAGCAACCATTGTAAATGTTGCCAAAATCTGCTGTGTGCGTGCGCACAGACACACACAGACTATGACATCACAATACAATTATGTGCATGCCTTGACAGGGACGATTAAATTTTAAAAGGAGGATTCAGAAAGAGAACACGAGCATTGACATTGAATTTTGAAATTTACAGTAGCAGCTGGGGGGGGGGGGTCTATAATAGCAATAATAATTATAACACTATTTACAGCAGCATTGGGGATGGAGAGGGGTCGCGGTTAAACGTCACACCCAGGCACCAGACACCAGACACTGGCGTTTTCCGACGATGATGCAGTCCAGTGGGTCTGTTCCATTATGTACATGTACACTGTAGTTGTAGCAGCAGCAGCGAGCGGGATGATAGCAACGAAGATATTACAGCGCACTTCAATAAAGCACACACCCACACACACACCCACACACACACCCACACACACACACATGCACGCACACACCGTAGCCGTGTTGTTGCTATGGACAGTAACGTTATAGACACACGGGAGGCAAGCCTGCAGACAGCCACGCCTCGCGGCAAGTATTTACAAAACACAAGTTCAAATCGTTCCACAATCCAGTCCGACTCCAGAACGACCAAGTCATTCCACCAGGACAATCTATTTTACAGAAGCAAGTCCATATCCGACACCTGACAGAAGCAAGTCCGTATCTGACGCCTTAGAGAAGCACTATGCGCGTCGCTGAGACACATGGTGTTGATGCGGCGGCGGCGTTGCCTGCGGCTGCTGTTGTACCATGGCATGCTGCATGGTGGGAGTCCCCGGTGGACCTGCAGCACCACCCTGATGCTGCTGTTGCACGGGGACCTGCATGTAGTACTGCTGCGGCTGCTGCGACGACTGCTGCGGCGCCATAGCAACCGTGGCGGTCTGGCCCGACGCCATCTGGTAGTGGTGGTACTGGACGCCGGCGTGCGGCGGCATCGGAGGCGTTCCCATGGATACGGGTATGGCGTACTGCTGCTGCTGCTGCTGATGCTGCTGTAGGGCGGCGGCGGTGGCACCACTGGCTGCTGCTTGTGCAGTCTGATGGTAAGCTTGCATGGCTGCCTGTTGATCTGCGCTTGACGGGGCGGCTGCCGCCTGCACCGGGATATGGTAGACCTCGCCGCTGGGCAGCTGCTGCTGCACGTAGAACTGCTGGCCGGCGGGAATGCAGCCGGGAGGCGCCCCCGAGCCGCTGGCAGCTGCGGCCGCCCCTAGCTGAGACGGGTGCACCAGTATCTGCATGCTATGCGGTGCATGCGCTGACGCAGTGCCGCCAGCAACAGAAGGATCCGCGGAGGCCAGCACGGCGCCCGGCGGAACTTGCGCCTGCGAGGGCGTACCCGCAGCAGCAGCTACAACGTGCTGCTGCCCCGGGTGATGCCGTGCCTGCTGCACCTCGTACGCCCTGGGCACGAGTCCATGTGCCTCCGCGCTCGCAGCGCCACCGTAGGCGGCGTACTGAGCGGAGGCTGGTTGATAGGCAACATGCACTGCCTGCTGTGCGTGCTGGGCAAGCTGTGCATGCTGTGCAGACGGATGAGGTTGTGCAGAGGTTGGCGGCGCAGCAGCTGAGGCGGCCATTCCATGCATATCATCCTTCTCCGGCTTGGCTTTGCTCGACAGGATGCCGGCCACGGAGAACGTCGACGACTTTGAGTCGCCAGTCATGCGACCACCGGTATCCATGGGAACAGGCTTTGAAGCGGCCGAGGGAGCACCGTGACCTGGCGGTGCATGATGATGCGTGGAGCTAGACGACGACGTCTTGTCGTGCTTCATGCCCAATGGTGGCGCTGCCGTTGCCGATGACGACCCTGACGACGAGTGGCGGTGCTGGTGGGGGTGGTGGTAGTCGTAAGCGGACGGAGGAGCGGCACCGTGACGATTGACGTCCACTTCCTTGACCAGTGGCGGTGGCGGTGGCGCATGACCACCGCCGCCGCCAGCCGCAGCCTGACCGGGCCTCTCCTTGCCGTGGTGCGACGAGGACGATGCTGCGGACGGGTGCAGGACGCGCTTGGCCTTGGGCTCTGCAGCGCTTGCCTCCGCATCGCCGCCGACTGGTGCCCGCTTCACAGGCCGGACCTCCGCCGCGGGCACCGACTTGGGACGAGACTGTACCTCGGACAGCTGAGAGGTGGCGGTCGCGGCGGTTGTTGTGGTGCCGCTAGCTGACGACACAAACGCGGGCATGCTCGTACTCAACGACGCGCCTGTGACGATGCAGGCGGACGGTTGCAGCACTGGCGGCTCTCCGCAGCTTGCGGGCGCCGTCCCCCGGGACCGTTCCCGCGAGTCCACGGATGTGCGCTTGTGTCGCAGTGGCGCTGCTGCTGCTGCGGTTGCCCCCGGAAACGACGACGGCGGTGTTGCTGCCGGTTTGGCGCTGGAGGAGAGGCGAGCGTTGGGTGTTGCTCCTGCTGCTGCTGCTGCGGTGGCATATACCGCTGAACTCGACTTAGAGATGCTTTGCATGCTAGTAGAGGCGGTGGCGATAGAGCCGATATGGGACGGTACAACCGACGGCGGAAGGGACGATGATTGAGCCGACGTGACGCTGCTGGAGCGAGCCTTACCGCGCGAGCCCGATGAAGAAGTCTTGGAGGACGGCTGCAGAGGAGGCATGCTGGGAGACACAGGACTGGTCACGGTCGTAGGTGTGGTCGCAGCCTTGCTCGACACGCACGGCGTGCTGCGCTGCGACACGGTCGTAATCACCGGCAACAGGGCAGCGGCAGCAGCCGCAGCAGCAGCCGCGGTGGTGGCCGTGGCAGTCACCTTGCTTGACACGCCACTCGTTGCCGTGGAGGTGAGCGCGCGCGCAGACGACGGCTGAAACGAGACGTTGAGAGAGCGCTCGCTGGCCGGGTTCGCCGAGTTGAACAGCCACATTCGCTCGTCGCGCTCCCAGATCTGATGCGCGGCACCACTGCTGGAGCCAGCACTACCACTACCGGTACCGCCTGCGGATGGACTAGACATACCACCACCAGCAGCACTAGCGCCGGAGGAGGAGGAAGAGGATGAGTCGTGCGTGGTGACGTGCAGGATGAACCCGGTGCCGGTGCAGGCCGCCGTTTCCAGACCCGCGTAGGTGTTGGACGCGATGAGAGCGGCCGCCTTTGCCGCCACCTTGCTCGGCTTGGCCCTGCCGCCCTGGCCAGAGCCGGCGGACACCAAGCCTGATGACGGGCTGGCCAGGGAGCGGTGCTCGATGTGGTAGAGGTCGGGCGCTTTGCCACCTCCACTGCCGGCCGCCCTCTTCCGGTCCAGCTTGGCCTCGCGTTCGTAGGTGTCCGCGTCCTCCATGCCACGCTCCATAGACACCGTGCGCTCCGTTTCCATGCGCACTTCCGCGGCCGACCAGTCGCGCACAAACGTGCACAGGTTGCCGTGGAGACGGCTGGTGCTGGCGCGTTGCTCGGCCGCGGCTATGTTCGCCCTGAGCAGCTTGAAGCCGCGGCAGAGCAGCGAGAACGGTCGCTCCAGGCTGACAGCCATTGTTCGGTCGCTGCTGCTGCCACCCCGGTTGCTCAGGCTAAGGTCGGACTCAGAGGATGCTGAGGATGCAGACGACGAGGCCGGTCTCTGCGAGAAGACAGGGAATGGTGGACATTGCACACACAAGAAACACCATTAGTCAACATGACGAAGATGTGCTAGCTAATAGGGAGGTTTCGCTATACGGAATTACGTATGAAAATAACGTAGGAACTGCACGGAATTTTCATACGTAAAAAATAAGAGCTGCTGGGTTTCACTCTACGTGATTTATCCACGACTGCTAAACATGCGTTGTTGCTTTGGAGACACGTTGGCTGCATGCGCCCACCGCATGCACCATGAACCGAAACCGCGTTTTCCATCTTATTTTGAACGTGGTGTACGGTGTGTGTACCTTGTGTTTCGCGCGGCTTGAACGTTGCCACGGACAAATGCGGAAAATGCGAAAAATATTTCAAAAAGTCCTACGGAGGACCCAACGTAGGAAAGAGCTTTCCTACGGAAATCCGTAGAGAGATTAACGTATGAAAGCTGCCCTCGCTCCCCGGCGCGTACGACATACGGATTTTCATACGTAATTACGTAGAGCGAAACCTCCCTAATAACGGAAAACTGGTGGCAAAATGCAATCAGAATCCAGATCTGTGGATTTTACTGATGCAAGGGGCACATGGGACAAAGAATGGTACGGTCAACACCATAGCCTGAGCAGTTGCACGACTGACAAAGTCAATACCAGCGCAAGCCTTATACACACGCATGGACACACACACATGGACACACACACACACGCACACAACTCAACTCCACACCCTCGTTCGCTTGCTCTCACCTCGGCTTTCTGTCGATAAAGACGTATGTCCTGCTGCGTGATAGACGGCAGGTGGAAGATGATCCGGTTGCGTTTGTCCAGGCCCAGGATCTCCGGTTCCCCGGATTCTCTCTGGTATTTGTTGACCCTCTCTCCATCAAACTGAAGCTGACAACTCTGGGAGTGGTGACATCATTGCCAACGTCAAGTGTACAGGAGCAGCAGAACGTTAGAGACGCCCATAGGCACACAGACAGACAGACGTACGCACACACACACAAAACACGGCGAACGGTGGGTTTAGATACGTTTGTCCAGGGGGGATGAACACGTACTGTCAAACACAGTGCCACACAGGGAATATTGTACTTCACACACACACGCACACACGCGCGCGCACACACACGCACACACGAACACACAGATACACATTCAATGTCACGTACCAGTGCGTAATCACACAGGGCATGGAGTATGTCGGCACGCCGGCTCAGATTGGAGTGGTGAAAGTCGTTAGTCAGTGCACTATCTGCAGAGACAGATCAACAACAACAGGGAAGAAGTACAGAAAATCAACGGTGAGAAACGATAAGATGCATTCATGTGACCCACATTTAAGCCCATGCGCTTATACGCGAGTTTTGGCATATTTGAATTTTTTGAAGATCAATTGGTCTCACATATAGGCGCATGCGCTTGTACTTGAGTTACAAGCATGGAGTTTGGAAATTGCACACCAAATCCTGTCAAGATAGTATCTTGGTGGCGTCAGTGTGTTGCAGGATGGGGTTCACTTACAAGCCATTATGTGTTTGTATGTGAGGGTGCGCGCATGCCCGGATATAGGCACATGCGCTTTTTAAATGCACGTCACAGCGGTACACGCGTGCATGCATAAAACCACGGACTCGCAACCAAATACAGACAAACAATATACTTCATAGACACACACGTACTTGCAAGTGCGAGTGCGGCCGAGGATACTCGAAACAAATGCCGTGCCTGCACACGCAAACAGCAGCCAACAGGAAGAAAAAAAAACAGAAACAGACCCTTAGCCGTTGGTTTGCATCCAGCCAAGTTGGTTCCACTGTCCACATGCCGTGATTCACTTTCTACACGAAATGCATTCACATGCCCTGAAGATGACACGGCACTCTACTTCTGCACGCGGCGCACAGACACAACGACCGCGACAATGCGATATTCAAACACAAGTTCTGCTAAGGCAAAATAACTCGTCCCCGTTGCTAATCTCAATCTGCTGATGCACGCGCCACGCTCATCTGTACACCTAGTTTGCCGCCCAATGCTTAAAACATGAAACTTTGCCAATCACGCATTCCAAACCATCCATGTGATGCAAATCTCGCTATACTGAGCGTCGCTGAAGCCGAGACCTCAGGTCGGCGGAGATGCTCCAGTTTCACCACCACAGTTGCGTCTGCAACCACCTCTATCATGCAGTATTCTGTTCTCGAGGTTCGTGGTTTCTTGTAAAAAAAAGAGAAAAAAAGAAAAAACTATCTCTTATTGGCCGCAGGCCATCGTGAGAATAAAGATTTGAAACAGGCAGCAGCAGAAACATCACCAGCACTTTACCTTGCTCTCTCCGTACTGCTCCACCACCGTTCTCCAGCAGTGGAGCAGACGGATGACGCAGACGTTCCACAGGCGATAGGTCATTGGCTGCCGAGACCGCAGCACACTGCACACAGACACACAGGCAAGAGAGAATGGACAGCAGGATTTGTATTGATGTACACAGCACACGTGCACACGCACACAGACACACACACACACACACACAGACCAGGGACGGCGGAATCGGTCCACACCAAATCACAAACTGCTTCAGGTCACCACATGTCGAGAGTTCCCTGAGCAGCCGCATAAACCGTCACCACATTTCCGGACATCCCTTAGCTAAAAAAATGACGACACTTCCGGGCGTCACCTGGCTCTAAGGTCTTGCCATTGTACATTCAGCGGGTGCCCCTAGATCAATCGTTCACTCACCGTTCTCGGATCTGAGGGTGAACTAGCAGAGCGGTCATAAGACGTGACATCAGTGTCGACTGTTGCGGAAAGATCAGACCAATCTCCAGGTCACACAGGCTCATGTTCGGCAACTGGAGAACTTCTCCGTACTTATGCAAGAAGAGTGATATCAGAGACACCTGTGTAGGAGAGAAAAAGGAAGAGAGAGAGAGAGAGAGAGAGAGAGAGAGAGAGAGAGAGAGAGAGAGAAAAAGAGAGAGAGGGAGAGAGAGAGAGAGAGAGTCAGTCAGAGTGTGTTTGCACATGTACGCACCCTCTGTAAGTGTGTGTGTGTGTGTGTGTGTGTGTGTGTGTGTGTGTGTGTGTGTGTGTGCGCGCGTGCGTGTGTGGGTAGGTGCATGTGCATGCGCGTGCGTGTTTGCCATACTCCACAAGGCGTGCATATGTGATCGACCAACTTGGCTCCCCCCGTAAACTCCAATAGGCAGCTATCTGGCACAAGTCTTCATCTACTTCATGCCGCCTGCAGCAGCAGCATCATAAGCAGCGGCAGCAGCAGCATAAGCAGCAGCAGCAGCAGCAGCAGCAGCAGCAGCAGCAGCATAAGCAGCAGCAGCAGCAATGGCAACACCAACAGCAGCAGCAGCGCTCCCCATGTGATACATACCTTACATACGCCCTCTAGAACCACCAGCTGTGGCTCCACTTCACGCGAAATCCACTGCACCAGGCGTTCGGATTTCTCGCGGCGAACGGCCGGTGCTGCAGTCATTGCTGCTGCTGTTACCGCTGGAGATGCTGTCGATATAGAGGTTGCAGCTGTGAATATTGACTTGCTTGTCACAGTACGACTCTCACTGGCGCTGCACACGCTCGTGGCAACACTCTGGCTCTGGGAACTAGTTGAGGACTTTGACGTCGATTTAGCTACAGTTGATGCCGTGGTTACCGAGGTTGTTACTGTTGTCGTCTCGTTTGACTTTGCTATACTGCTGCTACTCGGCGTGCTTGCTGCGGTCGACGGCTTTTTCGTCGTTGCCGCCGTCGACTTCGCCGCGCCGGTCTTTTTACTGCCTCCCGCCGTCGCCGCGGTCGATTTCTTTTCCGCCGCCGCTGCCTCCTTGGGTTTGGCGTCGTCGCTAGACGTGCGGCGTGCAGTGCCTCCGGTGGCACCGATCGTCTTCTTCTCCTCCTTGTCTGCCGTCGCCAGCTTGCTCCGCTTCTTGCTACCATACACCTCCTTTTTAGTCGTTGTTGCTGAAGACGAGGCACCGGACAACGACGATGTCTTCTTGTCGGGGGTGGATTGCTGAGGCTCGGTTGTGCCCGGCGTCGTAGCAGAGGTCTTACTGTGGGCTACGCTACTGCTGTGACTACTGCTAGCGCTCGTAGCTGTTTGAGCAGTCCGCGATGCGCTAGGCGCGGATGACGACAACGACGAAGCGGCAGCGGGCACTGTTGCACACGATTCAGCGCCGCCCGCCTGTTTCACCGATGCATATCCTGAATCGGGGCCAGCGGCCGCAGCAGCAGTAGTGGAGGCGGCGGTGGAGCGAGATTTCTGCTCGTGCTTTCTGGTCTTGGTGCCCGCAACTGGCGCTTGCGGGTAGTGGTGGTGCTGGCCGTGGTGCTTTTGAAGACTGTTGGACTCTTTCAGCAGCTGCAGCAGCTGAGAGTGCGATGGCGGAGTGACCAAGTTGGACGTGCGCGACTGACGGACTCGCTTTCCTGGATGTACGTGAGAAGGAAAACACACGTACACACAGACACACAAAAACACTTACTTACTTTCACCTACACATCCCTATCCCTGTTTCTAATTCGAAATTTTTAATTTTCAATTTTTTCTATTCTTTTCGACGCACACACCACACCACACACTCTGGCATGCACTGGCTGTTGGTAGCCACCCAGGAGAATGAAAGAAGAGCTAGGAGAATGTGAAAGACAAACAGAGACATGTGCGACCATAATCGTCGGGAATTGAACCCGCAACCTCTCGATTGGAAATTGCCTACACATACCACTGCACCATATGGGACACACACACACACACGTGCGCGCACACGCACACCACACACACACGCCTCACCTGCTGCCTCCATCACGGCGGCCGATTCGGCGCTTTTCTTCTTTTCCTCGTATCGCTCCGGGTCGATGTACATCAGAGTGTTGAGCAGGGACGCTTTGTCTCGATATTGTCTGCAGAACACAGAGCAGATCGTCACACATGATTACCAGTACAATGCAGGCCCGACAGAACCGGTCCGCTTGGTCACGCCATGGCCGGACAAACATTTCGGCTAGCAGCGTGCGTTTACTGCTGAGGAGGTCACGTGTATATTGTGTACTCTGTTTTCAATAATTTTTGGTGCTCAATATTTTCGGTATCGGGGCAAAAAGCCAGGTTACAGTCCATTCAGAAAAAGATTATATCCTAGCTTTTGGCCATAAATGGGTCAAATTTTGAGTTTTTGTCACAATTTTCTTGCCAATCCCCCATGGAATGCCCTTCCAATTGTGTTTTTGAAGTCGATTTCTCCAAAAAGCAAGCCATAACAAGAATAGGATTTCGGCCAGGTTTTGCCCCCAAAGCACTGGGGAAAGGCCATGAAAATCCAACCCGTGCGCTCCACTTGCAGAACAGTACATTTGCGGTTCAAACCCCAGTTGAGGTACCTTTTTCGGCCCCTTTTTCAAGTTTCGAATCTCGCGGCACTGGCAAAATCACCAAACACGGGAGCTCTCCAAGGCCAGCGCTCATCTTTTTCTGAATGGACTTTAGGTGAACAGAAGATTTAGGTACGGAGAAGCAGTTCCCTATTGGCGTATGTGTGTTAGTGTTTGTTCGGTGTTTTGAAATTTTAGATATGCAGCAGATGCACCAAAAGTAACGAAAATAAAAGTACACAGAAAATTTTCGAAATTACAGTACCCTCCACATATCATACACAAACTGTATGAAAGACTAGGGTATGCCCGGACCAATCAAAAACTGCTTCCACCGCCGGTCCTGCAAATGTCCAAGCAACGAGGGAGCACGTCATCTGAACTTGGCTCGTTTATAGACACGGTGCTGACAGCCCTACTTCTACCGGGGTTTCGTCGTCGGTATGTTTTTCCACAGCGGGTTGCTGCCGACAAAAAATATCGAAAATTCAGAACTCGCACGTGCACAGCGTAGCACACAGCCACAGCGTACAATCATGAACGGTAATGTCGTGCATAAAAGCAGGGCTCATTCCCGTAAAAGACCAATGTCAGGGCTAGGCTTCTATCCACATCGGGCTTCTATTCGAACCAGGTATTTGTTTTATGTAAGTCGACACTAAAACCAGGCTAGTTATCTGATGCCGGTGCAGCTTGCAAATCAGGCTCATGTTCAAACCAGGCTTCTACGCGAGACAGGCTGTTGTACAAGACACTAATAGTTAGTACAGAAAACGGCCTTGCTCCAAGCGTGACGGGAGGTACTCCAGTCCAGGGTGTCTCTCTACATGCGGAAAGTCCCCCATGCCAACACCAGAACTCTTTTGGAGAGGTGCCCCGCAAACAACCCAACCCCAGCTAAGTGGCTTGTGTCAGTAGTAATCTTCAACCCCGGCACACACACACACACACATGCCATTATCTTCTTAATTACTCTTAATTACTCACTGAGCAGGCCATGCTACCAGAATTTACACACCAAGTACACAGGTTAATAGTGGCAAATGTACTTTAGAAATCACTACTCCCAATCAAGGCTGTTGCTCTTACTCCAGTACAGTACAGTACTACACATTTTGAAGTAACAGTCACAACAAATTCAACTAATTTCAAGGCAGGCACACACACACACACACACACACACACACACACACACACACACAATCACTCTGTGTGAGAGTCCAATGGGACTTTTCGCACTGCACACCCAGTCGAGCCAGCCCGGGGTTGGGAATGCACAGTTCCATCATGGCAAACCTCTGCTCTGGCATACGGCATCAACAAAATTACATCTGTGCAATCCAACCAACCCCACATTAGCACATGTTGCATCCCCCCCTGGCTGGCAGGCACAGTGGGATGGTCTAAGACCTTGATTGAGGAACAGAGGGTACCAGGTTCAAGTTCTGCTTGGAAGCGCTCTCACACTTTGTGTGCTCGGGGGTTACAACTCCTGCGTAGTGCAGGCCCACCTGTCTTTCTCCATACTGAGTCACAGCTCCTGACGAATTAAAACTGGGACCTGTTCGCCGCCTTGCAGAGCTTTAACCACTTCGTTGGTGGGGCTGGTCTACTCACCTCCCACCACTTTAGGAGCTGGATTTGCGCTTTGATCCTTGGGGTAGGTGGCGTTCCTACGAATGTGGAGAACTCAGCCCAGCAGAGTCTCATGCTACCCGTTATTTTTTTGTGCTGACAGTGTAATTATGATGCTATAGTTGCACTGATAAGCAGCATTGATAAGCAGCATTGCAGGCAGGCAGGACCGTACCAATCACAGATATACGTTATCACCATGGGCCTGATGCCGATGCTACAGTCAAGCAGGCGTGCAAACGGCAGCTGTAGTGAACTACTTACTTAGCACTTTCCTGTCAACATGCTAGCCACACAGCAGTGTTTTGTCAAAGTCTTGGTAACACATGTGAGGGGAAGTACAGCCAGTGCAGAGTAGAGCAGAGTGGGCCTGGAGTGGGAAGTGGTTTCATTTAGTCTCTCCCCCCCCCCCCCCCCTTCTCCGTCTTACCCTGCTTTCTCAGAGCCTATAATTACTATACAGAATGATACCTTTCTACTCCAAGTACACTGGACTTGACGAAAAACCATGAGGGGGGGGGGGGGGATTCGAAATGTGCGTGGAGCGGATTTTTCGTGAAGTACCTTCACGGGATATATGCTGTGTCTGTCTCTCCAAAGGGGACTCTCCTGACACGCAGCTCT
Organism: Sycon ciliatum; assembly: GCF_964019385.1. Lineage (NCBI taxonomy): Eukaryota > Metazoa > Porifera > Calcarea > Leucosolenida > Sycettidae > Sycon > Sycon ciliatum. The sequence goes on along the minus strand of NC_088655.1, from coordinate 24,339,156 downwards.
GCCAAACCCACACTTACGGGAGCGGTGTCAAGCAATTCCGCATCCCTCATCACTCTGAGCACACTCAAAGCTCTAACCATGAACCACCGCCTATGCGGAGAAGGCCTTGGGAAAGTCCGTGCCCACCGCCTATGCGGAAAAGGCCTTGGGAAAGTCCGTGCGAAGGCCGCCTGGATTGCTTCAGGTCACCCTGCCACGTCTTCCGTACACACTTCAAGAATGCAATGGTGTCTTGGGAAAGTCCTTGTGAAAACTGCTGAGACTGCTCAAGGCAGCCCTGCCACATCTTCTGTGCACACTTCAAAACATGATAGTCCAGGTTGGATCGACATGATTGCAGAGTGCCCACACACGGCACTGCTACGATGCGAGTCATCCACAAACACCTGTCAAGGCCGGTACAAACTGAGTATTTCCACGTTGAGCTGCGGGCGCACGCCGGAACGGAGCCATCAGCGAATCAGCCACAACCTGTTACTTCACGGCATTCTCTCTCACTCATGAGCTCACCACCACCACCACCACCAGCAGCAGCACACGGCGGTGGACATGAACAATCGTGGAACGGGCATTGGACAGGATGCGGACCCCCGGTGCGCCTGGTGGTTGATCGTGTCGTGCTCTGGTACAATACTGCAGTTACATGATCTGCACACAGCAGGTAACGGCTCGTGTCTTGTGTTCGCGTAACAACACGGAGCCACACTACACTGGACACACACACACACACACACATGCACAACTAACAATGGCGAAGAGCGAGTCCATTACCTTAGGACCGCTAGTGAGTAAGTCTGCTCCTCGTCGAATCGATTCGACACAAGGCTAACTCATTGCTGCCATCCATGATCCAGAGCACACAAAAATCCATCAAACCCTCGACTCCACAACAGAAAAGCACCACTCCCTGCTCAATACACAGTGTTTCCGCGGGGGGGGGGATTCACCATCATCCGATGAGCTTGCCTAAACTCTCCCTAGAGTGAGAAAACACGCTAAGAATTCGTTTCTCTTCCGCAACGCCGCCATCTGGTACGCCCTGGCTACATGCCCGTGGAGCCACAGCCCCTTAGTCCATATTCCCCCCCCCCCCCCCCCCTCCGCAAGTCGCAAACATTGCCCAGGCATTGACACTGAGCAGAGTACATTGTGTCACTCTCCCGTGACTGCCACTGACCTGTCTCCCTTCTCCTTCTGGAGCCTGGAGCAGCGGTGCTGCCCTTTGTTTCTCATCACCACTTCCACGTCCGCATGCATTTCTCTGAGTGACACCAAACACAATGCATGCGTGGCTCTCCACTAGCACTGACCTGTCTCTTCTTGAGCGCGCGCCGTCCTTCCTAGATCCTTTACTTATCATCTCAAGGATCGAATGTCGCTCAGATTTCTGCGACAGCAAACACAATGCATGTGTGCCTCTCCATTGCCTTGGCACTGGCCTGGCTCTACTTCAGCTCCGTGAGCGTGAGCACTCGGTCCAGTTCACTTTCCTATGGCTTTTTCTAAACCCTCAGTCAGGCCACATAAAAGTAAGTTCTTGCCCTTGAACTCTGTAGGTTCTCTAAGATTTATCAACTGCATTAATTTTGTATTTGTGATTCCCTACCTACATCCTCCTATTGTAAAAAAAAGTCCATACTTTCAAATACAGTTCACACTGTGTCTTTCCAAAGTCCTCAGAAATCTACAAACACCCACACCCACACACAGAGTCTGAGACGCAGATAGACACAGATGGACCCAGGGTGTAGGCTGCAGCACCAGCAACAACAAAAACCTGTGTCCACCAGGCCTCTCGCTCTAAATCAATTAGGGCCCGTTCACAAGGAGCAATTAGGCGATTCAAGATGGAGGATCGGGATCCCAGTAAAACACCCACATCTCCACTCTCTGCAGTCACAGGGAATGCTAATGATTAATTAGTCACAATTGAATAAGGAGGCACAGATGGTGCTGCAGGCTAAGCACCCATGCCAGCTCCACAATCGGCCACCTTGTTAGAGTGTAGTTCTCAGTGTCAATGTCAATAGCCTCTCCAGCGCCAATAGTGCAATACTCATTACTACACCACGCATGTGTGTGTACATGCCACGCACAGACATGCAAACGTACACACACACACACACACACACACACACACACTCTCTCTCTCTCTTCCTTCTATATTTTAGTTTCTGTACCCTGGCCAAAGAGATCGCGGCGAAGATCGATGTCTCTCTCTCTCTCTCTCTCTCTCTCTCTCTCTCTCTCTCTCTCTCTCTCTCTCTCTCTCTCTCTCTCTCTCACACACACACACACACACACACACACACACACACACACGCGCGCGCGCACAAACACACACACACATCTGCACACACACACACACACACACACACACACACACACACACACACACACACACACACACACACACACACACGCACATCTGCACAAACACCTAACAACTGATGAACCATGTGATTGTTGCATGAAAGGAATACTACGCTATTCACAGCAGCCCCCCCCCCCCCAAAAAAAAAACTTTCCGAGCTACACCTACACGTATCTGAAATTCCTGTCACTTCCTATGAGTAGGGAATACAACCTGTGTCCTTCTTCCAGCTACAGAAGTGGTTTGTCCTGGCCGTGAAATCTCAATTCAAAGTCAGTGCTGTGAGTTCATACCAAACTGTGCCAGTTTGATAGCTTGGACTCTCATCTACTACTACTCTAATATGTACTTCCGGCTGGGGCTGATGCAGCCAGGTTGAAATACTAGTTTGGGTGGAATCTGATTTTAGGTGGTTGGGGTTTAAAAGTAAGAAAATGTGAAGATAGCTCATAGCCAATTCTGAGGGTAGGGACAAGAGGTGTTGGAGACCTCCTGTTTCCCAGAGCAAAGAGTGTCATCATGCAACGTACAGTGAAATTCAGTGCAGACTGCAGAGTACTCTAATTTCAGACCTCTTCAAGTAGGTGCTCAAAAAGTCAAAATCTTGGGTATGAGTGCAAAGGACCAAGTGCAAAGGACCAAGGGCAACGGGTTAGGCGAACAGACATTTTAAGTACAGAGAAGGCAAAGGGTTAGGTGAACAGACAGTTTAAGTACAGAGAAGGCAAAGGGTTAGGTCCCTATTGGATGATTCGTGTCAGTGTTTGTGCAGCTATTGACATTTTAGGTATGAAAGAGATGCACGGAGAAAAGTACCGAAAATAAAAGTACACCGAAAGTTCGTAGAATTGCAGTACCTGGGACATAAAAGTTCTACTCTTCTGTTATCGCCGGCTCTGCATGTGCTGGATTGCAGCCAGTAAGTCAGTCAAGTGTCAAGTCATGGCAGGAAGCATGTGCTCCACTTAGGAGCAACTAAAAAACCATCCCCATCCTGGTTCGGTTTGCCATCCGCGCAGGAAGGCCACCACCGTCAAGGAACAATGCCCAGATTCAGCTCCTACAGTGGCCTATTGGCTACATCCATGCAACCAACTTCATGCACTGATACCTGCGGAAGTCGCTACTTTTGAGTTCTCCTCTTCGCATTGGATATAAAGCACTTTTCTGAGGACCCCCAGTATCCGTTTTCAATGATTTGACACACAGTATTCCCTCCCCTGACTTCCACACCCCTTGGATAAAATACCTCACCTAATAGGTACCGGTTTTTATCCCTTGGAAGCTCTGAAGCTTGGAAGCTCTGAAGCTTCATTGATTGACAATGGTGGATTTTACAGTGTCTGTGTCCCGCGCCAAGCTGAATGGAAAGCTGCACTATCTAACCTCCTACTGATAACATACTGAGTCAGGCTGTACATGTGCCTGCACTTCAAACTGTTCCTCAAACTGTTCCTCAGCAGTCAGCACCACATGCTCCAGGCTAGGACTGAGTCCAGGGCCCAGCAGACAACACCAGTGCACACACTCAGTGACAACTAACTAACCTTACTTTGAACTAGCCTGAATACAGTGAATAGGGAGTGGGGACCCTAGTTACCCTACCCTAACAGTGAATACTGAGCTGACAAGCCTGACAGCTGATCAAATGCCAGAATACAGAAACTGATCAGCAATCAGTCACAGCCAACTGTAATCAGCATTGCATTGACAACACACAAGAGCTAGGTGTACAACTACAAACACCCAACAGACAACATAATCATCGTCAGGCTCGTTCGGGCTGGACTTCAGTGAGTGTGAGGAACCATGCACTACTGCACAGATGACAGGGCTGCGACTTCACTGACTAACCTCAACTCAAGCCACAATACAACTCCACTCATCATACAAGCAAAATCGCTGAACTATCGCATAATCAAAGCTACAAAGCGGATGGTTGTGGCACGCGCGCCTGCACACATTCCTCCCATTCTCAGGCCAGACACGGAGGAGCAGCGTAGACAAGACCCGTGTACGCCACAAAATAGTACATAGCGCTAGTTCGAGTTTCGCGTCAAGGACCGGCAACAAACACAAACTCAACTCACTCACCGCGCATACAGTCGGCGTAACTCAAATGAAATTTCACTCGTCTCTGGATCTCGAAGTCAAACACGTACAAACGACAGAGGACTGATTCCCAAAGAAGAGGTTCGTAATCGTACCGACTTCGCGACAACACAGTTCTTGAATTATTTCCAATGCTGATTATTGCGCGAGATTTGGGATGAACAACGGAGAGCTAGTACAACATTCGTCTCTCTGACACGTACTACGTAGGTCTAAAACAGTAAAAGCGACAGAGGAACTAAGCAGTAGAACGCTCGATTCTACTCGCGCACATCAACTAACTTACTTCTTTTGATCAACAATACTCCACAACATCTGCACTGCATGAACAGAAATCACTATCACTTACTTGGGCAGCAAGGCGATCTTCTGCTCCAGCATATGCTCAATGCGCTGTGCCATCTTTGAGATACTGTGCTGCGCACCGTTGAAGCGATAGCAGTTGTACAGCAGCAGGCGAACGTCCGCCACGAACTCCGTCAGACTCTCATACTTGCCCGTGCGGAACTTGTTTTCGACTGCAATGGCACACGCGTACACGGGGGAGGAGAGACAGGTTTATCAGCTGAAAAACCATCAAAAGAAACCAGCAATCGGTTTCGCTTGAAGTGAGTGTCAGGTACTAGGTCGGGTAATGCAGAAGGAATATGGACAAAAAGGCCCTAAAATGGCCTAATTGCAATCATTACAAAACGTGACATTGTAGACAGTGAACTCAGTCCAAAAGCGGGTTGTTGGCACTGGAGCTAGCTCAGTAGCTGGCTTCATTCAAACTCAAAGTGAAGACCGACACTCGACATGTCGACAGTAAAGAGAAAGAATCTGATTTAAATTATTTACTAAGTCATTTGTAGATATCTACTAGTACTAGTACTAGATGTTACATGTACTTTGACTTGGAGTACTACCAGTACTAGTAGTAGAGGCCACTCGTACTCCTGCTTGCTCAACGAGGCGTGAAAAGCCACCTCCGCAGCATACCAGTACAGCAGTCGAGCGCAGTGCCAGCAGATAAGCCTGGATTGGAAGGGCCATCTCGATCGAACTGGACACAATAATTTTTATTAATTTTAGTTTCACTCGCTGATCTTCGTGGTCACTCCACACACGCGCGTCGAGAATCCGGATCAATTATTCGGAATAATCTTCGCAGGCGAACGCACGCAAGGTCTAAAAGGATAGGCATAACACGGATTACCAGTCTGACTCCATCCCTGATACTAGTATTTTTGTAATCAGGCATGGTGGCGGCCTGGCACCAGCGAAACTAACTAATACTTCTCTAGCTAGTCTAAGCAGCTGGTTGCGTTTCTCAACACAATAAGCCGGTGGTAACGCAGATGCACGAACTAACTGTTACTTCACTTTTTCTTTTTTTTATTCCATCGCGCTCAGCTGATCAGACAAGCAAAACTCACAACTACTTCACACAAGTGAAGAGGTAGAGTAGAGCTCAGTAGTAGAGGTAGAGGCTAGAGCTGAAACAGGCGTGAACCAGCTCGAAGGCTGACAAGCCAGCAAACCGCACGCACACACAGTGCTAGTGACACACTCGAGCTCTGCTGCCAAGCTTGCAAGCTGAGTGTCAGATGCGCACGCGATCAAGACCTGCACGCAGTGCATCGCGGTGAAGTGAAGCTGTCAGACTCGACCATGCTCTCAGCTGAGCAGTGAGCTGCAGCGGACGACGGGTCCAAACTGGTCTTACAACTGGAAGAAAAGTACGACCTACTATTACCGCTAGTGGGATGTGTTACAAGAAGATAAAGGAGGTCACGGGAGAGTGGTCCCAGCCAGAGCGTCGAATTTCTTTTGTAGCATCAGTTTGGCTGCACAATAAAAAATAGCACAAATCCAGCACCCAAGCCGCGAGAAAGCTCGTTGAAGTGACTGACTGAAGGAGGAAGCAGCGATACGCGTCAGCGAAGAATTCTTCAACTTCAAGTTCAAGATCAAGAGAACGTGTGCTGCATTTTTCTACACTACAGCCCTACGCTACGTCACCCGAAGTCGAAGATCTTCCCCCAAAACGGGTTCAATCAGTTAGTTGTGGTACATGTACCATGCGTACCTAGGCTAAGTACAGAACATTTTACTGGCTTTGCTATCCATTACGAGCACCATGCCAAATAGGACCTGCGCGAAACACCAAAACAACTGACAAAAGCGGACGTCCTCACAGCTCACGCCGAGAATGTACAATTACAAAGCGCAACTTACTTACTTACGGGGGCGGGGGGGGGGGGGCTACTTCGCGCTGGGTTACGATCTAGATATCAAGCAGACTCCAACCACTCTCAAAATCGTGCATACATCCTACACGGATTTCTCCTTCTTTGTTCGCTTCTACTCTCCAGCTCGACCAGCGCAAGGAGTATTTCCAAGCTGGTCTGAAAGTTCACACCTGGTCCCGAACCACAGCGAAAAGTGCACTGCCGCTTGACACATCTGTGATAAAATGCTGGAAAAGTGTGACTGACTGTGCTCTCGATCTCGTTCTCGCCTCGGCGATGCAGGACTACAAACTACAAACGCAGCCGGTAAAACTTCAAGACTGCGCGAGGCGACAACCATCTACAATGCACTGTCAGCACCCATTCACGCTCTAAAATTCTAATCGTGAGAAGGCTGACTCGGGCACGACCTACAGTACAGACGAGCAAGCGTAAAGTGGAGTCTGTGACGGCAGTCGTGCCACCCAACACTGAACTCCAGGCAAACTTCGAGAGCATAAGTGCATTGTACTAAGTATTTCGAAAAGAGCTCACAGTCGGATTTGCTCACTACCTGCAAGGTGATTTTAGGTACATGACTGTACACCACTCCAACATGTAACGATAGTCCAACACTCTGACTCCGAGTCTAGTCAAAGTCGAAGCTCAAAGCAACACAATCCCGTTAGAAGTGAAGGTTGTTAGCTAGATGCCTGCTGCTCGATGGCTCAAACAAGGACAAGGTCCTGTAGACACTGCAAGCGCACCCGGGTTACATGTAGTGTAGGCCAAAACCACCTACACTACAACATTCGCAGCAGAGAGGAAAGAAATACATTCCGCGCAGAAAACCAGAAGTTCTGAACAGGAACTGCTCAGCAAAACGCGGCGTCAATAAGAAATGAAAAGCGTGGTGTAAACGCCGACCCAGAAGAGAGCAAATCGCAGTGTCCGTGGATAAAATATAGACTGTATGTAGAGTAAAATCAGGAACAGAGTAGTGTAGTGCAGTGTACGACACACGTCCCTCAATGCGCCACGGGCGGAAACTCAGTGTTACTTCTCCATCGATTGGCCGCACACCAGGCACGGTCGTGCAACCGGTGGTCGCGGAGACGACAGACCAGAACTGATGAAAGCAAGGAGAGATGCGATGTTTTAGTGGCCGGTGATACTCGGCCAGCCTCAAAGCCTTCACATGTAGTGCGCGCGACGGCTCCCAATGCAGATCTCCTGTCCAAAATACAACGACTATGATTGTACAGTTTTCCCTGCAACAACATGCAGCCACGCAGAAGCCAGCGTCACGGCAAAGCCAATTTCCACCTGGTTGCAATCCACGGGCATTTCATGTATCGCACTGCGGGAAACCACCTCTTGCTCAACGCCAAGAAAAAGAGTATCCGGCTACTACTCGTACAGTCCTATCTACATCACAACTGATAGTGATACTGACGACTGCAGGTTTATTTGAGACGCTCACAATCTCCGCAGACACAGAGTGAGATAAAGCGTAGCAAAGCTACGGAAGGATTGGGAGAACCACGGTCAGGTACAACCTCAATGCCACGAGCGACTGCACCAAACTACACTAGACGGCAAGAATAGGTGATCCCCTCGATCGACAAGCCTCGAGCCTCTGGCCCTCTGGGTAATCCTATAGGCTATAAATACAAAATATGGTAGTACAAGAATATCCACATCTAAAAGTTGGTAAAATGATTGTACCGATTTACAGAGTCATCGATTCGTAGATCTACCACAAGTAGAGGCGAACTGATGGACACGTTTAGTCAGGACTCAGGATACGAAACGCGTGGAGGACTAGCCACAAGCAACTCAGTTACTCACGTCACCACAATAAATACGCGACAACAATCGCCACTGCACTTGCAAGGTAGCCACTCGGCGCAGACCGAGCACAGGACAGCGAGAAACAGCAGTGCTGCTCCCACCGAGAACCGGAGGAGGAGATACTAAACTGTCCTACAACGCAGCCACACGTAGCAGGGCGAGGGGGGCAATCATGCAGTGTAGGGTCCAAATCAGCAAACGCCACGTCATTATTATTAGTTGTGCGTTACGATGGACTTTTTGAAGTAAGTTCTGTCGCACAGTCCAAGACGCAATTCAACATCGCCATGGTCCACCAGTAGAGGGCAAGCATAAGAACATTCCCGCACAAGTACCAAATGCTGCAGCTGCTAGGACGATGAACTACAAGAAAAAAACTGGTGAGGAGACTGCGGGTGGAATTCCTGCTACGGACTCGCCGTGTATCTCTCATAACACACGCAGAACAAGGCAACAACGCGTGAACAACAAACAGAAGGAGAGAAAGCCACACAACCCGGAGCGTGGACGGGCGATGCAGACTCGGTAGGCACGACCATACACACACACGCACACACGTACACACAAGCACGGAGTGTCAGAAAGCACCTGACGAGAAAGGCAAGCAAATATCCGCAGTGAGTGCTTCGTAGCACTAGCAGTACTTACTTTCTTTGAAGCAGATCGGCCGCTCCACGACCTCATGGTAGCCAGCAAGGCCCATGCCCTCCACGTCGACTGGATGGAGGAAAGGCCACGCTGTGTTGTCTACGGTCAAACATTGCAGTATTCGGTACGCGTGAGTCAACTCAATACTCAGACTGTACAGAAAATCGTAGTCCTCATCCGACTCATCCGACTCTTCCTCGCCAGCTGAGGAGGCACCGTCGGGCTGCTCTTTGGCCACGGCTGCTTTCGCCTCCTCGCCGTCAGGAGTAGTGCAGGAGCTCTTTCGTCGCGAGGACATGATCTCGGTCACTGCTAGTAGAAGTACTACTACTCAGTACGGCAGTGCACCGTCAGTCACCTGAGAGCAAGCAACAGGCCACACTGCTCTAGACTAGTGGCAGTGCAGTGCAGTTCAGCAGACTGCTCAGTATGCAGGAGCAGGATAGACGGAACGTCTCAGGCAGGATCACACGGCAGTACTCCTCCACTACAGCCCTGTCCAAGAAGGTTGCACAGCAGAGACAGAGATCAGCGTGCAGAGCTAGGAGAATCTACTCGACGTAAACCAGGCCAAAAACAGCGTCGTCACGTCCAATGGTGAAGTACACGGCCGATACGGGAACACACACGACGGAGGTTCAGCGAATGCCAGTCAGCCAATATTGGGTAAGTCGGCAAGAGACCTGCGCCCTGAGATCAGCGTTTTACTGTCCTAAGCACCAACAATGTCTACAGCTGCAAATCCTCGCGATCCCCGACTTTGCCAACTAGTACAGCAACTAATTATTGCTTTCTTGGATTCTCTGATCCATCACCGCCAACGGCACTCGACAACGAAATGTGAAATCGCGAGTGCAGAAACACGGCTTTATCAAGCTACTGATAGTACTGTAGTACTCGGAGCTGGCAGATCACATGCTGGGGCTGTGACACTCGCGTCGCGAGCCTCCAAGTGTACTGATCTGTGTGTAGCCCCACGGCCACGCAGTGCACGCACAGCCCAGCGGATGATGACACGCTAGCGCGCTGTACTGCTACTAGTACTAGTGACAGTACTACTACTACTACTAGTACTAGTACTCACACGTCACAGTAGTGGCAGATCGATGCCGATCGACTAGCGGTGTAGGATAGTGTAGTGGATACAGTGGGGTAGATGGACAGACTCCGTTAGTTCGGAGCAGGGAGTCGACCTGGTCGACTCCCTGGTTCGGAGCCGACGGAGGTGCCAGTTCCAGTACTGCAGTATACATCATCCAGCGCGGACTTGGTGAACGGTCAAGTGCCAGGATAACCATGAAACTAGTAGCTGGGAGTTGTGAAGGGGCTTTCACGTTGAGGTTTGCGCCCCCTATGATAATCAGTTAGCTGTCCGGAGACCGATTTTTCCAGAGCTGTGGGCGTCTTGGGCAGCGTTAGGCCCTGGCGGATAATCATGATAATGCCGGCAGAATTTCGAGCAGAATTCGGCAGAAAAATGCAGAAGAAGGAGCAGATACTCTGCAGAACCACTACGAAGTGCGGAGAGGGCTGCTGGCGCCTATTTACGGCTCCATTGTGGTCACAAGCACGTAAGAATCCGGCAGAATACGAGCAGACTGGGGCAGAATACGAGCAGACTGGGGCAGAATACGAGCAGAAAACGCTACTTTTCCGAGCATTACCCGCCAGGCTACTAATTGTTTGCCAGTAGAGAAATTTGATTTAGGACCCTTAGTACATGACACATGTCTAGACAGCTTGCTGTTCCGATCTTGTTTAGATCTCCTCGGCGGAGCTCAGAGTCACTGGCCGATCCGATCGGAATGAAGTTTAAAAACAACAAATCAACTAATTACTTTGAGAGTAACCGGATAGGATGCTCAACCAAGGCAAACCTGGGCGAACGAGCATAATCAGGAGAGGAGGCTCGAGGAGAAACAGTCATGTACATGTACTCTTATTTCAGAAATTAATTTTAGGTGCTCAATATTTATTTCGGTATGAGGGCAAACGGCCCGGTTATCGCAATATCGGTTAGGTGAACAGAAATATTACTTGTACATGTAGGTACAGAGAAGCAGTTCCCTATTGCAGTGTAGGATTCTGTGTTTTCGTATTGGTTCGGGTCATTGAAATTTACATGTACATGTACATGTTATTATTTATTTTTTTCTTATTTTGTTAGGGATTTCCCAACAGGCAAATGTTGCCTTTTTACTGGGAACCCTAAATGAGACTTTGTGTGAGCGCGAAACAAAGCAGGCGACTCGGCCAGGCGACAAGATGGAGGCAGCGCATTCCACCATGTACATGACTGTACTTGTACGTACACTGTAAATTGTAGGCATGAAGCAGGTGCACCGAAAGTACCGAAAATAAAAGTACATGTACACGGAAAAATTTGTGAATTTACAGTAACGTTCTTTTGTAGTGCTCCTGACCTACATGTACATGTACATAGTCATTGTGTTACCTCTGGCTCCGTACCTACAATAAGTACTGTACATACTAGTCTGAAGTTTTGAAGGATTTCGAATTCAAAGAATCAGTCACTCAGCCAAGGCAGCATTCTGGGTTGGGCCTGGTGCTCCAGTCTAGATGGTTAGACTTACAGTTACAGAGCATTCCTCATGACAAGCAATGTCCCGTGGGTTCGAGTCCTGGTGGGTCTAGCACTTTTCTCTCTCAGGCAGTTCATTTCTACGACTGATCATTAATTTGACAGTACAGTATTCAGTAGTGGTCCCTTTTCAACCCAGCACCATCTTGTGCTGCGGACATTCTGCTGAATTAGGGGGTTGCTGGGTTAGCAAATCTGATGTATTGGTGCAGCGCCTGAGCAGCGGTCATCATGGCCATGAAGAGGGGGGATATTTGGAAATTGGTTACTGAAAATTAGTATTATAATCCACTAGTATGCTGGTTTATTGAGGGCGCTGATTTATAAAGTGCAGGGTGAAAAATGGACAACAGCATTACATGTACAATGTACTTTCTTAGTACATGTACCGGTACTGCTTTTTATGCTTTTCCTACGAACTCTCCAACTCCACTGCAGCGGTTTCCTTGCACCTGTAAGCAGGACTGATGGAAGAGTTTACAAGTGAACTGATGTTTTACAGCACAAAGCAAAGTTGCCAGCGTTTTACGAAGGTGTTCAACCCAAGACTAGAGGAGGCCGCCACATTGCCATGATGAAACTCACAGTAACACCACTCAACAGAACACAGTTTGTGCCGTAGGGACCGGCGGATTCTGCTCGAAAAGGTGGCAGATTCTGCTCGAAAAGCAGTGAAATTGGCAGTACCATACAAACCTTATGGCGGGCAATTCCTCGACGTCTGCTCCATTTCTTTATCCACATACCAAACATGCATGAAACTAACCAGAAAAAGTACCGAATTCTGCCAATTTTGCTGCAGGCAGAATCCGCTGGACCCTAGAGAGGCCTAGTTTGCGGCCTGATCGTGTCCAGTTCGGTGCCACTAAGAGGCGCGCTCACACCCCAGGCAGTATGCCTGTATGGCAACTAACAAGGCCATGTCTCACCCCCAACAAAAAACGTAGCAAACACAAAAGTCTCTTTCTCTGAAGTCTTGCTCTGTCCCTGAGTGTTCGCACTACTGTAGTAGCATGTACTGGCCAACAGTTTAAAAAACATAACAAACAAAAAGTTTCTTTCTCTGAAGTTTTGCTATTAATATTACTATCAGTAGTATATTAGTAGTACCTTCGCACGGACTGTCGTGTGTACTGTCACCATGGACTTGGGCATAACCACATAACAGTATTCTGTGTCAAGCCAGTGATTGAGAGGACACTTCAACTACAATTATTTACATGTACTTGAACTAGTATTAGTACTTGAAGGTAGCAGTACTGGAATATGCCATTCGCAAATACACACAACTAAAATCGGGTATTACTTCGGCGTCTGTGAATCTTTTCCCACAAAATTTTGAGCACAGATTCATGATTCACGCCACCACCTAATAAAAGTACTACCTTGAACTTATTTACTTCGCATCGTCCCAAAAGTTCACTGCACTGGAGAGTAAAAAAATGCCGTCATCTCAGATTTTTGGTACATGCTAGCAGCAACATAATATCAGCTGAAGTGTTAAAAGTGCATCACAAGCGACAGTCTACAACAGTAGCAGATGCTGAATAGAACAGATTGGAGATAGGACACAAATAGCACCACCCAGTCAACATCATCTGTGAAGACGCCCGTCACCGTCGAAAAAGATTATTACTACTAAGGCAGCTAACATCCGCCAAACAAAAAACTATGGCTTTAAATATATTCAGCATCTGGGAAATTTTCCACTGATCAATCTACATATAAGGTTTATTGGGCTGTGATGAGCCAGTCCGGAGATATAGTGTACCAAAGTTTGGTCGGAAGGCCAAAAAACACTAACTTTTGGCACTCTGAGAACCCTCCAGCAATGTATGTGACTACCTCTGCTTGCTGTATCGTGTCAGCAAATCCCTTTCGAATGGCTCTTCTTCTCTTCCTGGCTGACTTTTGCTCCTCACTGGACCTTCTCCTCCTGTGATACTGCTTCTCTTCATCCAACTTGAGAAGACCAGAGCTGGCAAGTGAACCCTTAGAGCAGCTCATCATTTCCAGCACAGCCGAAAACATTTCCATTGTTCGTACTCAGCATTAGAAATCTTTCTTGCTTGCCATCTGTTCTTCCAAGTTTTATATCCACTGCAGTGTTTTGATAGCACCTCCGCGTTCAGAACCTTTTCTGTCTCATAGGACACAACAGTTGGCATACCAAACATTGATGAGAATCCGCGCTTCATCCACGTTCCATCGGTGCTAACTGCAACATGCTCCGGGTGGGAATGCTGTTCTGTTGTTCGCCGAACAAGAAGACGCTGTGCAGCACTCTTCATGCTGTCCCTAGCATCAGTTTCCACAGCAGTGTGTAGTGCATCGCTGTGCCCAGAATTGGACTTGCTAACAGGAGGCGGCATATCCAATATCCCACAGATATTGTTCAGACCTTCTCGTCCACTACCAATAAGGCGCATGGCAAGCACACTGCGGCGGCGGTTTATATCGTACAATTCAGCAAGTGGGTGTCTTTCTGCCAGGGCTACACTGGTTGATGAGCAGCACGATTCGCACTGCAAACTAATTGTTGAGGCGAGGCCATGACGAAAATTATCTTTGATAGTCAGGTTGCCCTCTTGATAATTACTACATACACACGCTGACGTCACCAATTGCTGTAAGCTCTCCATGTGAACAATTCGATTTCCTGATGGAATATCATCGCAATCCTCTTCAGACTAATCTCCATCGTTATCACACGAGGCATCACTGAATACAAAATCAGCTGGAAGATCAGAGTCATCTTCTACGCCCTCACCAGCTCCATCAGCCTGCGACTCGCCGAGTGTTCGCTTTCACTCCCCTCAATTGGCTCAAATACTTCAGGACTTGAAACGAGCTTGGACGTAACTCTAGGAAATTTGCTTTTCCTTGGCCTGCTGAGCGACCTTCGTTTGTGTTCATCACCCGTCTCCTGACCAAGTAGCGCCAGCACAACAACTCAAGCGCGGAGCTGCAACGTCGATGACAAACGCTCGTCGCATTGGCAAACAGTTTGAGAACAAAGAATTTTTTTATCATTTTTGAAAATACAATTGCGTGGGTTGAGTGCAGGCCAGCCAGGCCAGCTAGCTTGGGCCAGGCAGGCGCTGCATGTGGCGATCGCGACACTCAGCCCATGGCCCAGCTCTAAACTGGTTTTAGCTGGACAGATAGTGTGAATCACGCCGAGATTGGCAAAGATGCGCTGATATTGTACAGAAACCCTCTCGAAATAGATTGACATCGATCAGCTGATCAGTGCAATTTTGAAATTTTGACGGGTATTTTCAGTTTTTGAAGGGCCATATCTCTGCTTTGGCTGGTTCGAATGCCAAAAAATTCATTTGTAGAGCCTTTGGTATTCCTTCTTTCAGAAAAATCACACTTGAAGCAGTTCCCATGAAATTGATATTTTGGCTAAATCTGACACCCGTTTTCCAGTACTGCTACCTTGAAGTAGCAGTTAGTTAGTTGAAGGGAGTTTAATGGTGTGGCAGCTAGCAGCTCCACAGTAGCCCCTCCACTCCATCCAGTGTCAGTGACTAGTGAATGCACGACACACCGGCCTGAGTACAGTACTGCACTACACATAGCCTACGGAGTACTGTTACACCAATCACCAATCACCATGCTCAACACCCTTACTCACTACTCATCCAGGGCCTTAGAACACGAAGGTAAAACAGAAAAAAACGATTCAAAGCAAAGCAATGACGGTCATTATTGTGTCCAAGAGGTACTAAGATCAAGAGGAGTAAGTAGCAGTATTCGGCCTTGTCCAGATTCTTATCAACCACCACCACGGCCGGAGAGCGCAGCGCGCGGTGCGGTGTGGTGGTTGATAAGAAGTACTACTAAGTATTAAACATGGAAAAATATGGGCACAAGTTAGGCGATCGAGTCCACCAACTAAACCAGATTTTGAACAGTCAGACACACTAGCGTGCACATTCTAGCACAAAACTGACGAGGAGTACTGAGACATTCCACGCATGAAAGTCAGCTTGAGCACTGCTCAATAGCACTAACCAACGGCCTTCGCGCTACTTGGATGTTTCATACATGTACATGAGACACAAGTTTTAGTGCCGAAAAGTTTTGTGCTAGATTGTGCACGTCTGACTGTTCAAAATCTGGTGGACTGGATCGCATAACTTATACCCACATTATTCCATGTATAATACAATGGCGGTTATAGTACATGAAGTAGTTGTTGCGACTTCGGCGATGATTTGTAAGAAAGGGTTTGCTCCCCACACCGGAGCTCGCGCTATTCCGCCGACTTTACTTGACACTTGACTATTATAGTACATTTTTATTTTATTTTTTTCACTACAAAGCACTGGCCAGCAAAAAGGGGAGGTAGACAAAATTTAATTGAACAAGCGAACAATTAGTTACATTGACAACACAGTACAGAGTAGCCTGGCATGCGTGCCGATGAGGTACATGTACTGATGTAGATCAACCTCCTCCCCCGATCTAGTGCCGGTCTCGGGTTCATCAGTAACTGTTGGTCTACGCATCAGGAAGGGGAAATGGACAGAGAAAGGGAGAATGAGCATGAGGAGCTTCCCAGGAGAGGAAGAGTGAGTGAGAGAGAGAGTGAGAGAGAGAAAGAGAGAAAGAGAGAGAGAGAGAGAGAGAGAGAGAGAGAGAGAGAGAGAGAGAGAGAGAGAGAGAGAGAGAGAGAGAGAGAGAGAGAGAGAGAGAAAATGATAATAATAGCAGTGCTGCCAAACCGTCCGATTTTTGAAGGCTCTTCCGAAAACCGGTCCGAAAAGGGAAACGTCCGAAAAGCAGCAAAAATGTCGGAGATCATTACTTCCCTATGCAGAAGTCCTGTACTTTCACTTTTCAGCGCAACTGAAGGCACAAATCACCCAACATTTGCTTCTAAAAAGGCTAGCGCTTGGCTGTGGATTGTGGAAGTGCAAAGTAACATGCCTGGATCAGGCTGGATGGCATGTACGCTGACAGTCTGTACAGAGTCAGTGTGCGACCACACTCATCATTACAAAATTCATTCAATGTGAATGCATTGCGAGAGTTGTCAATCTCGGAGGGCCGGCTGTGACTGTGAGGTTTTGGAGACGATGGGAGGCCGGCAGGACAGTATTTTCTTGTTTTTTGTTTGTTTGTTTTTTTTGCGTTTTTTTCACACATACAATTGTTTTCATTTTTTGGTGTTATGTTCTAGTCATTCACAAAATTCATGACAATTCCGGGGTTACCATGGCAACAAAGCGAATTTTCATGGTGTTTTAGGCGATATTTTGAATTCTCTGTAAAAAATTTGCCGAGGAGAAAATTCGCACCATGTGGCCAGCTTTGGCGGTGAAGGGTGTCCGATTTGGGGCGAAAATTATTTGGCAGCACTGTACTACATGTATATGCCCAGGATCGTCGAAAGTGGAAGGAACTAATGTGTGCTGTGTGTAATGGCTGAAGTTATACAATTACACTAGATACCCTTAACAATAATAACGGATGCAATTACACTAGATACTCTAACAATTTTATCAAACATTATGATAAATACCACATCAAATGCTGCGGAGACCTATCCAGAATCGGCAATATGCTGGCCCTGGCCTGGAGATCTGCAACTATAATCAGCTTCTACTTTGCAACATTAACGGATTAGTCCCCTTTGTCGATTGATGGATCAATCGGTAGATTCGGCTCTGTTTTTCTTCCCTTTCTTTCTTGTTTTGAATTGTACGTTGAACTCATTGGATTTATTTGTATTCTGTATCTCGTTATCGTTATATTTCCTTCTAGCCCTCTCGCTTACGACGAGCTTTCTTTTTTATGGCAGCTTAAGCGAAGGCTATTATACCTGCTTTATGCAGGTTGATGCCAACGCGAACAAGCAAAATAATAATAATAATAATAATAATTTGAAACTCGGATGTTGAGCCATAAATAAATGTAGAAGAGAAAAGGACATAATTATGGATACGAGTTAAGAGTAACTCTCCATCACTGTAACATGATACTATATACAGTCAGAAAGTGCAATAACTAGGCACAACACTGACAGAGTACTGAGACATTCGACGTCCTGACACCTAACTTCAACACATCTCCGTAGCGCTAACCGACAGCCTTCCAACTTGGAAGGTTCAAGGTTATGGAAAGACCAAAGAGGGGAAGGCAAGCGCAACGAAAACGAGCAAAAGCTACAGTCCCAACGGAACAAAGAATGTCGATTGTTACTGGACGATGACGAGACCAGTACGATATTTGACAAAGCGGTCTAACTACAGGTGGTCTGAGCTGATCGTCAAGTGCTTTACTTTGTTGCTGTGACGTAATCTACATTGTAGTACTGTTCAACAAAAAACTTGAATTTTCTTCTACAATTTCTTCTACTTCTCGAAGTACATTTTTTAGCCTTCAATTTTAAACAACTACATGTACATGTACCTCAAACATCAACAACATTAGTTAGTTCTCAGTGGTACTAGCGGGGGACAATCAACGTGTAGCCGCGGTGTTCCGAGGTGGTGAAGGCCTACTGGGCCATGGCCGCGTCGGAACATCACCAACTTCGTCTACAGAGAGCACCTTCTCACGACAGTGTCATGGTGGTGACAGTGACTGTTGACAGCTGACGAGCTGAGAGAGGGACGCCATGGGCAGAAGTTGGAAGAAAAAAAGAGTTAAAACACAATTCAGGTTTAGAATAGCTACTATTTTTATGACTATCAAGAAGACATCCAGGAGCGATCACAGAATACACGACTGACGTTAGGAGAAGTCTAAAAAAACTCCCCTAAAAGAAAGAGGGTCAGAACCGGGTCTAAGACCCATACGTTCAGATACATGTAAGTTGGGATGGTCTCAACAGACCGGGGCTCTACCCACCGTGGATGGTTGTAGTTGTAGTAAGGTCACTGTGTTTCCGAACACGGTGTCCTCCACCTTGTTACATGCTGTCAACCAACAACATAATTATATTAATAATAGCAATGAAAAGTATGAATGCCGCAGACATCACCACGCAACATGACAATTTGTTCAAGGTTTGGTTTTGTGTGTTTCCAAAATCGATTTTCACGTTCCGATCATCAGTGGAAATACGGAACTAAAGAGGAGTCGGCAACAACAACAGTACCGCCAATCACAGACATTGAGCCCATTTCTTTGACACAGTATCCGGCTGTGCGGACACCGCAGCACCCTCCGGCGCTTGATCCGTGGGTCCAGAGACCACGGAGGTCGACCGCCAATTATTCAACCGAAATATATGCTAGGAATGGCCAAGGCCCACGCGGAGCATCGAAGGAGACCGGAAGCCGGGGGCAAAACGGAACACAATCTCGGGACGTAGATGAGGTAAGGACAGTGGCACGGGACAGACGTAGGAAGGAGAACATGGATGGTATCAGACGACTGACTGGTGGTGAATATGAGTTGGGTGATGATGCGGCGGATGACGAGAATACAGATGACGACGAGGCGGATGACGGCGAGGATACAGATGACGACGAGGCGGGTGATGACGAGGCGGCGGATGAAGACGAGGCGGATGACGGTGAGACGGCTGGTGGTGATGGTGATAAAACGGACGAGGAGGAGTCAGGTGGCAGGGAAGGTGATGGAGCTGATGAGGGTGAAATTCGTAAGAAGTCAGCTGTGTATTTGCATTTGTTATCTCGTCCCGATTGTTTGAGTGTGTATGATGATTCCCACTTCTCTGTACTGTGTCGTGCCCGTTATGTCCAGCAGTTGAAGGTCCTTGAAGCTGTTTGTATTCGTACGCATAAGCCCGATTTGTGTAAGCAAAAAGAACATGTTTTAGCACTTAGGTTATTTTCGTGAGTTTGCACCCCGTGTTCATGAGTTGTTTCTGCACTGTTCATGCCCGTTTGTCACACTTACTCTTTATTTTAGTTCTCACTTTTTGTAAAACTTACCACAAGTTACCCGTCATGTGTCACACTTCTTTGGATTTTTAACTTTTTTTTCCCTTGATCTCTTTAGTTCCGTATTTCCACTGATGATCGGAACGTGAAAATCGATTTTGGAAACACACAAAACCAAACCTTGAACAAATTGTCATGTTGCGTGGTGATGTCTGCGGCATTCATACTTTTCATTGCTATTATTAAACTTTTATCTCCACGTAGATTATTTGTATAATTATATTACCGTATTAATTTTGAACAAAAACAAGGTTCATTAGAAAAGTAATACTAATCATGTACAAGTACATCTACATTGTACGTCATGTACATGTATAGTACGTGTGTTCAGATGTTGGAGGGTACTACATGTACCTGCTACCACTGCCCAACAGCAATGCAAGGAGCGAGCTTCTACATGTACATTGTATAAAGCTGTCATCTGGCTCCCTGCAAGACAAGCAATGGTGGACAGCTATTAAGCGAGCTGCTGGTGTTAGCCGCCAACGCAATATACCATGTCCTGGTCGACAGATCTGGACACGAGCACACCACTGCTGGGGAGAAAGCCGAGTGCTTTGCCCAATACTTTGCCATGAAGTGCAGCCTCGGCTCCAACGATTTCTCTGCCTCTGATCAGCTCCCTGCTATGCAACGTGATGCCTCGGCACCTCAGATCACAGCCATCCACTTTCGTCCAGCCAATGTCCGTCGTCAACTAGCGGCGCTAAATCCGCACAAGGCCACTGGCCCCGATGGCATATCAGCTAGAGTCCTCAAGGAATGCCACAGGGAGCTGGCAGAGCCTGCTGCTCGCTTGTTCTCTTGCTGCTTCAGAGCAGGGGTCCAGCCAGCTTCCTGGAAACTAGCCCATGTGTCCCCCATACACAAGAAGTCCTCCAAGTCAATTGTTTCGAATTATCGACCTGTGTCTCTCCTCAGCATCCTGT
>NC_088655.1:24289867-24318296 GCF_964019385.1 Sycon ciliatum | reverse complement strand
ACAAACAAGTCGGGGTTGACTACAACTACTTTACAAGTATCCACTAGCGCAGCTGTGTAGGTGGGATGTTGTGGACTCTTCCGACCAAAGCCTAAGCCTAAGGTCTCGGTATCCTTGTACACAACGCGCACCAGGGGGGGGGGGGGGGGAAATGAAAGAAAGAGTTACTCAGATAGGCCATCAAGTAGTATGCTAGTCTGTGGTGTACACGTCGACAGCAGTCCCACAACTAATTACTTGGCACAAGTAACTAGTTTGCTCGAGGAGGTACATGTAGATCTAGCGTTGCAGCGCTGCCTTGGATGGGGGAGCGTTCAGGATGGCAGAGAGTAGAGCATTCCATGTTGTGAGTAGGCCGAACGGGAAGGATCGGTGTAGGATGTAAAAAGGACTTGTTGCGGGGAGAGGGTTTGACAACTGGAAGCGTCCGAAGGCATGGGAGTGTTGTTTCACTTGATGTTGGTGGCGGGCTCAGGGGCAGCAGGTGGCAGCATGTCTGTCACTTGTCAGCTGGGCCGGACTGGAAATGTACATGTACATGTAACATGTAACATGGATGGTGGTGATCATTCATACTCAGTCTCATCTGTGCATTCGTCCCGCGTTACTCCCGTTACAGTATATTTTCATTGTTTTTATCGTTAGTGCTGTAGTAGTGTACTTGCCTCCACAAACAACAGCACTGTACTGTTCGTTGCTCCACCAGGTGTAGATCGACAAGGAGACCGTGTACGGTGTAGTGAGTGACTGTGTGAGGCGGCATTGTTGAAGCAAATAATTGATTACTTTTCTGGCGAGCGGAACTGTAATCAGACGTCGATAAGCAAACAAAGCGGGTAGTAATTATTTCTTGCTTTGCACTTGGAGTTGAAGGATGTATTGTACTATTTGTAGGCAACAGTTGAACTGCTGTTTCCGCACTATGCTTATTGCTCTTGATGGCTTGAGGCTTGATTCCAAACAGGGAGAAACAGACCACTGACTGAGGAAAATAGAGCTTCTACTGTAGCGGACATGGAAATCCAGTCGATTGACCGGGGCCGGCGCCCTCAGCGCGCGTACGTACAGAACGCTGCGTGCAGTGCACTTGATCCGATGCGACCAGCGCTCTGCAGCGTATACATGCACTAGCAGCACCCCAGGCCAGCGTTGCCTGGCCGAATGTGGCATGCGGGTGAAGCAAGTACATGAACAGCACACTTGCTCAGCACGTGGTGGTGGCCAGACCGCTGAAGTCCTGGTGAGGAAGGTTCTTCATGGTTGGAAGGAGAAGGAGGGACGTCTGTTACGCCTTCGGGAGGCTGGTCAGGGTTGTCCATCACCTGGTGGCGGATGAAGCGGCTCAAAAAATTCATAAACTTACGAA
Source organism: Sycon ciliatum (assembly GCF_964019385.1). NCBI lineage: Eukaryota > Metazoa > Porifera > Calcarea > Leucosolenida > Sycettidae > Sycon > Sycon ciliatum. The sequence continues at coordinate 24,316,930 of NC_088655.1, read as the reverse complement.
CAAAAGTGCGATGCGCTCTTCACTGCAGATCAGATGCAGATGGCAGTCAGTGCAGATCTTTTGTATCCTTTTGTTGCAGATGTTTCTATTTGCAGAGAACGGTTCACGTGGTCCGCAGCGCTTGTGCGGCTGCTAGTGCTACGCCATAGCTAGGCTAGGTGGCTACATGATTTGCACCCTTCGCGTGCTCAGTGCTTCTGCGCGCGGCTGCTACTGCTACTCGTACGAGTACTGCACTGATCGTGTCTGCAATAAGCGCTACCACCTACACTGTTCGCACGCTTCGCGTGCTCAGCACGTGGTGGTGGCTACACGATTCGAACGCTTCGCGTGCTCAGTGCTTCTGTACTGTGGCTGCTTCCGCTAGCTAGCTACACGATTCGCACCCTTCGCGTGCTCAGTGCTTCTGCGGCCGCTAGCTACACTGTGCTACACTGTTCGCACGCTTCGCGTGCTCAGGGCAGCGTGACATACACACACACGTCATAGGTGCCTCTTCTTTATAAGGAGCGTGACACACACACACACAGACACACGTCACAGGTGCCTCTTCTTTATAAGTAAAGATGTGTGTACAGCTTATTCACGGCTGCATGGCCAGCGCCCTGGGGCCGCTAGACGTGCGACCGGATTTCCATGTCCACGACTGTAGTACAATCCGTCAATCGTCTTGTACATGCTAGATGAAATCCGATCGTGCGAGCCAAGTCTGCGCAGAGCGTTGTGCAGTATTATTGGATTTCACTGGTGCAGGGCGCAAAGCTAACACACTGGATCGGATTTCATTGACTAGCACTGTAGAGCACGGTAGAGTGTACTGGTGCAAAGAATAGAATGATAGTCGAATCTGTGGGTTAGGATTCGACGAATGATCGAACATTCTCAGTACGGTCGAAGCGAAGCAGAAGAACAGCAGCTAAGTAATAGCAATTAGTTGATAATACACATATTAATAATAATAATATCTTTATTAGGATGACCCAGAGGCTTGTCGCCTATCAAGGGGTTCACCGCTTTGAAGGATGTACATGTACACGTATGAGCTAAAGTGAAAGTAGTGAAAAGTTGTGCAGCGGGAATGCGTTGGGGAGCACACGGGGGGGGGGGGGGGGGGGTTATGTACATGGCGTAGGCATACCGGAGAGCAAAGCACTTATAATGATACAGTCATGTAGTATAATGAGCAGGTCGGAGTTGGAGTGGTCTGACAGTGTGACAGTGTTCCGTAAGCTGTGACTCGAGACGAGTCTGAGTCGGACTGAGCAGCGAGCACTCCAGATATAATAAGACCAGAGCGAGAAAGAACGGTCCAATCAAGCACTCAACGAGCGCATCCTCGGCCGCGCATCACAAACGTAGATCTACACTACAGTACTGACATACTGACTGTACATACTAGGTAAGTCTGTGGTGTAAAATGGCCTGCACCGCAGTTTGAAGCCGTGCTACATAGTCTGTGGGCCAAGTGACAAAAATGTGAATTCTCGTTCCGAGTAAGAGGGCACCGCAATTTTTTTGGCCCAGTCGATAGATGGACTGGCATACATTGAAAACCCGTTTGTTGTCATTCCTGAATTTGTCCAAGGGTTGCACGGCGAGTGAAATACAAATCAGCACCGGTTGCCATGGTAACCAGAACCTAAAATTGGATTTTCTGGCTAATTACAATGTTTTTGGTATTGTTATTTTTCCATAGGGTCATATATCCAGAGTGCCTCCTTCCCAGATTCAACTGGAAAGAGAAAAATAGGATATAACATGAAAAATAAAGAAAAACAAAATGCCCAATACGTCCATATTGTTCATGTACACAGACGTGTGCAAGAAGACCGCGTGTGTCGAACGCAATACTGTAACTACTTCGAAACATCATTCGAGTCATTGTATACCATTTTATCAGATCATAATAGGACTGGCTGTGGCATGCACGTACTGTACATTGCAGAATACTATGTCTGATCTAAGAATATCTCAGACCGTTCAATACAAAAATGGTGTACATTATACAGATATGAGGCAGAACACACAGCCGCATTTATGCATTGCATAGTTATTATATGGGTTGCAGAATAATCTGAATGTCCAGAGAAAGGATCACAACACTGTGACCATCTGCACAGGTCACTGACAGACCAGACCTGAAGGACCGCGTGACCCCGGAAGACTACGTTTGTTGCAGCTGTGTACGAGGGAGACTTCGTCATCATAACACTGACTTATACTGCAGGATTAGCCATACGGAATATGTTTCATGTTGCCGAAAAAGGTCGACCTGTAGAGAATAATCAGGTCACAGAAAATACACAATTCCAATTCCAATGATCACCCAACGTGTGGACAGAACTAGTTCGTCCTTTGTGGACTCATCAGCGCAGCACAGAGGAAATGAGGCCGAAGCCGATGGCAATGAAAATAATCGCAATGATCATTCCCGTGCATTTTTATATCTCCCACATTGATTTTAGTCCACATGTGATATTGATACTGAACACTGGGCAAACATCAGAAGGACTTGAATTGGGCATGATGTACAGTCACGTACATGTTCATGATTGTACAATGTGCATCGCTGAACTCTAATGAACACTCAATCTTCAATCACATTATACATACCTGTCAGGATGGGCATTCTTTTTCTTATTCATCCTCGTCTTCACTGAGTTCTGCAGTTACTTGAAGCTCCAGTGGTTGCCCATTCTCACACTCCTGGCCTGAGCGAGAGCACTTGCAAGCATCCGTGCAATCGAGGTGCTGTCTCCGGCAGGGGCAATGTCCGTGCTTGCAGCCTGTCGTGCAACCGCATGAAACAAATTCCATCAGGCTCGATGGTGCTGGTGCCAAGCTGAGCCAGTCCACTTCCAAACCACCGCCAGAATCAATGGTCTACCCTTGACCAGGGCTATGCGGTGGTGGGACATCCGCGGAAGCTTCCAGAGCACGGTGCCAGATACTGGCCTGGTAATTTGCTCTTGCAGTATGCTTGCGCAGCGCATCTTGGCAAGGAGGAAGGGAGCTGAATTGCGTCGAGCGAGAGCAGAACATCTGGTATCGCACTTCGTTGATAGATGTGGCGGTGTTGAAGCCGTATATACCGCAAGTGAACTGCTCGATGCAGGCGAAATGTCAGCTGGTAGTGCGTCAAATGATGCACCGAGTGCTGCCATAGCCTTTCGAGCCAGCTCGCCTTTTGGGGTTTGCTTGGTGATCAGCTGAAATGCTAGCTTCTTCCCTCTGCCACTGAAGGCATTGGTTGTGTCACAACCTGTATAGGCATGCATCCCCATAATGGCTTCGCAAACAGGGGCACTAAGCTCTCGTGTAATTCCTGTAGCATTGTTTATGGTAGTTAACCTCGCGCGCAAATATTCCAGAGACGGATTGACCAATTGCAACTTGGACCTTTTCGTCTTTTCTGATGTTTGCTGCGTATAACATGTACATAACAGCTTCGCTGCAGCGTGTGCGTATTCACACCTGCTTGTGGACTGGACTACAATTCTTCCGGCCAGGTTGCTGGCGCCTCTCCTTCCCACAAACTGATATGCAGCCCTTCATGCCTGGAGCTACGACGGGCGCGGCTAGTGCGGCGCGCATGCTGGGGCGGCGCTTGGCTTCTGGCTCTATCGACTCCGGCACAGACAGTTCTTCCGAATGGCTAGATGAGGGGTACTCTGCCTTCTTCGGAGGGTTATATTCGTTATTTTCTGGTAACATTTTTTGTGGACGCCTCCGTTTTCAGGCCAAACATCACTACGACATAACTCCCTGAGCTCAGCTAAATTTTCTACGGCAACAGCTTCACTAGTGCATATTTCACACACCTTCTTCCACGTAGTCTGGGGGAAGGGCTTCACCTCCTCACCGCACTCCGGAACGTGAATGAGACACTTTAAACTCATCACGACGCTTACTTCTAGTGCTACTTGACCACAGACATACTAGTACAAACTGAAACCAAAAAAACGATCTCGAAATGAAAGTTCAAACTGAGAAGGAATATGCCAAGTATTGGGTGCACGCCTGCACTGCAGTGCAGAGAGTTAGAATTGTGGGTCCGGGTGCACGCCTGCAGAGAGTGTGCAGTGTACCAGATCGTACCAGATCACGACTTGACATGACAGGTAACACTGAATTCGTGTACTTTCGTCTATTCTGGTGCATAATCACATTTCACAGCACCACACACAAGGCGCATGCATGAATGCATACAAAACAATGGCCGCCGAGAGAGAAATTTTCAACATGGAAAAGCCGATTTTTGGATACCTTTCAGAAAGTTGTCAGAGTGACAACAACCGGAATCCTGCTCAGTAAGGTATCTAGAGTAGACGTGGCCAATAAAATTGCGGTGCCCAAAAGTCGGAACGAGATTTTTCTAGGAGGCCTTTTTTCAGGTTTGGCCCACGGACTAACATTATCATTGCCTACAATCAGTCATCACTCATCAGGGTCATGTACTAGTACTACTAGTCTAGTAGTATGTAGCTCTGTACTGTAGCTCTGTGACTGACTATACTATAGCTCTAGCAGCAGTAGCCAGTGCAGTAGCAGTAGCCAGTGCAGGCTGTCGTAATAAAACGACTCATCCGTGTTCCATTCCCGTGCATGGACAGTAGCCAGCCAGTACAGTAATCATGCCCTGGTTAGTGGTTATGCGAGTGCAGCTGATTGACTGTCTTGCAGCTTGGTAGACTTGAGTTGAGATCTTGGCTTTGGTTTGGGCTTGGCGCACGCTATCTGGCTGTGAGTTACATGACTGTCATGTCTACTGTGATCTGTATGCGTTTCCACTAGGCACTACATCATGCTCTGTATGACTCTATGACTTTATGAGTCTGCCGTTCAAAGAAAATAAGGATGTTTGGAGAAGCTGAGTGGAAGAGGATTCCCACACACAACCAAAGCTGCCGAGCTGCGGTGTATGATACTGTTTTTGCTAAGTAAATATTTGCACCACACGCCTGCATGTCAGTTGTGCGCCAAGGCTCGACGCGATAGTACGTTTTCGTGTCGGCGGCCTTTTAGCTAGCTGGCTACCGCTCTCGAGGTCGGTGAGTTCGCTGGTGAATTATCGACATCACAATCATCCCTGCACTAGGCTGGAGTAAAGATCTAGCGTGAGTAGCGGTTTGGTGGCGTCCCTGCGCTAACGTAAAAGTCGAGGAGGACGGCTAACGGTGAGTAGAGTAGTGGAGGTGAAATGGGCGAGTCGTCCAAACGACGTAGGGAAGCTCGCTAGCAGTAGGGCTGATACCGAATGCACCAACGGAGGCGACTTCGCTTGCGTAGCGTGTGCATGATCGTTTCTTGTCGTTGGCGCTTGGCGCAAACCTAACTGCCTCGGTTCCCGAGCTTCGTACGCACCCGCGTGGCCCGCTGTTGGCCCGCACATGGATCATTCTCGCGGCACTTACCCTTCTGGCAGCGCTGGGGCAGCGGGCTCCGGGAGTGGGCACCACAACGGAGCGACGGCAGCGGCTGCGATGAACGGAGACCTGTCGAGATCGGCACCAGGCGTGCGGAACCAACTGCTGGAAGCCCAGTTGGGCCAGGCCTCCTCGTCGCTCGGGTGCCTATCGGGAAAGTTCCTGGAAACGCCAGAGATCAACATCTGCGAGATGGGCAGCCTGGAAGACCTGGACATCCTTGAGGAGCTGGAGGGCCTGGAAGAGGTCTGCGTGGATTCTGAACCAGAGGATGGTGACGATACGTCCGATGTGTCCTCCCAGTACAGCGATAGCTTTGCGTCCATTCAGGACCTGCTGTCGAAAGCGCCGGAGAAGCGCAGCGCCGACGACCTGGACGTGATCATGGACTATATCCAGCACCTACCGGCGTTCGCCAACATGACGCTGCCCGTGCGGGAGAAGCTGTGCGCCCTCATGCGCCTGCAGACGTACGAGCGAGCACGCACGGTGCTGGTGCGCTCCGGCGAAGAGGTGGACCGCTGGTGGGTGGTGTTCGGCGGCGCGGTGGAGCTCGTACGCGAGTCCTACGAGCCAGCCGTCTTCCACCTGGGCGAGGCGTTTGGCGTGTCGCGCGCCCACAAGAAGAAGGTCATTCAGGCGGGCTCGCTGGTGACGCGCGGCACGGAAACGCTGCTGCTGAGCGTCGCCGCGGAGCAGTTCCACGACGTGTTTGCGCAGTCGGAGCAGGCCACCGTGGAGGTGGTGGAGGACGGCGCGCTGGTGATGGTCACGGAGTATCGCAAGACGGGCAAGACGGAGTGGGGCCAGGTGGTGGTGCGTGGCGCGCGGGCCAAGCTCGTGGCGCACCTGGTCGTGGGAGACTACGACCCGGCGTACGCCGAGGACTTCCTCCTGACGTATCGCACGTTCATGACGGCAACGGAGCTCGCCGAGCTCCTCGAGCAGCTGTTCCTGCACGCCGAGCTGCGCGACCGCGTGGCCCGCGTGGTGCTGCTCTGGGCGAACAATCACATCGAGGACTTCAACGGCTCGGTGGAGATGATCGGCTTTCTACGCACGTTCCGCCGCCAGCTGGAGGAGACGAACTTCCTGGGCGAGCTGCGGCTGCTGACAATAGCCGTGCAGAGTAAGGGGACTTTCCCACTTGTAGAGCATGCTGGCGGCGATTCAGACGCTCCTCATGACCAACAGCATGTGGCGGGCAGGTCACGCCTGGCACCCCAGCAGCACGCGCACCAGAACGGCATCAGCGGGCACCTCTCGTCTTCGTCCGGCGCTCTGAACGCCGTGGGCGGTGGGGGCGTCGGCGGGGCTGCGGACAGCTCTCCGCGCTCCTCCACGCTGTTCGGTCGGCGCCTGCACGGCTTTGCGAAGCGCTACGCGTCCACGTCGAACATGCGCTCGGCAAGCATGCGCGTCGCATCGGCGCCGCACGCGCGCAAGACCTCTCTCTCCGTGCCCATGAACAGCAGTCCCGCTGGCGGGGGTGGAGGGTCTTCTTCGGCGTCCGTGGTGGCAGCGTCGGCGAATCGTCCCTCCAGACCCACGTCGCCGTCTAGCCTGTTGCCGCTGAGCGTGATCAAGCTGTACCGGCACGATCACCAGCACCGCTACCTGACGGTTGGCGCGGCGACAACGGCGCTGGACCTGGTGCGCATGGGCGTGCGCCAGTTCGAGATGCCCGACTCGGAGGAGTCGTTCTCGCTGTGCCGCATCACCGTCAGCCAGCAGGGCGTGGTGCAGCAGACACGCCTACCGGACGCGTTTGCCAACCTGCCGGCGGAGCTGCGCCCAATGTCGCGCTTCTACCTGAAGTCGAACAAGACGACGACGAACCTGGTGCACGGCAGCAGCCTGGTGACGGACATCATGCACGACGGCGCCTGCGATCTCCTGAGCCTGGACACACGAGATGTAGCACGCGTGGTCACGCTACAGAGCTTCCTGACGTTCCGCCGCATCAGCGGGGCCGAGTACGTTAACTACATCTGGGATCTCAACGGTAATGGCAGCGGCAGTGGTGGCAAGGATCTTCCCGGGGGAAAGGAGCAGAGCGACTTTCAGCGTTTCTCCAGCACCACCAACAACGAGATGTTCTGGGTGGTCACCGAGATCGTCAGCGAGCCGTCGATGCAGCAGCGCGTGCGCAAGATCAAGTTTTTCCTGAAGGTGGCCAAGCTGTGCCGGTCGCTGCGCAACTTCAACACCATGTTCGCCATCACCAGCGGCCTGTCGTACGGGGCCGTCACGCGACTGCGCCAGACCTGGGAGAAGCTTGGCGCGCGCGATATCAAGGTGAGTTGCCGTATTAACCCCGAGTATAAGCCACACTGGCGTAAATGCCGCACCTTGATGCTCGTCGCAAAACACAGACATCTGCCCTGTTTATCACCGCAAAATTTGACCATCGTACTTGTACTACAAGTTGTATAAGGCAAACTGACTTTTGTTGGGTGAATTACTGGTGTTCCAGGGGTGGATCCAGGAGGGGTTCCACAGAACCCCCTAAATTTCGTCAATCTACCACAGTCAGACCTCGCTTATCCGGTCCTCTTTTATCCGGATCCCTCGCCGTCCGGAAGAAAATCGTTGGTTACCGATTTACAGCATATGTCCTGCATGCATACAGTATGTGCGTTCGATAATCCGGTTCGCTCGCCTATCCGGATTTTTGTGGGAAACGGATGTGTGCGGTTATGCGAGGTCTGGCTGTACTGTACTAGCAACCGTATGCGTGTCCATGTACGTATCAGCTATTCAGTGTTGACTATACTGGACCCCCCCCCCCCCCCCTGTAGAGATCGCTGGATCTCCCGCTGTGTTAACAGTTCAGGTTATACAGTCAACTTCGCTAATAACGACTGCGGATATAACGACAATTCGCGAATAACGACATATATTTCTTGCCCAGAGCAAAGTCCCATCCAACTGTGACACATATAATGAGACTTCGGGTATAACGACACTTCGCGAATAAGGACACTTTTCTGATGCCCCGCCGAGTGTCGTTATAAGCGAAGTTGACTGTACTCCGAAAATGCGGAATAGGAAACCAGCCATGTCAGGCACATTATTGTTCCAGCACACTCGTATCTCTCTTGTCTGGGCGATCCTGGATCGGGCAGTGCCCATAGCTCGGAAATGTCCGAACCCTACATCTTATACGTTTTGATAGGAAAGGGCTCTGGCATATGCCGTCATTATTTCCACCGAAAATAGGCAAAAAGAGTAGCAACATTTCACTACATTAGGGTGCATGGTAGACGGAGGTACCCGCAACTTGGAGCTCTGTTTAGGAGGTAATGAGTGCAGTTACTCGATCTGCGGACACATCTGTGTGAAGTTAGTGTGGATGATTCTCTATGTACCAGGTACCAAGGGCACCCGTTTGACTACCCGTGCATATGCCTGGTTTTAGCCAACATATGTGTAGTTATAAGCAGGTTGCTCACAGAGCCCGGTGTGAGGGACAGATTTGTTTTCCCACTGTGGACGGTTGTGTGTGTGTGTGTGTGCGCGCGTGTGCTGCGTGCGTGTACGTGCACATGTGTATATGTAAGAGGGAGAGACAAAGGGGAGAAAGATAAAGAGAAAGAGGGGAGAGAGACACACAGAGAGCCGAAGAGAGCTGCGTTTAATCACACCCTATGTACAAGTACTTTCCCAGACATAGTTGCATGCTTCTGGTTGCTCAAGTGTGTATTTGTATGTATATTCATGTGTGCACATGTCTGTGTATGTATGTATGTATGTATGTATGTGTGTGCATGTCTATCTATCTGTCTGTCTGTGCACATGCCTACGTGTCTATCTACACATGTTTTCCCCCATCCCTGCAACAGAGCATTGAGGAGATGCAGATCCTGATGAATCCGTCTCGCAACATGCTCACCTACCGCTCAATGGTGAGCAGCGTGTCCGCTCCCATCGTCCCCTTCTTCCCCGTCGTCACCAAGGACCTGACCTTCATCTACCTGGGCAACGACGACCGCATCGACGGCCTCATCAACTTCGAGAAGCTGCGCATGATGGCGCGGGAGATTCGCCACATCAACGGCTTCCACGCCAGCAGCTACGACGTCACGCGGATGCTGCGCGACCCGAAAGACAAGCTGACGGACCGCGACGTACGTAAGATCTACGAGCAGTGGTTCTCCATGCGCCGCGTGGAGCACTACCTCAAGGACCTGAACATCATCAGTGACGAGGCGGAGCTGGACGCCATGGCACAGAAAGCGGAGCCCCCGCCGAGCGTGCGAAACACCTCCGGTTCAACGCTGGAGATCCGGTGATAGCAGCGTGCACGATGCATGTGTGCAGCTGTGCAGGTCAGCGTTGTACGACCATTGGGATCTGATCACAGAATCAGAGTCTCCGTGTTTGTTTTCGTGGCAACCGTCCGCAGTCCCAGTCGACCGTGTTCGCAGCCGTGTTTGTTGCCTGGCAACCCTAGCCGTCACGATGGAAATGCGACAAGCACATGCACCCGTGCGTTGGATTTAGTTCTGCAAAGTCACAGCATGGCAGCTATGCACATCAACCTGTTGCAAGTTAAGTGGAGCGATGACGATTGTCATGTAGCAGGTTCCAGTAGCCGCCACCCCCAGCAATCTACGGAGAGCGGTCGAACGGGCAAAGACGTGTTGCTTATTACCGGTCACATGTCTTACAATGGCCGCGTTTCTGTCGTACCATACCGTACACCTGCCGCCGTCGCTTCTGCTTCCGCTTCTCCTGCTGCCTCCGCCACTGCCACTCCTGTTGCCAGGTTATCATTCACTGATGTCCGGCAGTAGTAGCTTATGATGTGTGCAGTGGAGGAAAGCACGACCAGGGCTTGCCAACATTCACCGACATGCAGCACCTAGCCGACATACACCCGAGCATGTGTAGCACACGGTGGCAATCCCTTGTACTGCAGCAGTTAACATCCTGTGTGTACGCGCGCATGTCTATGTGTACCTGTGCATGCGTGCAGAAAACATGACACAGAGCTAGACAAAATGCACCTGAGTGTGTGTAGCACAGCGGGAATCTCCTGTAGACGTTCACAACAGCACTAAGCCCAATCAGCACTCGCGCTGCTGATGTGTCGACAGCCGCTTGCCACATGGCTTAGGTGCTGTTTTCCGACTTTTCTCTTTCCTCGTTTTACGGCACAGTCAAACGTGTCTGTGTGTGTTTTTTGTCCGTGTGTTTGTTCATGTCCGTGCATATGACTTTATCCTCGCTTGAGCCCGCAGCTTGATTTCACGTTGAGTTTCTTCAGCTAAGCTTTGACACGCGTTGACCCAGCCCTCACTTGACCGCCGCTGCCACCATGCCTGCTACAGCTAGCCCCGTTCACATGCATGCATGCACCAGCTAGGCCAGGTCTCCTGCATCGAGGCAGTGCCGATACTGCCATGAGCACACTGCGAGCACACATCAGCCTGTGCCTGCGTCGCTCCCTGCCAAGCGCAGGGACGTTCCCTCACTGCCTAGCATGACCTGCTATGTGAGGGACATTCTCTCGCTTAGCCTAGCCTGCACTGTCTGCTCAGTTCACCAGAAAACTGGCCACGCCACCATGCAGAGTTGCCAGAGCTGCAATTACTGCTGCTGAGCTGTGCAATCAATGTCCACACATTTTTGGAGAACTTATCAAGTCTTGTCGACAACAGCATTCTGTTGACTTTGATGCTAGATGCTGGAGGCGAACCTGACAACCTATATCATCTATGAATTCAATTTTATCTCTGTGTTATATAGAGGGCGCACTCATATTCACCAGGCTAGCAATGAATTGATTAGTTTTTTTTCCGGGAGATGAAAAGGAAAATAGGTATAAATAAAAATATGTTCTCTTTCATTCTCATCTGATCAATTTTTGGCCACCGTCCGCACTATATGTACGACTACATGTATAGCTATTATTCCCGTATATGGGGTACCGAAGAACGTATGTAACGATGATGGTAGTGTGCAAGACGTGTGTGCGGGGTGCACATTATTATACCTAGTTGTCTGACTTGCTGTGTTCGCTCACTGCTACTCTATGCCTATCGGTGATGTGTGTGTGTGTGTGTGTGTGCACGTGTCTGTATTTGTGTGTGTGTGTGTGTGTGTGTGTGTGTGTGTTTGTGTATTCGTGTGTATGCATATGTGTGTGTGTGTGTGTGTGTGTGTGTGTGTGTTTGTGTATTCGTGTGTGTGCACGTGTGCGTGTGTACATGTATATAAAGGGCGGAGCGGAGGTTGTAACATACACAACTCTTAAGTTACATGCTGCCAAACCATTCCCAAGTCAGGGCAGAGCAAGGAAAGTTTCAAATCAATGACATTGTGTAAAGTTGCACAATCTGGTCCATGTCACTGGCAAGTTGACAGTGACATCATCCAGATTGTGCAGACAGTGCATGTCAATCCAAGAAACTTGAAGTGTGTTTGTGATGGCAAGTGGAATGATCATACTTCTCTGGAAAAATGGCATATAGCAGTGGTGGTCGCTTTATGTGTGTGTGTGTGTGTGTGTGTGTGTGTGCTTGGAGAGATGTGGCAGCTTCAGACCTGCGTGCGACCGGTATCCCGGAGGCGCAATGGTACCACCTTGCTCAGGACTGGAGGGACTGGCGCGAACGTAGCCGTCGGAAGCCACCAAGCCAGCCCCAACCAAGAGTGTTCGTCTGTGTCTGCGGCCGCGACTTTCGCCGTCCGAATGATTTATCCCGACACAAGAACTACTGCCTCGCCTAATAGCTATCATCGCCTTCGACGATGGGCTTTCCAAAGGTCCAAAGGTGTGTGTGTGTGTGCACGTGAGAAATAATAAATGGCTGTGGGGGGGGGTAATAAATCTCCATAATAAGTCTCAAAATAGCACTCAGACAGTTTGGGAGACTGCCGTGGTTATACACAGCGTGTATAGGATCAACTCATCAAGGGTTCTACTAATATCGACCTGGACAATTTGAATCCAAAAAATTCTCACCTACACCCACGCTCACACCCAAGTTCACGCTCACATCCTTGCATGCATCCACAAGCTATTAAGCTTGCACTGGAAGCAGCTGCTTAGGAGCCGCCATAAAAAATAACTCTGCTGATAAAAATATGCGTCTTTAGTCAATCTCTTGGAATCGTCCAAGCCACGGCCTCATGATTGAGAACTGACCTAGCGGAAGGTCACGGCGGGGTGCTTAAGTTCGGCCAGTGAGTCATACTTCGCCGCAAGCTGGGGCCCCATCTCCTTGACGGCGGCGAGAAACTTGTCATAGCTCGCTGGTCCGCCAATGCGCAAACGTTCCATCAAGAGCATGTTATGCCTGATGCTGCCCTGGATCTCCTTGCCCTGCAACTCGAGCATGTCCGTGTCGGAGAGAAGCCCCTCGCCGAAGCAGACCAGGCGTGCCTCGGCCGGCTCCATGCTTTTGACCAGCCAGACCATTAGCTTGCGAAAGCGATCGTCGTGCCACGGATTGTGCCTCATGCCTGCGTTGGAATGTAGCAAACACAAGAGAGAGAGAGAGAGAGAGAGAGAGAGAGAGAGAGAGAGAGAGAGAGAGAGAGAGAGAGAGAGAGAGAGAGAAAGAAAGAGAGAGAGAGAGAGAGAAGATAGATAGATAGATAGAGAGATAGATAGATAGAGAGATAGAGAGGGAGAGAGAGAGTGAGGGGGAGATTGATAGAGAGGAGAGAGAGGGAGAGATAGAGATAGATAGATAGATAGAGAGCGAGAGAGAGCGGGCGAGCGAAAAAGAGAGAATGAGGATGTGGGATGGTGGTGGTGGTGGTGTTGTTTGTGTGTGTGTGGGGGGGGGGGGGGGGGCTTGGCCTGTGCTATATACACGTAGCAGCTTATCGTAACCTCATTGCATATCTGTACTCAGTGCATTCCCAACAAGCCATGCTTGAAACACATCTTCTGTGTTCATACAAAACAATCAATAAACTAAGATGTTGCGACATCGGCGCTAATTGGTGAAGAATGTTTCTGCTCGGAACGCTGGGATTCTCGTGTGCTCCAGACCCAGCCGTGAATCAGCCAAGTGTCAAGTCAGTCGGCAGGAAGCGCAAGCTCCGACCGTTCGGAGCAGACACTTTCTTAACAAACAAACTATTACCGGAACAACTGCCGTCAGTTTCATCCATGCTGGACGGTCGACTGGCCCAGCCAGAGCTGTTACTTCTGTCAAAGCTGCTGCTGTCTCCAGTCTCCGCTACTCCTGTCCGGGTGCGGCTGCCGGCTGTCTCCTCGACGGGCGCAGCAAAGCACGTCACGTCCTTGCCGCCCAGCTCCTTCTGCTCGGCCGAGCGCAGTCGGGCCGCCAGCTCGTGATTGGAGCGGAGCGCGGAGTGCTGGAGCGCGTCATGGAAGACGGCAAAGGCACTGCGACCGCGCGACGGCAACAGCTGCAGGATAATTTCCGCCTGGTGATATGGGGCAATGGGACAGAGTCACAGCAGAGGAGATATTGGAATCATGACATCAGAGTCAGATGACAGGACATACAGTCGTCCCTCTCTAATCCGGCACCTTTTGCTACGGCATTTTCTGCTGGATTAACGAGGGTGCTGGATTAAGAAATCCTGCCCTCTGACCCGGCCCTACCCAATTGCATGCATGTATCATACGTCAAAACGCAGGGTTTTTCCGTGTCGACTCCAGTATTTGGTGCACGGCTTTATATTCTCAACTTTTCTCCAGGAATATACACAGTGATAAAGTAAAACAGAGAACATGTTCACATGTATACGTACTCTTGCACACACACGCACAGTCGATTTACGACTGCCGGATTATGAAATCAAACTACGTGCAGTTTGAGCGATTCGTTTCAAAAAGTCACTGCCGGAGGCGGAATTCAAGTGCCGGATTAAGATGTCGGAATTGAACGAAAAAAATCGGTTTCGTCAGAAAGTGCGCCGGTTGGCAAGGGTTCCGGATAAACAAGTGCCGGATTAGAGAGGGACGACTGTATTCTGCAATATTTATTCAATTTTATTGCTACAGTACTGTCGGGCGCCGAAGAACTGGGGGTCAGGGTTATAGCCTAGAGTGTGCCTAGTTTTAGCGAACACAGCAGTTTCATTCTTATTCGATGGTACAGTCATACATGTACATGTACACTGAGTGTACAATAGTGTTACATTACGGTTTCCGTCCTTACAATTATCTGCAAAAAATGCAGCGAAGACCATTCTTAAGAAAATCTAGCCTGGCCGTTCTTCGGAGGTCCGTTCTTCGGCGCCCGGCAGTACTGTATTTCATTCTACAATATATTATTCTTTCAAAGGAAATTACAGACGTTGGCGGACCTGTAGGTAAGGGCATCATGAGTGGTGTGGTTGAGGGGATTTGCCGTGGAGAACATATACGCAAAAGAAACACGATACAAACACTCTGCTTCACTATATCCCCACCCCACCCAACCAGGTAATGCTTTTCTGCCCTGCTCACCCCCCCCCCCCTCCCCCCGCAACCAACACTTTGCTTTTAAACGGTATCCCCCCCCCCCCCCCCGCAATCAGATACAAATGCACTGCTGCCTACCCCCGCCCCCCCCCCCCCCCGCCCCAGTCCACTCATGTACAAGCACTCAAGTACAGTAAAACCTGTCAAGGCGACCACTCGAATAGAGAACACAACCTCTCCCTGACTACCACTGCAACCAGCACCAAGGGATGCTAATTCCAGCCAACTGCACCTGGCAACAGAGACCTGGTTTCGAAAGCCCCTTCAGAGCGGTCGTCTTAGGGCAGGTTTCACCGTACTGCAATGCCCTACACCCCTAAGCACAGAGCTGCTGACTCACCTGCTCCCTACCGCATACCGGCCTGCCACCACCACCGCCATCGCTCTCCTTGGCCTTGATATCTAGCTTCTCGGCCTCGGTGATGATGCGCTTGCAGTACAGGTGGTCGAGCAGGTGGTCATCCACTGCCAGGCTCTTCCGCAGGTCCATACGCAGTCGTCGCAGAATGCCCTCGTGTGCACGATCCATTTCCCCCGGTGCTGCCGCTGCTGCTGCTTGCGACAGGCCACAGTTGGCACACGTGAACGTCAGCAGTTCACCGGATTTGAGTCCACGAGGAGACTACGGAGTACGCTCCTGGCAACGGATTTTCCACCGTAGGTTGATTTTAAGAGATGCTGAATTGGCTGTAGTGGAGCCTCCTAATATGGAAAAAACCTGGTGTAGCAGCAGATATGCATGTATTACAGAGGTTATACGAATGATTACATTGGGATTTCCAAATGTGCACAAGCATACGAGCGTGAGTCAACAGATTTTCGAATTTTTTGAATGACAACTAAGTATGCAGCAGTGTGAGACAATTTTTTTTAATTTTTTGAACCTGATCAGTATGTGTGTTTGTGTGTGTGTGTGTGTGTGTGTGTGTGTGTGTGTGTGTGTGTGTGTGTGTGTAGGTTTGTGTATGTGTGTGTGTGTGTGTGTGTGTGTGTGTGTGTGTGTGTGTGTGTGTGTGTGTGTAGGTGTGCCACACTGGAAACTTATAAGCATTTCCAGGACAGTATTGCTGTGAATTATGAAAATGTTTTTGTACGGCTATTATAGAACTCGTCTATCCGTGTGGAGGCAAAGCAAACGCGGGCAACATTCTGCTGAAGCAAGCGCGGAGCTGAAGCTGGATTGGTGACTGACGTACCTGCTTACTCCACAACACCGGCGCATAATGATGTACATGTACAAGACTTCGTGCGCATTCAACTCAAATTCGTGTTCCGTCAGCGTCAGTATCAGCAAGTACATGTAGTACAATTTGTTCCCAAAATAACTTCGGAACAGTCTGTTCATGGTTTTCATTTGTATTGGACTCGTTCTCTACACTTGCGATAATTTAGCGGCAATTCTAATGTTGTGGCGTTGTTCTCTTGTAATTTAGTGGAACCTGTATTGAGTAACTGAGTTTTATGTTTCGTTACATTGTCGACAGATCTCCTGTGTACCGGTTTTGTGGCACAATGATTATAGCCATTTGTCGTCTCCATTCTTGTGCAATCATGCATATGTAGGTTGGTTCTCTTCATGTTATTGTGACCTATCTCATAGATCTGTCCCTCCAGGAAATCGCGATTCCACGGACGCAACAAATTTCGCGATTTTGGCCCAAACCCGCGATTTTCTGAAAAATCTGCGATTTCCCGCGTTTTTTGTTGTTTTCTGCACTTCTTTTGACATTTTTCTGCACTTTTCACGCAGTATAAAGTGCTTTCCATGATCCTGCTCGTAGGTTATTTCCACAGTACGCAAATAGCGATTCTAAGGATACAACAAACTTCGTGATTTGGCCCAAATCCGCAATTTTCTGCCAACAATTCCGCGAGTTCCTGGCAAGTTCCGCACTTTTCGCCGCATTTTTTGTTGTTTTCTGCCGCAATTTTTTGCGCAAGTTTTCGAGGATTTTTTCCGCAAATTCCCGCAGGGACAGATAGATGTTGGTTGCCTTGTTGCTTTCTCTCCCCTCTCCTCTCACCCAAGCCATTCTGCATAAGCGAAGCTGTGGACGCAGCATACTGCTGCTACACTTCAACGCGGGAATGCGTATAATAATAATAATTATAAAAGTGACGTCATAAAATTTCTATAAAATTGATACCAAATATTCTGGGCAGGCGTGTGTTTACCGCCATATTGCCAGGTGTGTCTTTACCACCATATTTATCAACCATATTAAAATTATTTATACAATGAGAAAGATCCATGATGGTCAAGCGCTGTAAAGCGCAAGACCGCCTGAGCAGGATACGGGTCTGACATGTGAAGCATTGAACCTCTTCCAAAGCTTACCTATAGTTTGATATACATGTAGATTAGTGGAAGTATATCCGCCACGCTGCAAGAAATACTACAATTCATCGACTCAGCTAGCTAGCTAGCTAGCCAGGCATACCCGTGCCAAACAGCCCTGGCCGTAGCGTCTGTATAGCTCTGTATACTGTAGCACGTCGATCACAACACAGACAGTGACAGTGGAACACTTACTGGGAGTGTGACTTAGAAGTAAGATCACAGCCACATTGCCTAGCGCAGTAGCCACGATCGACTCCAACTCGCAGCGGTGCTTACTGCACGATCGAATCCTACAAGTCCATTCATTAAAATGATATGAGCGCTGACAAAAATAAAAAATGAATGAAAGACACATAAGTACATGCAGGTCACGCGTGTACCATGCATGGCCCAACCGACCCTTGCCAAAAATCCGGTCTGGCGACTGTCCTGAGCTCATCAGGTCGTTTCGTCCTCGTTTTGGTCAGCAGCCAGACCATGTAGAGGTCTACCAGCTGGCTAACGAGTTACGTTAGCTAGGCCAGCACTCTTTTTCACCACGTAGCCCCCCCCCCCGCCCGTTCACTGACACACGTGACGTCCCTTTCTTACATTATCATCTCTTCCTATCCCCCCCCCCCCCCCCTCTGTTTTCTCTCTATCTCGACTCCCGATCCAATGATATTGATAAGCATCCATTTGCCTTTGGAGAATCAAAAGTAAGTAGACAGCCACAACAACAACAACAACAACAACTCCATCCATACCAAGTCTCCAACGCGGATACCAGTGATTAGGCCTTGTCTCACACAAAATGACTTCGTGAAGTGCAGAAAAAGTTTAGCATAAGTTAGTTGCTTACCATAAATTATTGTTGCTCAGACTAGCCCGCCCCCTAGCTCTCCTCGACCACCCTGTCACCCCTGATACTCCCTTGACTCCACTGTCAGATACTTTTTCTTTCGTAATTTTCTCCTTTCTTTTCTAAATTCTGCTCATCCATTCGCCTTTATATCATTGGGCCTAGTTCCCGTTTATTGTGCGAATAAAGATAGACAGAGCAACCAACCAACCTACCAACCAACCAAGTGGAACATACAAACAGAACTAACCATAATGTACACTGATGAAGTAATGGACCCGTTACATCGGATACTACAATGTCATTAGTTATACATATTCTGCTGCCCCATCGGGGTACGCCTTCTCGGAGTTTCCCAGTATTCATAAATTCTCCACAGGCCTTAGCCTAAATCGAGGAAGTCCCCGTCGGCAGGTTATGAAGAAGAAGAATAAGCCGAATAGAGATTGCATGACGCAATAGTTTTAAAGATGCAGGCACTGTACATGTAGACCTCGGCGGATAATGGCATATTCTGCTGGAAAAGCGGTGAACTTGGCAGATTCTGCTCGAAAAGCGGTGAACTTGGCAGATTCTGTTCGAAAAGTAGTGAAATTGGCGGATTCTGCTCGAAAAGTAGTGAAATTGGCGGATTCTGCTCGAAAAGCGGTGAACTTGGCAGATTCTGTTCGTAAAGTAGTGAAATTGGCGGATTCTGCTCGAAAAGTAGTGAAATTGGCAGATTCTGCTCGAAAAGTGGTGAAATTGGCAGAACCATTCAAACCTTATCAAGGCTTATGACAGGCACCTCCTCGAATTCTGCTCCATTTCTTCATCCACAGACCAAACATGCATGGAACATACCAAAAAAAAACACCAAGTTCGGCCAATTTTTCTGTCCGCATTGTTGTCCGCCAAGGGGTACATGTAGATGTAGCAGGCCAGCAAAACCCTGACGAGTGACGACGTTGTTCAGACCGGTTCAGTGGTGCACGTGCAAACCCAGACAGGCCCTTGATCAAGGTTTGGTTGGTTGCATGGTCTATTTTATTTTACTCCACCAGCGTGAACAGGCATTGCTGCCTTCTTGCTTGGATAAGTTAAAGTGGATTGCCCAAGCTCTCACCAAAAGACAAGGATAGAAATATTCACATGACATGAGAGTGCGAAGCATGCATGCAACAGGTCTCGCTGTAAAAGGGCTAGGTCAAGGGCAAGGTGGAGACAGTAAAACCGAACCATCACTGAAACGTCAGCCTTGATCATGGTGCACATGTGTAGTGTCTGCCAACCTGTTCGTGTCTGAAGCACTTTTGGACTTATACAGAAAGTGTAACAGGCTGGCAGCACTAGCCGGAGGAACTTGCAAGCTCTGAGGCTTCACAACTCTTTACTCTCGAAATCAATTCCACAAAGAACTGAGAAGAATCAGCGGGTTATATAGGCCAGGGAGAGAGAGCAGCTGGGAGTGAGGGCAAAAGAAAGCAGGAGGACAACGGGACTCGAAACAGTGTGGGAGGATGAATGGACCTAAGTGGCGAGCAAGGTTTATGCAACAGGAATGCAATCTAAAAGTATGGAGGAAACTAATGTGAATGGCAGGCAGGGTAAGGGGGCATAACGATTACTAGGAAGACAACTGTTGGAAGATCTAAGGAAAAGGCATTTGAATGTGTGTGAGCTAGGGCTGATCAATAACATGGGTTCGGGGAAGAAAGCTGTTGGATGGGAAGGCATCTCGCAAGTGATCAAAAGGGGTCAGTGAGGGGGGACAGACTACACAGGAATCAATGTAATGCATATTTACAGCATGAATGCAACAGGTCAGGCCGTACCGGTCTGCAGGCAGGTTTGTCTAGTAGTCCTACTTCAAAGTAAGTGGTTGCTGGGAGAAGCACTTAGCATGTACATGTGAACTACAAGTAGCTAGTAATACCAGGAGGTTGTGTGATGACTGTTCAGTGATACTGATAGAGCTAGAGATACTACACTCGCCCCTCCTCCGTTGAGACACGTCCTCGTGTCTACGGGACGGGTGTTCGTGAAAAGACAGACAAAGGTAAATTAAAATGTGTGAAGGATTTGCCTCTCTGTGAAGCTGGAAAATGTACATGTATGTGTTCGCGTCTCAATACATGTATTGGACGGTACAAGGGACGTGTTCCATCGCGTCACTCTTATTGTGGACGGTAATACTTCTTGACTCTCGTCTCTCTGGGACGGTTCAACCGGAAAGAACTCGCTCACCATGTGGCGGTTTAATCATTGTTACTTGTACTGGTTATTGGAGTGCGTGCTTGCGGGATATACTGTATTTGGGTCTGAAACGGATTGCTTGGTCGGAACGGGGTGGACATGATCGGGATGGGTAACGAAAAGGCTAGGACACTTTGTGGTCAGACCGGGGAGAAAGCGGTTGTAGGGGAGTGTCAGTGGGACGGAATGTTGGGCGATCTAGAACTGGGTAACGCATGTATCTGGACGGACATGAAGGTATATGGAGGGTTGTGAGTCCTAGGCTGTTGATCGAATGGTGTGACGGGGACTGGGAGTGGGATTGTCTGTGGGATGGAGTGGCTGAAGGAACGTGGAGGGCCTTGTGTATCGCGTGTAGTGTAGCAAACAAACTAAATGTGAGAGATGTCAGCAGGGGAACAACTTTGGCAGCAGAACGAGTTAGTGAGAGGGATATGGCAGCGAGGAGCATCAGGACAGAATGGAAAGTACTGCTGGATGGGGGAGCTTGCATAATGCGCGGCGTAGCTTGCACGATAGGGGTAGCATGTGTACTAGTAACAGTTGCATTTGACCGGGTTGATGATTGAGTAGGGATAAAGCAAGAAGGGTGACATACCTGGGTTGAAGGGAAGATGTGCCGTGTATCGCGACGACGATAGCAATACTCTATGGCATGGCCAATCTGCTTGCAAAATCGGCAATATGGGCGAAGACGAAAGGGCCGACGTCGCTTGGGTCGTACATATACCGGTGGCTGTAGTCCAGGGACATACCGGAGGGCATGGGAACTCGCTGAAGGATGATGGTGATCCATTTTGCCGAAATGCGTACGTGACAGCGTCGATCTGCTGTATGGATGGACTGACGAACCGGGATTCTGCATCGTTCTCAGGTCGTCATGGGTTCAGAAACGAGGAGCAGCGGGGGCAGGAGCAGCCGGGGCAGCCTGAGCGGGTTGTTGTTGTTGCTGAGCCATACTAATGATACTCGAGAACTACGTAACGGATGAGAGTTCAGGAAACAAAGGAAAGGACGGGGACTACGAAATACAGAGAATATAACAAAGCACGTAAGGTACGAATCACTTCTGACACCAATGTAGTGTCTGCCAACCTGTTCGTGTCTGAAGCACTTTTGGACTTATACAGAAAGTGTAACAGGCTGGCAGCACTAGCCGGAGGAACTTGCAAGCTCTGAGGCTTCACAACTCTTTACTCTCGAAATCAATTCCACAAAGAACTGAGAAGAATCAGCGGGTTATATAGGCCAGGGAGAGAGAGCAGCTGGGAGTGAGGGCAAAAGAAAGCAGGAGGACAACGGGACTCGAAACAGTGTGGGAGGATGAATGGACCTAAGTGGCGAGCAAGGTTTATGCAACAGGAATGCAATCTAAAAGTATGGAGGAAACTAATGTGAATGGCAGGCAGGGTAAGGGGGCATAACGATTACTAGGAAGACAACTGTTGGAAGATCTAAGGAAAAGGCATTTGAATGTGTGTGAGCTAGGGCTGATCAATAACATGGGTTCGGGGAAGAAAGCTGTTGGATGGGAAGGCATCTCGCAAGTGATCAAAAGGGGTCAGTGAGGGGGGACAGACTACACAGGAATCAATGTAATGCATATTTACAGCATGAATGCAACAGGTCAGGCCGTACCGGTCTGCAGGCAGGTTTGTCTAGTAGTCCTACTTCAAAGTAAGTGGTTGCTGGGAGAAGCACTTAGCATGTACATGTGAACTACAAGTAGCTAGTAATACCAGGAGGTTGTGTGATGACTGTTCAGTGATACTGATAGAGCTAGAGATACTACACATGTACATACATGTACATGCATCTACAGTCCATTTCAAAACTATAGACGCGTAGTGTTTTTGAAATCTTTCAAATTTGGCTGGAACGTTTTGAGAATAGTTTTCCGGGAATATTGCTCAGGTCCGCTCCACAATTACTCTCATATACATGTAGTTTCTAAACGATTGGATAACAGACGCCCAATTTGGAAAAAATTATGCACAAAGTGATCACAGATTTTATGTGGTATAGATGCTGGCATAACGGTTTTTGCCTAGGTACGTGTCTATAGTTTTGAAACGGACTGTAGTGACTATATTATTATTATTATTATTAAATTTTTGATAGGGCAATCCCCACAGGCCTAAGGCCTTTTGACAGGGTACCCTAAAAAATGAAGAACAGAATTACGGAAGGTATGCAAGGAAGAACTTGAGCGGACCTCCGCTGGGAGGGCATTCCAGCGGTCAGAGCCAAGGAAAGTGACAGAAAATAAACCATAGCGACGTTTGGCTGTCGGAAGAGCAAGGGAAGAGGACACTTGAGAGCGGGTGCGAGAACTAGTGCAGGTAGAATTAGAGCGGAGACAGAAACAGTTAGCAACAAAGACACTAGCCAGATCATGAAGCGCACGGTACGTTAGAACGTACAGCTTGAATCGGCACCTGACAGACAAGGGAATGATATGGTAGCGGGAAAGAACAAGGGAGACATCAGATAGGCGGGGCATGCAAAATACAATACGCAGCGCTCTATTACTAAGTCGGACAACACGGTCATGGAGGGAGGCAGAAAGGCAGTGAGCAAAGGAATTAGACCCATACTCAAGTATGGACTGAATGGAACAGATGTAGAAAGCCCTCTTAGCATCGATCGTTAAATGGTCTCGGACCTTTCTAAACATTCCTAACTTACAGCCTATTTTACGTTCTAATTGTGCAATGTGAACTCCAAAGGAGATGTTCGTCAAGAACTATACCGAGGTATTTCACGTGTGCACTAGGGGTGATGGTGACATCTTCAATCTGAACGTTGACATCGGGGTCGAGAGGTTTCGACTTTGGCCTGAACACAACAAGCTGGGTTTTCGAGGAGCTCAACATAAGACCTCTCGTTGCCAAGAATTCCTTTACTTTGATGATGTCCTCTGTGAGGTCTTTGCATAAGTTCTGGACATTCTTCCCCGCCCTGTATAAAGACACATCATCTGCGTATTGACGGGCTTTGCAGTGTTTGGGCACAGCGGGGAGTTTCCTCACGGACAAGTTAAATAGAAACGGCCCTAAAACAGAGCCTTGTGGAACGCCTCTGTTGCTTGTGTATGGTTGCCCTTGTTGAGTCTTAGTGACCACGCACTGTTGTCTGTTTGTAAGGTAGCTGTGAAACCATTGCAGAGCGACTCCGCCAATACCAATCTCAAGTAGTTCTTGAAGTAACATGTTGTGGTTGACAGTGTCAAAGGCCTTTGACATATCAAGGAAGGCAGCCGCTACGTAGTCACCCTTGTCCAAGGCGAGCATCCAATCGTTGGTAACACAAGTCAGCAAGTCTTCGCAGGAGTGGCCTCTGCGGTAGGCGAATTGCTCTGCAGGGAGATGTTGCAGTGCGGGTGGTGCATTCTGGATGTAGCGTATGAGTTGATCATGCACTATGTGCTCAAGTAACTTTGACATATGGGGGAGCAGTGATATTGGTCTGTAGTTGGAGGAGACCGACTTATCACCGCGCTTGTGGATGGGGCGAACATGGGCTGACTTGTACGGAGCTGGGAATTCACCAGACGTCAGAGATTCAGATAACAACTTGGATAGTGAGGGAGCGATCTCATCGATTGTTTATAATACCCCACTGTTCTCTTGGGTGGCCTCTGTGGCAGACAAGTTGTTCTTGGAAGTATGTCGACCGTTTCTTTCTAGTTAGGTATTTGCATTGCCTGCGAAGTGCTCTAAACTGTTGTACGAGATCTGACTGGTCTGGGTGTCTGAGCATTGCACGGTGCGCCCGTTTGCGCTTAAACAATAGAAGGCGGAGTTCATCATCCATCCATGGGGCTGAAGCGTATGCTTTCTTGATATTCACACGTTTAACAGGGCAATGCTCGTCTAGTGCACCCTGAACTGCAGTCTGCCAATGTACAATGCGTGTGTTTAGAGACTCTGGCGATGAGGCACTAGCGTGGTGGGACAGGTTGAACATTTTCTCAGTGGCTGTTCCTTGGAAATCTATGATATTCAGAGACCGAACTGGTGGCTTACGTATCTGTATTTGTCTACTCGTCTGGTGTGGCTGAGCATCAGAATGGACGGTGAAATGAACATGAACCAGATTATGGTCTGAAATATCACACGCAATTACAGTCGAACTGCTGAAGACAATATCAGTCCCGCTGAGTACTGCAGGTGGTGTGGTGAAAGTGGAGTTGGGTACTAATACTAGATCTATCGTTGTTCCGCTTGGATATCTGGTTGGTGAGGTGACAACATTTCGGAGGTCGAAATCACTACAGAGTGTTTGTAGATGAGAGTAGTGTGTATGATTAGGATCTTGTACATTCACATTGAAATCTCCTAGAACAATAGAGCAGGTGGAGGCTGGTGCACGTCTCAGCGAGTCGTCGATCAAGTCAGTGAGGATCGACCAGAAGCTTATAGGTACCGCTGGCGCTCGGTAAACGCCGAATATGGTCAATGGTTGTTGGCATACATTTATCTGCACAACAAACACTTCCACGTCTGAGGAGTGGTGTAATCTCCGATTATCATACTCATCTCTAACATACATGCAGACACCGCCTCCTCTCCCAGTCTGCCTGTCCTGTCTGTGCACGGTGTAGTTCGGTATGTTTATACAGTTATCAGGAACAGTGTCGGTCAACCATGTTTCAGTGAGGGTCAATACATCAATATTATGAGCATGTAGAAGTGATTTGATCTCATGCAATTTATTATAAAGACTACATACATTAATATGAGCAATACTTAGCTTTCGAGTTGTAGCTGTTGATGCTGGTGATAAATGAGCAATACTGATCGTGCTGGTAGACGGTGCAGTAGTGGTAGCCGTGGCAGTTGCAGATCTCTTGTGTGGTGTTGGGGATGCCCGGGCTGTTTCCTATTGGCTCTGTGTGGTCAGGAGGCGGGCAATGTCCTGGGATGTCAAGTGTTTACCGTTCAGTGTAATGGCATCACGTGGAAGGTGGCATTTGACGCCTTTGCTTCTCAGAGCACGGAACTTGGGAACCAGCTCTTTTCTACTCCAATAAAAAAAGTGAGGGAGATAAAAGGGAAACAATCTGAAGAAAAACATGACTGTCACGACCACTGGGGCACCAGGGGCCTATGCGGATAATGCCGGCAGAAAAATTGGCAGAATTCGGTACTTTTTCTGGTAGGTTTCATGCATGTTTGGTATGTGGATAAAGAAATGGAGCAGAATTCGAGGAATTGCTCGCCATAAGGTTTGTATGGTTCTGCCAATATTATTTCACTGCTTTTCGAGCAGAATGTGCCACCTTTTCGAGCATTATCCGCCAGTGCCTAGTGGCCCAGGGCTCAAACCAGGGACATAATCACATTCGCTATCGTTCAAAAGTTCAGGGAATGGAAAAGGGAAAAGTCTGAAAATATTGCCTGTCTGTCTGTCACCACCAGGAGGCAGGACTCGAACCAGGGACCTACGCTTGACGTTTTGAGGCCAGTTATGCTCTAACCACGGAGCTATGGAGTATTTTTTTTATTGAAAAACCACAAACCTTCAGACATGTGAATGTGCACATGATATACAGTGTACATACTGTTAGGTACCACCTCCCGTACCTTTTCTAGCTGGCCTGCATGCACTTGCGTACTCACCTTTTGTCTCCTTTTGTTCCGTTGGCCTGGGTAGCTACTTGCGCAGGCGAAGCGCCAGCACCGAAAAAGAGCCCTAAAAGTTGCACTTTTATTTTCCAAATCCGACCCAAGGCCCGGGAAATTTGAAACTCAGCTCAATATCGCCAAAAAGAGACTATTTTATCCCTTGCTCACAAGAGCTTCCCTGGTGGTATCGTCTTGTTCCAAGGCAATGTTTGGGAAGGTGCGGGCATTAGCTGCCCTAAGTTTCGCGGAAAGCTCCAAGCGACATCATTTTCCTCGCTTTCTCGCCAGAGTTTTCAAGGTCGTCAAAAAGTACTCAGCGTGGATTTCGTGCCGAATTCCGCCCCAAACAATTTAGGCTGACCTCTCGCCACCAATCGAACCCACTGATATGTATCTACCTATACACGAGCAATGGTTTGAGCCCAAAGAAGGACAACTTCACAACGAGCACACTTTCTGAGGGTAATATTTTCTATGTATATCAGTATTAGAATTTAGAACACCATCAAGACGACAAATTGACCAGCAGAAAGACATAAAGTTGCACTACAAGTACAGCAGCCGTATAAACATAAATAATTGAACAGAAAACTATGTAACTGGATCCCACCAAAAACAGTAAAGCATCCCAAATAGTATGCGCATACACATATACATGAAGGAAGGCTATGTTGCCACCATACACTGGCTACGCACACGGACATAATTCTGGAGAGCTGAGCATCAGCGTGCGCACACGCGCGCACACCCGCGCGCGCGCGCACACCCACCCACACATGCGCATGCACACGCGCGCGTGCGCGCGCACACCCACCCACATATACACATGCACGCGCGCACACTCCTGCCCTGTGCTGTCGAGCCAATGCCACAAGGGTTGCGTGGGCCTCGAAGGCACCGGAGAGAGAATAGGAGAACGCAGTCCCATAGATACACACACACGCACACACACACACACACACACACACACACACACACACACACACACACACACACACACACACATGTACACAACACGTGCAAGTACACACGTGGCAGCTTACTACAAGAGAACCACACAAGTTCACATGTGGGCATGAACTGTATTCACAGTTGGTCATACTGTCTTGGGCATATGAGGGAGGAGCAGGAGA
>NC_088655.1:24252575-24289667 GCF_964019385.1 Sycon ciliatum | reverse complement strand
TGTTGTGGACTCTTCCGACCAAAGCCTAAGCCTAAGGTCTCGGTATCCTTGTACACAACGCGCACCAGGGGGGGGGGGGGGGGGGGAAATGAAAGAAAGAGTTACTCAGATAGGCCATCAAGTAGTATGCTAGTCTGTGGTGTACACGTCGACAGCAGTCCCACAACTAATTACTTGGCACAAGTAACTAGTTTGCTCGAGGAGGTACATGTAGATCTAGCGTTGCAGCGCTGCCTTGGATGGGGGAGCGTTCAGGATGGCAGAGAGTAGAGCATTCCATGTTGTGAGTAGGCCGAACGGGAAGGATCGGTGTAGGATGTAAAAAGGACTTGTTGCGGGGAGAGGGTTTGACAACTGGAAGCGTCCGAAGGCATGGGAGTGTTGTTTCACTTGATGTTGGTGGCGGGTTCTGGGGCGGGGCGGGCTCAGGGGCAGCAGGTGGCAGCATGTCTGTCACTTGTCAGCTGGGCCGGACTGGAAATGTACATGTACATGTAACATGTAACATGGATGGTGGTGATCATTCATACTCAGTCTCATCTGTGCATTCGTGCCGCGTTACTCCCGTTACAGTATATTTTCATTGTATTTATCGTTGGTGTTGTAGTACTTGCCTCCACAAACAACAGCACTGTACTGTTCGGTGTTCCACCAGGTGTAGATCGACAAGGAGACCGTGTACGGTGTAGTGAGTGACTGTGTGAGGCGGCATTGTTGAAGCAAATAATTGATTACTTTTCTGGTGAGCGGAACTGTAATCACACGTCGATAAGCAAACAAAGCGGGTAGTAATTATTTCTTGCTTTGCACTTGGAGTTGGAGGATGTATTGTAGGCAACAGTTGAACTGCTGTTTCCGCACTATGCTTATTGTTCTTGATGGCTTGAGGCTTGATTCCAAACAGGGAGAAACAGACCACTGACTGAGGAAAATAGAGCTTCTACTGTAGCGGACATGGAAATCCAGTCGATTGACCGGGGCCGGCGCCCTCAGCGCGTACAGAACGTTGCACGCAGTGCACTTGTCGATCCGATGCGACCAGCAGCAGCGCATACTAAAACGTGCCACGGCTGCATGGCCAGCGCAACGGGGCCGCTAGACGTGCGACCGGATTTCCATGTCCACGACAGTAGTACAATCGTCTTGTACATGAACATGCTGCTAGATGAAATCTGATCCTGTGACTTGCGAGCCAAGTCCGCGCAGAGCGTTGTGCAGTAATTATGGGATTTTCACTGGTGCAGGCAGGGCGCAAAGCTGACACACTGGATCGGATTTCATTGACCAGCACTGCAGTCGAGCATGGTAGAGTGTACTACTACTGGTACAAAGATAGTCGAATCTGTGGGTTAGGATTCGACGAATGATCGAACATTCTCAGTACGGTCGAAGCGAAACAGAAGAACAGCAGCTAAGTAATAGTAATTAGTTGATAATAATAATAATGATACAGTCATGTGGTATAATGAGCAGGTCGGAGTTGGAGTGGTCTGACAGTGTGACAGTGTTCCGTATGCTAACAGCAGCTTTGACTCTGAGTCTGACTGAGCAGCGAGCACTCCAGATAAGACCAGAGCGAGAAAGAACGGTCCAATCAAGCACTCAACGAGCGCATCCTCGGCCGCGCATCACAAACCGTACTAGTAGATCTACAGTACTGACATACTGACTGTACTGTACATACTAGGTAAGTCTGTGGTGTAAAATGGCCTGCACCGCAGTTTGAAGCCGTGCTACATTGCCTACAATCAGTCATCACTCATCAGGGTCATGTACTACTACATGTAGTATGTAGCTCTGTACTGTAGCTCTGTACTGTAGCTCTGTACTGTAGCTCTGTGACTATCTCTAGCAGCAGTAGCCAGTGCAGTAGCAGTAGCCAGTACAGTAATCATGCCCTGGTTAGTGGTTATGCGAGTGCAGCTGATTGACTGTCTTGCAGCTTGGTAGACTTGAGTTGAGATCTTGGCTTTGGTTTGGGCTTGGCGCACGCTATCTGGCTGTGAGTTACACATGTCATGTCTACTGTAATCTGTATGCGTTTCCACTAGGCACTGCATCATGCTCTGTATGACTGTATGACTTTATGAGTCTGCTGTTCAAAGAAAATAAGGATGTTTGGAGAAGCTGAGTGGAAGAGGATTCCCACACACAACCAAAGCTGCCGAGCTGCGGTGTATGATACTGTTTTTGCTAAGTAAATATTTGCACCACACGCCTGCATGTCAGTTGTGCGCCAAGGCTCGCCGCGATAGTACGTTTTCGTGTCGGCGGCCTTTTAGCTAGCTGGCTACCGCTCTCGAGGTCGGTGAGTTCGCTGGTGAATTATCGACATCACAATCATCTCTGCACTAGGCTGGAGTAAAGATCTAGCGTGAGTAGCGGTTTGGTGGCGTCCCTGCGCTAACGTAAAAGTCGAGGAGGACGGCTAACGGTGAGTAGAGTAGTGGAGGTGAAATGGGCGAGTCGTCCAAACGACGTAGGGAAGCTCGCTAGCAGTAGGGCTGATACCGAATGCACCAACGGAGGCGACTTCGCTTGCGTAGCGTGTGCATGATCGTTTCTTGTCGTTGGCGCTTGGCGCAAACCTAACTGCCTCGGTTCCCGAGCTTCGTACCCACCCGCGTGGCCCGCTGTTGGCCCGCACATGGATCATTCTCGCAGCACTTACCCTTCTGGCAGCGCTGGGGCAGCGGGCTCCGGGAGTGGGCACCACAACGGAGCGACGGCAGCGGCTGCGATGAACGGAGACCTGTCGAGATCGGCACCAGGCGTGCGGAACCAACTGCTGGAAGCCCAGTTGGGCCAGGCCTCCTCGTCGCTCGGGTGCCTATCGGGAAAGTTCCTGGAAACGCCAGAGATCAACATCTGCGAGATGGGCAGCCTGGAAGACCTGGACATCCTTGAGGAGCTGGAGGGCCTGGAAGAGGTCTGCGTGGATTCTGAACCAGAGGATGGCGACGATACGTCCGATGTGTCCTCCCAGTACAGCGATAGCTTTGCGTCCATTCAGGACCTGCTGTCGAAAGCGCCGGAGAAGCGCAGCGCCGACGACCTGGACGTGATCATGGACTATATCCAGCACCTACCGGCGTTCGCCAACATGACGCTGCCCGTGCGGGAGAAGCTGTGCGCGCTCATGCGCCTGCAGACGTACGAGCGAGCACGCACGGTGCTGGTGCGCTCCGGCGAAGAGGTGGACCACTGGTGGGTGGTGTTCGGCGGCGCGGTGGAGCTCGTACGCGAGTCCTACGAGCCAGCCGTCTTCCACCTGGGCGAGGCGTTTGGCGTGTCGCGCGCCCACAAGAAGAAGGTCATTCAGGCGGGCTCGCTGGTGACGCGCGGCACGGAAACGCTGCTGCTGAGCGTCGCCGCGGAGCAGTTCCACGACGTGTTTGCGCAGTCGGAGCAGGCCACCGTGGAGGTGGTGGAGGACGGCGCGCTGGTGATGGTCACGGAGTATCGCAAGACGGGCAAGACGGAGTGGGGCCAGGTGGTGGTGCGTGGCGCGCGGGCCAAGCTCGTGGCGCACCTGGTCGTGGGAGACTACGACCCAGCGTACGCCGAGGACTTCCTCCTGACGTATCGCACGTTCATGACGGCAACGGAGCTCGCTGAGCTCCTCGAGCAGCTGTTCCTGCACGCCGAGCTGCGCGACCGCGTGGCCCGCGTGGTGCTGCTCTGGGCGAACAATCACATCGAGGACTTCAACGGCTCGGTGGAGATGATCGGCTTTCTACGCACGTTCCGCCGCCAGCTGGAGGAGACGAACTTCCTGGGCGAGCTGCGGCTGCTGACAATAGCCGTGCAGAGTAAGGGGACTTTCCCACTTGTAGAGCATGCTGGCGGCGATTCAGACGCTCCTCATGACCAACAGCATGTGGCGGGCAGGTCACGCCTGGCACCCCAGCAGCACGCGCACCAGAACGGCATCAGCGGGCACCTCTCGTCTTCGTCCGGCGCTCTGAACGCCGTGGGTGGTGGGGGCGTCGGCGGGGCTGCGGACAGCTCTCCGCGCTCCTCCACGCTGTTCGGTCGGCGCCTGCACGGCTTTGCCAAGCGCTACGCGTCCACGTCGAACATGCGCTCGGCAAGCATGCGCGTCGCATCGGCGCCGCACGCGCGCAAGACCTCTCTCTCCGTGCCCATGAACAGCAGTCCCGCTGGCGGTGGTGGAGGGTCTTCTTCGGCGTCCGTGGTGGCAGCGTCGGCGAATCGTCCCTCCAGACCCACGTCGCCGTCTAGCCTGTTGCCGCTGAGCGTGATCAAGCTGTACCGGCACGATCACCAGCACCGCTACCTGACGGTTGGCGCGGCGACAACGGCGCTGGACCTGGTGCGCATGGGCGTGCGCCAGTTCGAGATGCCCGACTCGGAGGAGTCGTTCTCGCTGTGCCGCATCACCGTCAGCCCGCAGGGCGTGGTGCAGCAGACACGCCTACCGGACGCGTTTGCCAACCTGCCGGCGGAGCTGCGCCCAATGTCGCGCTTCTACCTGAAGTCGAACAAGACGACGACGAACCTGGTGCACGGCAGCAGCCTGGTGACGGACATCATGCACGACGGCGCCTGCGATCTCCTGAGCCTGGACACACGAGATGTAGCACGCGTGGTCACGCTACAGAGCTTCCTGACGTTCCGCCGCATCAGCGGGGCCGAGTACGTCAACTACATCTGGGATCTCAACGGTAATGGCAGCGGCAGTGGTGGCAAGGATCATCCCGGGGGAAAGGAGCAGAGCGACTTTCAGCGTTTCTCCAGCACCACCAACAACGAGATGTTCTGGGTGGTCACCGAGATCGTCAGCGAGCCGTCGATGCAGCAGCGCGTGCGCAAGATCAAGTTTTTCCTGAAGGTGGCCAAGCTGTGCCGGTCGCTGCGCAACTTCAACACCATGTTCGCCATCACCAGCGGCCTGTCGTACGGGGCCGTCACGCGACTGCGCCAGACCTGGGAGAAGCTTGGCGCGCGCGATATCAAGGTGAGTTGCCGTATTAACCCCGAGTATAAGCCACACTGGTGTAAATGCCGCACCTTGATGCTCGTCGGAAAACACAGACATATGCCCTGTTTATCACCGCAAAATTTGACCATCGTACTTGTACTGCAAGTTGTAGTATAAGGCAAACTGACTTTTGTTGGGTGAATAACTGGTGTTCCAGGGGTGGATCCAGGAGGGGTTCCACAGAACCCCCTAAATTTCGTCAATCTACCACAGTCAGACCTCGCTTATCCGGTCCTCTTTTATCCGGATCCCTCGCCGTCCGGAAGAAAATCGTTGGTTACCGATTTACAGCATATGTCATGCATGCATACAGTATGTGAGTTCGATAATCCGGTTCCCTCGCCTGTCCGGATTTTTTGTGGGAAACGGATGTGTGCGGTTATGCGAGGTCTGGCTGTACTGTACTAGCAGCCATATGCGTGTCCATGTACGTATCAGCTATTCAGTGTTGACTATACTGGACCCCCCCCCCCCCCCCTGTAGAGATCGCTGGATCTGCCGCTGTGTTAACAGTTCAGGTTATACAGTCAACTTCGCTAATAACGACTGCGGATATAACGACAATTCGCGAATAACGACATATATTTCATGCCCAGAGCAAAGTCCCATCCAACTGTGACACATATAATGAGACTTCGGGTATAACGACACTTCGCAAATAAGGACACTTTTCTGATGCCCCGCCGAGTGTCGTTATAAGCGAAGTTGACTGTACTCCGAAAATGCGGAATAGAAAACCAGCCATGTCAGGCACATTATTGTTCCAGCACACTCGTATCTCTCTTATCTGGGCGATCCTGGATCGGGCAGTGCCCATAGCTCGGAAATGTCCGAACCCTACATCTTATACGTTTTGATAGGAAAGGGCTCTGGCATATGCCGTCATTATTTCCACCGAAAATAGGCAAAAAGAGTAGCAACATTTCACTACATTAGGGTGCATGGTAGACGGAGGTACCCGCAACTTGGAGCTCTGTTTAGGAGGTAATGAGTGCAGTTACTCGATCTGCGGACACATCTGTGTGAAGTTAGTGTGGATGATTCTCTATGTCCCAGGTACTAAGGGCACCCGTTTGACTACCCGTGCGTATGCCTGGTTTTAGCCGTTATATGTGTAGTTATAAGCAGGTTGCTCACAGAGCCCGGTGTGAGGGACAGATTTTTGTCCACTGTGGACGGTTGTGTGTGTGTGAGTGTGTGTGTAGGGATTCACTGGCCAGAAAAAGCCACTTCATAGCTGTGTGGTGTAGACCAGCCTGAATAGTGGTGGTCAATTCTTCAGCCTTGCAAGCTGTTGAATGGTGCAATCCCAGCACAAGCTGCTATGGCTTCTGCTGTAGCATCGCCTCCAGCGATGGGCGTCAAATGGTCAGTGGTGTGTGTGTGTGTGTGTGTGTGTGTGTGTGTGTGTGTGTGTGTGTGTGTGTGTGTTGCGCACGTCTACGTGCACATGCGTATATTATGTAAGAGGGAGAGACAGAGGAGAGAAAGATAAAGAGAGGGGGGGGGGGGGCATCGGGGAGAGATGAAGAGGTCTTCATCTAATTGCACTCTATGTACTTTTCCGGACATGGTTGCATGCTTCTGGCTGCTCACATGTGTGTCTGTGTGTATGCTTGTGTGTGCACGTGTCTGTGTATGTATGTGTATGTGTGTGCATGTCTATCTATCTGTCTGTCTGTGCACATGCCTACGTCTCTATCTACACATGTTTTCCCCCATCCCTTCAACAGAGCATTGAGGAGATGCAGATCTTGATGAATCCGTCTCGCAACATGCTCACCTACCGCTCAATGGTGAGCAGCGTGTCCGCTCCCATCGTCCCCTTCTTCCCCGTCGTCACCAAGGACCTGACCTTCATCTACCTGGGCAACGACGACCGCATCGACGGTCTCATCAACTTCGAGAAGCTTCGCATGATGGCGCGGGAGATCCGCCACATCAACGGCTTCCACGCCAGCAGCTACGACGTCACGCGGATGCTGCGCGACCCGAAAGACAAGCTGACGGACCGCGACGTACGTAAGATCTACGAGCAGTGGTTCTCCATGCGCCGCGTGGAGCACTACCTCAAGAACCTGAACATCATCAGCGACGAGGCGGAGCTGGACGCCATGGCCCAGAAAGCAGAGCCCCCGCCGAGCGTGCGAAACACCTCCGGTTCCACGCTGGAGATCCGGTGATAGCAGCATGCACGATGTGTGTTCGCGGCTCTGACGGTCAGCGTTATACGACCATTGGGATTTGCACAACAGAGTCAGGGTCTCCGTGTATGTTTCCGTGGCAACCGTCCGCAGTCCCAGTCGACCATGTTCGCTGCCGTGTTTGTTGCCGGGGCAACCCTATCCCTCACCATGGTGATGTGACAAGCCCATGTACCTGTGCGTTGGATTTATCCCCCAGCAATCAACGGAGAGCGCGCCACTCCGCACACCTGCCGCCACTGTTGCTCCTGCTTCCGCTTCTCGTTCACTGATGTCTGGCAGTCGTAGCTGATGTATATGGTGGAAGAAAGCACAACCAAAGCTAGCCAACATGCACCGACATGCAGCACCTAGCCGACACACACGTGGGCATGTGTAGCACACAGCGGTAATCCATCCCCTGTACTGTAGGAGTTCACATCCTGTGTGTGTGTGCCCGCATGTGTATGCGAGCCTGTGCACGAGTGCAGAAACGGCATGACACAATATCCTGTGGACGTTCACAACAGCACTAAGCCCAATCAGGACTCGCACTGCTGATGTGTTGGCGGCCCCATGCCACACGGCTTAGGTGCGGTTTTCCAACTTTTCTCTTTTCTCGTTTTTACGACACAGTCAAACGTGTCTGTGTTTTTCTTTGACTATGGCTGTGCATATGACTTTATCCTCGCTTGAGCCCGCAGCTTGATTTCACGTTGAGTTTTCTTCAGCTAAGCTTTGACACGCGTTGACCCAGCCTTCACTTGACCGCCGCTGCCACCATGCTTGCTACAGCTAGCCCCATTCACATGCATGCATGCACCAGCTAGGCCAGGTCTCCTGCATCGAGGCAGTGCCGATACTGCCATGAGCACACTGCGTGCACACGGCAGCCTGTGCCTGCGTCGCTCCCTGCCAAGCGCAGGGACGTTCCCTCACTGCCTAGCATGACCTGCTATGTGAGGGACATTCTC
This sequence comes from Sycon ciliatum, assembly GCF_964019385.1. Taxonomy (NCBI): domain Eukaryota; kingdom Metazoa; phylum Porifera; class Calcarea; order Leucosolenida; family Sycettidae; genus Sycon; species Sycon ciliatum. Next base: position 24,281,505 of record NC_088655.1, on the reverse strand, counting down.
TCGCTTAGCCTAGCCTGCACTGTCTGCTCAGTTCACCAGAAAACTGGCCACGCCACCATGCAGAGTTGCCAGAGCTGCAATTACTGCTGCTGAGCTGTGCAATCAATGTCCACACATTTTTGGAGAACTTATCAAGTCTTGTCGACAACAGCATTCTGTTGACTTTGATGCTAGATGCTGGAGGCGAACCTGACAACCCATATCATCTATGAATTCAATTTTATCTCTGTGTTATATAGAGGGCGCACTCATATTCACCAGGCTAGCAATGAATTGATTAGTTTTTTTCCGGGAGATGAAAAGGAAAATAGGTATAAATAAAAATATGTTCTCTTTCATTCTCATCTGATCAATTTTTGGCCACCGTCCGCACTATATGTACGACTACATGTATAGCTATTATTCCCGTATATGGGGTACCGAAGAACGTATGTAACGATGATGGTAGTGTGCAAGACGTGTGTGCGGGGTGCACATTATTATACCTAGTTGTCTGACTTGCTGTGTTCGCTCACTGCTACTCTATGCCTGCCGGTGATGTGTGTGTGTGTGTGTGTGTGCACGTGTCTGTATTTGTGTGTGTGTGTTCGTGTATGCATATGTGTGTGTGTGTGTTCGTGTATGCATATGTGTGTGTGTGTGTGTGTGTTTGTGTATTCGTGTGTGTGCACGTGTGCGTGTGTACATGTATATAAAGGGCGGAGCGGAGGTTGTAACATACACAACTCTTAAGTTACATGCTGCCAAACCAGCCCCAAGGCAGGGCAGAGCAAGGAAAGTTTCAAATCAATGACATTGTGTAAAGTTGCACAATCTGGATGATGTCACTGTCAAGTTGACAGTGACATCATCCAGATTGTGCAGACAGTGCATGTCAATCCAAGAAACTTGAAGTGTGTTTGTGATGGCAAGTGGAATGATCATACTTCTCTGGAAAAATGGCATAATAGCAGTGGTGGTGGTGGTGGTCGCTTTATGTGTGTGTGTGTGTGTGTGTGTGTGTGTGTGCTTGGAGAGATGTGGCAGCTTCAGACCTGCGTGCGACCGGTATCCCGGAGGCGCAATGGTACCACCTTGCTCAGGACTAGAGGGACTGGCGCGAACGTAGCCGTCGGAAGCCACCAAGCCAGCCCCAACCAAGAGTGTTCGTCTGTGTCTGCGGCCGCGACTTTCGCCGTCCGAATGATTTATCCCGACACAAGAACTACTGCCTCGCCTAATAGCTATCATCGCCTTCGGCGATGGGCTTTCCAAAGGTCCAAAGGTGTGTGTGTGTGTGCACGTGAGAAATAATAAATGGCTGTGGGGGGTAATAAATCTCCATAATAAGTCTCAAAATAGCACTCAGACAGTTTGGGAGACTGCCGTGGTTATACACAGCGTGTATAGGATCAACTCATCAAGGGTTCTACTAATATCGACCTGGACAGTTTGAATCCAAAAAATTCTCACCTACACCCACGCTCACACCCAAGTTCACGCTCACATCCTTGTATGCATCCACAAGCTATTAAGCTTGCACTGGAAGCAGCTGCTTAGGTCAGGAGCCGCCATAAAAAATAACTCTGCTGATAAAAATATGCGTCTTTAGTCAATCTCTTGGAATCGTCCAAGCCACGGCCTCATGATTGAGAACTGACCTAGCGGAAGGTCACGGCGGGGTGCTTAAGTTCGGCCAGTGAGTCATACTTCGCCGCAAGCTGGGGCCCCATCTCCTTGACGGCGGCGAGAAACTTGTCATAGCTCGCTGGTCCGCCAATGCGCAAGCGTTCCATCAAGAGCATGTTATGCCTGATGCTGCCCTGGATCTCCTTGCCCTGCAACTCGAGCATGTCCGTGTCAGAGAGAAGCCCCTCGCCGAAGCAGACCAGGCGTGCCTCGGCCGGCTCCATGCTTTTGACCAGCCAGACCATCAGCTTGCGAAAGCGATCGTCGTGCCACGGATTGTGCCTCATGCCTGCGTTGGAATGTAGCAAACACAAGAGAGAGAGAGAGAGAGAGAGAGAGAGAGAGAGAGAGAGAGAGAGAGAGAGAAAGAAAGAAAGAGAGAGAGAGAGAGAAGATAGATAGATAGATAGAGAGATAGAGAGGGAGAGAGAGAGTGAGAGGGAGATTGATAGAGAGGAGAGAGAGGGAGAGATAGAGATAGATAGATAGATAGATAGAGAGAGCGAGAGAGAGCGAGCGAGCGAAAAAGAGAGAATGAGGATGTGGGATGGTGGTGGTGGTGGTGTTGTTTGTGTGTGTGTGTGTGGGGGGGGGGGCTTGGCCTGTGCTATATACACGTAGCAGCTTATCGTAACCTCATTGCATATCTGTACTCAGTGCATTCCCAACAAGCCATGCTTGAAACACATCTTCTGTATTCATACAAAACAATCAATAAACTAAGATGTTGCGACATCGGCGCTAATTGGTGAAGAATGTTTCTGCTCGGAACGCTGGGATTCTCGTGTGCTCCAGACCCAGCCGTGAATCAGCCAAGTGTCAAATCAGTCGGCAGGAAGCGCAAGCTCCGACCGTTCGGAGCAGACACTTTCTTAACAAACAAACTATTACCGGAACAACTGCCGTCAGTTTCATCCATGCTGGACGGTCGACTGGCCCAGCCAGAGCTGTTACTTCTGTCAAAGCTGCTGCTGTCTCCAGTCTCCGCTACTCCTGTCCGGGTGCGGCTGCCGGCTGTCTCCTCGACGGGCGCAGCAAAGCACGTCACGTCCTTGCCGCCCAGCTCCTTCTGCTCGGCCGAGCGCAGTCGGGCCGCCAGCTCGTGATTGGAGCGGAGCGCGGAGTGCTGGAGCGCGTCATGGAAGACGGCAAAGGCACTGCGACCGCGCGACGGCAACAGCTGCAGGATAATTTCCGCCTGGTGATATGGGGCAATGGGACAGAGTCATAGCAGAGGAGATATTGGAATCATGACATCAGAGTCAGATGACAGGACATACAGTCGTCCCTCTCTAATCCGGCACCTTTTGCTACGGCATTTTCTGCTGGATTAACGAGGGTGCTGGATTAAGAAATCCTGCCCTCTGACCCGGCCCTACCCAATTGCATGCATGTATCATACGTCAAAACGCAGGGTTTTTCCGTGTCGACTCCAGTATTTGGTGCACGGCTTTATATTCTCAACTTTCTCCAGGAATATACACAGTGATAAAGTAAAACAGAGAACATGTTCACATGTATACGTACTCTTGCACACACACACGCACAGTCGGACTGCCGGATTATGAAATCAAACTACGTGCAGTTTGAGCGATTCGTTTCAAAAAGTCACTGCCGGAGGCGGAATTCAAGTGCCGGATTAAGATGTAGGAATTGAACGAAAAATATCGGTTTCGTCAGAAAGTGCGCCGGTTGGCAAGGGTTCCGGATAAACAAGTGCCGGATTAGAGAGGGACGACTGTATTCTGCAATATTTATTCAATTTTATTGCTACAGTACTGTCGGGCGCCGAAGAACTGGGGGTCAGGGTTATAGCCTAGAGTGTTCCTAGTTTTAGCGAACACAGCAGTTTCGTTCTTATTCGATGGTACAGGCATACATGTACATTTATGCAGAGTTAAACATCTGAGTGTACAATAGTGTTACATTACGGTTTCCGTCCTTACAATTATCTGCAAAAAAATGCAGCGAAGACCATTCTTAAGAAAATCTAGCCTGGCCGTTCTTCGGAGGTCCGTTCTTCGGCGCCCGGCAGTACTGTATTTCATTCTACCATATATTATTCTTTCAAAGGAAATTACAGACGTTGGCGGACCTGTAGGTAAGGGCATAATGAGTGGTGTGGTTGAGGGGATTTGCCGTGGAGAACATATACGCAAAAGAAACACGATACAAACACTCTGCTTCACTATATCCCCACCCCACCCAACCAGATAATGCTTTTCTGCCCTGCTCAACCCCCCCCCCCTCCCCCCGCAACCAACATTTTGCTTTTAAACGGAACCCCCCCCCCCCCCTCCCCGCAATCAGATACAAATGAACTGCTGCCTACCCCCCCCCCCCCCCCTGCCCCAGTCCACTCATGTACAATCACTCAAGTGCAGTAAAAACTGTCAAGGCGACCACTCGAATAGAGAAACAACCTCTCCCTGACTACCACTGCAACCAGCACCAAGGGATGCTAATTCCAGCCAATTGCACCTGGCAACAGAGACCTGGTTTCGAAAGCCCCTTCAGAGCGGTCGTCTTAGGGCAGGTTTCACCGTACTGCAATGCCCTACACCCCTAAGCACAGAGCTGCTGACTCACCTGCTCCCTACCGCATACCGGCCTGCCACCACCACCACCGCCATCGCTCTCCTTGGCCTTGATATCTAGCTTCTCGGCCTCGGTGATGATGCGCTTGCAGTACAGGTGGTCGAGCAGGTGGTCGTCCACTGCCAGGCTCTTCCGCAGGTCCATGCGCAGTCGTCGCAGAATGCCCTCGTGTGCACGATCCATTTCCCCCGGTGCTGCCGCTGCTGCTGCTGCTTGCGACAGGCCACGGTTGGCACACGTGAACGTCAGCAGTTCACCGGATTTGAGTCCACGAGGAGACTACGGAGTACGCTCCTGGCAACGGATTTCCCACCGTAGGTTGATTTTAAGAGATGCTGAATTGGCTGTAGTGGAGCCTCCTAATATGGAAAAAACCTGGTGTAGCAGCAGATATGCATGTATTACAGAGGTTATACGAATGATTTCATTGGGATTTCCAAATGTGCACAAGCATACGAGCGTGAGTCAACAGATTTTCGAATTTTTTGAATGACAACTAAGTATGCAGCAGTGTGAGACAATTTTTTTAAATTTTTTGAACCTGATCAGTATGTGTGTGTGTGTGTGTGTGTGTGTGTGTGTGTGTGTGTGTGTGTAGGTTTGTGTATGTGTGTGTGTGTGTGTGTGTGTGTGTGTGTGTGTAGGTGTGCCACACTGGAAACTTATAAGCATTTCCAGGACAGTATTGCTGTGAATTATGAAAATGTTTTTGTACGGCTATTATAAAACTCGTCTATCCGTGAGGAGGCAAAGCAAACGTGGGCAACATTCTGCTGCAGCAAGCGCGGAGCTGAGGCTGGATTGGTGACTGACGTACCTGCTTACTCCACAACACCGGCGCATAATGATGTACATGTACAAGACTTCGTGAGTATTCAACTCAAATTCGTGTTCCGTCAGCGTCAGTATCAGCAAGTACATGTAGTACAATTATTTGTTCCCAAAATAACTTCGGGACAGTCTGTTCATGGTTTTCATTTGTATTGGACTCGTTCTCTACACTTGCGATAATTTAGCGGCAATTCTAATGTTGTAGCGTTGTTCTCTTGTAATTTAGTGGAACATGTATTGAGTAACTGAGTTTTATGTTTCGTTACATTGTCGACAGATCTCCTGTGTACCGGTTTTGTGGCACAATGATTATAGCCATTTGTCGTCTCCATTCTTGTGCAATCATGCATATGTAAGTTGGTTCTCTTCATGTTATTGTGACCTATTTCATAGATGTTGGTTGCCTTGTTGCTTTCTCTCCCCTCTCCTCTCACCCAAGTCATTCTGCATAAGCGAAGCTGTGGACGCAGCATACTGCTGCTACACTTCAACGCGGGAATGCGTATAATAATAATAATAATAATAATAAATAATTATAAAAGTGACGTCATAAAATTGATACCAAATATTCTGGATTAAATTTATACAATGAGAAAGATCCATGATGGTCAAGCGCTGTAAAGCGCAAGACCGCCTGAGCAGGATGGTTTGACATATGAAGCATTGAACCTCTTCCAAAGCTTACCTGTAGTTTGATATAGATTAGTGGAACGGTATATCCGCCACGTTGCAAGAAATACTACAATTCATCGACCCAGCTAGCTAGCTAGCTAGCCAGGCATACCCGTGCCAAACAGCCCCGCCCGTAGCGTCTGTATAGCTCTGTATACTGTAGCACGTCGATCACAACACAGTGGAACACTTACTGTGACTTAGAAGTTAGATCACAGCCACAATGCCTAGCGCAGTAGCCACGATCGACTCCAAACTCGCAGCGCGGTGCTTGCTGCACGATCGAATCCTACAAGTCCATTCATTAAAATGACATGATATGAGCGCTGACAAAAATAAAAAATGAATGAAAGACACATAATAAGTACATGTAGGTCACGTGTGTCCCATGCATGGCCCAACCGACCCTTGCCAAAAATCCGGTCTGGCGACTGTCCTGAGCTCATCAGGTCGTTTCGTCCTCGTTTTGGTCAGCAGCCAGACCATGTAGAGGTCTACCAGCTGGCTAACGAGTTACGTTAGCTAGGCCAGCACTCTTTTTCACCACGTAGCCCCCCCCCCCCGCCCGTTCACTGACACACGTGACGTCCCTTTCTTACATCTCTTCCTATCTACCCCCCCCCCCCCCCCCCCTCTGTTTTCTCTCTATCCCGACTCCCGATCCCATGATATTGATAAGCATCCGTTTGCCCTTGGAGAATCAAAAGTAAGTAGACAACCACAACAACAACAACAGCAACAACTCCATCCATACCAAGTCTCCAATGCGGATACCAGTGATTAGGCCTTGTCTCACACAAAATGACTTCGTGAAGTGCAGAAAAAGTTTAGCATAAGTATTATAGTTGCTTAACATAAATTATTGTTGCTCAGACTAGCCCGCCCCCTAGCTCTCCTCGACCACCCTGTCACCCCTGATACTCCCTTGACTCCACTGTCAGACACTTTTTTTTTCGTAATTTTCTCCTTTCTTTTCTAAATTCTGCTCATCCATTCGCCGTTATATCATTGGGCCTAGTTCCCGTTTATTGTGCGAATAAAGATAGACAGAGCAACCAACCAACCTACCAACCAACCAAGTGGAACACACAAACAGAACTAACAATACTGTACACTGATGAAGTAATGGACCCGGTCCATCGGACACTACAATGTCATTAGTTAAAAATATTCTGCTGCCCCATAGGGGTACGCCTTCTCGGAGTTTCCCAGTATTCATAAATTCTCCACAGGGCTTAGCCTAAGTCGAGGAAATCCCCGTCGGCATGCGGCAGGTTATGAAGAAGAATACGCCGAATAGAGATTGCATGACGCAATAGTTTTAAAGATGCAGGCACTGTACATGTAGACCTCGGCGGATATTGGCATATTCTGCTCGAAAAGCGGTGAACTTGGCAGATTCTGTTCGAAAAGTAGTGAAATTGGCGGATTCTGCTCGAAAAGTAGTGAAATTGGCGGATTCTGCTCGAAAAGTAGTGAAATTGGCGGATTCTGCTCGAAAAGCGGTGAACTTGGCAGATTCTGTTCGAAAAGTAGTGAAATTGGCGGATTCTGCTCGAAAAGTAGTGAAATTGGCAGATTCTGCTCGAAAAGTGGTGAAATTGGCAGAACCATTCAAACCTTATCAAGGCTTATGACAGGCACCTCCTCGAATTCTGCTCCATTTCTTCATCCACAGACCAAACATGCACGAAACATACCAGAGAAAGTACCAAGTTCGGCCAATTTTTCTGTCCGCATTGTTATCCGCCAAGGGGTACATGTAGATGTAGCAGGCCAGCAAAACCCTGACGAGTGACGACGTTGTTCAGACCGGTTCAGTGGTGCACGTGCAAACCCAGATCAAGGTTTGGTTGGTTGCATGGTCTATTTTATTTTACTTCACCAGCGTGAACAGGCATTGCTTCCTTCTTGCTTGGATAAGTTAAAGTGGATTGCCCAAGCTCTCACCAAAAGACAAGGATAGAAATATTCACGTGACTTGAGAGTGCGAAGCATGCAACAGGTCTCGCTGTAAAAGGGCTAGGTCAAGGGCAAGGTGGAGACAGTACCACCGAACCATCACTGAAACGTCAGCCTTGATCATGGTGTACAATATACATGTACATGCATCTACAGTCCATTTGAAAACTATAGACGCGCAGTGTTTTTGAAATATTTCAAATTTGGCTGGAACGTTTTGAGAATAGTTTTCCGGGAATATTGCTCAGGTCCGCTCCACAATTACTCTCATATAGTTTCTAAACGATTGGATAACAGACGCCCAACTAATACTTGGAAAAAATTATGCACAAAGTGAGCACAGATTTTATGTGTTGATAAATATGGTGGTAAAGACACACCTGGCAATATGGCGGTAAACACACGCCTGCCCACACACGCTCTCTAGGCTGCAAAGTTCTGGCACAGAGCTCTCCTTCTCACCACCACCACCATCAGTTCGCGCCTGGCGCCTGGTCGATGCATGGCTGGCGGTATCCGGCATAGCAGGCTGGTACATCAAGTAGCGCATGGCACATAGATGATGACACAGCAACGACATAGCTCGATTGCGACGTACGTTTCGTCCCCGCTGGACTCATCAGGCAATCTTCTTCTTGGATGTCTTCAGATTTTATGTGGTATACAAAATGTAGATGCTGGCATAACGGTTTTTGCCTAGGTACGTGTCTATAGTTTTGAAACGGACTGTAGTGACTATCTACTCCAATAAAAAAGTGAGGGAGAGAAAAGGGAAACAATCTGAAGAAAAACATGACTGTCACGACCACTGGGGCACCAGGGGCCTATGCGGATAATGCCGGCAGAAAAATTGGCAGAATTCGGTACTTTTTCTGGTAGGTTTCATGCATTTTTGGTATGTGGGTAAAGAAATGGAGCAGAATTCGAGGAATTGCCCGCCATAAGGTTTGTATGGTTCTGCCAATATTATTTCACTGCTTTTCGAGCAGAATGTGCCACCTTTTCGAGCATTATCCGCCAGTGCCTAGTGGCCCAGGGCTCAAACCAGGGACATAATCACATTCGCTATCGTTCAAAAGTTCAGGGAATGGAAAAGGGAAAAGTCTGAAAACTATTGCCTGTCTGTCTGTCACCACCAGGAGGCAGGACTCGAACCAGGGACCTACGCTTGACATTTTGAGGCCAGTCATGCTCTAACCACGGAGCTATGGAGTAGACCCGGGTGCTCGAATCAGAAACGATTTGACAGGTGTGCAATTTCTCATCTGTAAATCTCAAGAATGTCAGAATATACTTTTGGAGAGGCGATGGAACAGGGAAGAGAGTCTGGCTTGACCCACCCAGCAGGAATTCAGAACCTGGGTGCGCTACAACACAAGCTACAGACGCAGTAAAATTGTCGTATTTCCTTCGGATTTTTTATTTGAAAATTGGGTGCTCGAATCAGAAACAGCGAACTCGTCAGATCGTCTCCGATTCAAGCACACGGGTCTGCCATCGTCTACGCTTGGTGTGGCAGTTGAGGGCAGGGAGTAGTAACTTACTACTTCATTTTTGAGAGCAAGATGGTCAGTGGAGCCGCAGATTCAGCAGGTCTTTGGCAGCACCGTACAGGAGACCCATATCCTCGAATCAAGGACCCAGCAAAAAGTGGGTCGCGAGTATTTCAAAAAGTGTTTACCGGGCAGCGCTGAAATTTGGCATACCGTTAGCAGGCCGTATGTTGATGGTATTTGTGAAAACTAAACGAAATCGGAACAAGTTTAGGTACAATTTCAGGGTGTTTCTGTTTTGGTACCCTGTGTCTCATTCGAGCACCCGGGTCTACGGTGTCGCTATCATGGGGCAGCGATGTCCTGATGTCCTGATCCTGAGCTATGGAATGGTGTAGACTGTATTGTAGAGTAGATCTACATGGTTGTACATTGTACATGTAGCTATCATCCAAAAAAAGTCTTATCGATTGATCTCTTTGCTTCGGGTGTGAGGACCTTGCGTGGAGATTTCCGGTCTCTGTGACCGCGAAAGTAGAGTGCCTCGAGGTAGATCTACTGCTTGTTACGTCTCTTGAAATAGATCAATCATGTACTAAGCGTAGTACACGTGTAAATTCGACATTCACAGAACATGGCGGTAATCGTTTCACTGCATCATCTACTTTAGCGAAGTATTTCTCTGAGTAGAGAACCTTTCTACAGTCTCAAGGAACATGGTCACCTGCCCTCTCAATCTCACTGATGTGAGTGACGAGAGTTATCATCGATGGTTGCCCGCTACCGCACGAAGGATGAGCATTCCGGTGTGAAACCTTGCTCCGATCATGAAGTAAAGGACAATAGGTGTAAGTGTCCAACCTTGCTGTTGCTGCTGTTGCAGTCGCACGTGTTATGTTCAGCTCAGGTGGTCTGCGCTGCGTATCGTGAAACTCACAGCGATCTAGCGACCACTTCGCGCCACTTCAGTGCGATGTCGATGATAAACCGAAGAAATGACACCTCCGGGTTGATATCCATCCTGGCAGACTGCGAAGACCACTTTCGCTCAAGTGCTTGTACATCGAGTCACAGATGCATCGTTCGCTCCTCTCTGGTCTGCTCGCGGAGAAAACCGTTTCGGCAGGAACACGTTAAAAGTACAAGAAACTACGAAGCACTTTGGTCGGCTGGTGCCGCAAAGCACCGACAGCGCAGCCAGGTGCTCTCCAAAGTGCTCACGCTACTCCCAGCATGCTGCTTCACCCGGCGAGCGACCCTGTACGCGAATACCTGAGTCTGGCTCCTAAAATGCAGAGGGATCACCGTTGATATACACGGAACGTCCAATGAAACTCGAAAACAGCGTGAGCGATTCGGAGAGGTATTCCAGCAAGACGCTTTTCAGAGAGAAAGGTGTGCGGAGGAAGCTGTATTCGACGAGTACAAGCTGTATTTGATTTGGAGGCAACTTTAGCTCCGCGCGCTGATGGGTTTTGACGCCACGGCTTGAAAGCTACGGAACGTTTCAAGTTGAAAAGGTAAGTCTGAGAGTGTGTGGGCTGCAGGAATCGATTCGCTGTGTTCTGCCGTATGTGTGGTCGAACACTTGGATAAAAGTGAACATAGTGCTGCGTAGACCTATGCTGGTCCAATTCAAGGGGACTGTTGCCATTAGCCCTGGCTCGGAAGAAACCATGCACCTGAAAAGGCCAGCGCTGGGCCTGTCTGTGACGGTCCTGTTTGAGGGCGGAGGCGTCAGGGGGAGTTCCGGAGGGGAGGCATTAGGGAAGTTGGGGCGGGGGTGTTGGGGGGGGGGGGGGGGGGGGTCAAGGTCCCAGTCAACCTTGCGAATAGCGAGCCTTGATCATGCATTAGAAAAGTGCTATCATTTGTTTCGCGTGTTGTCATTATTGAAAGTAAGCCGTGAAATGGTAGCTGGGCCTGAAGATTTTGTTTTTATCTGCGAGTTGTTATTTGAAATATTAAATTTATTCTCACAATAGCCAGTGGCCAATAAGAGATGCACATTTTGGGACCCAAGCATTCTCAGCAGGGTTCTCGCCAAAGCAACACAGCGGGGGCGCTGCGCCCTCCTTCACTCTTTGACCGCCCCCTTTCAAATTTAATGCCCCGCCCTTCAGAGTGCGAGCCGCCACCCTTTTATATGCATGATGAGAGCACACATCATGCACATAATAGTGCAGCGCTGTACGAGTCATTGCATCATAACCATCACTTGCCTCTAAAAACCATATCAATGACGAATTCCAGTGGCCGGTGAATAAATACATGAAATGGAAGTAAGCAAGAGGTACACAAACGGAAGTAAAATAGGGCTGTTTCGTTTTTACTCAGAGTTTCACGGCAAAATCCAATCATCAGACAGTATGAGGAGATTAGCAAAAAGTGCAGGTGTACGAAGGCAAGCAAAGGAGATAGAATAATCCAGTGCAGACAATAATAATTATGATAATCAACACCTCCCAGAGGCAGTACGCTCTGCCGTGCCAGAATCAACACCTCAAGGTGCTGGGTGCATATGGTGGAATTGAAGTACAATAATTGGTCGGTTGCTAACTGGGGTCGGTGAAAAGTACAGGGTGCTGTAAAGTTTTAAATCAGCAAGCATCCAATCAAGGTTATATCTCACTATGTTCCACTCCAGGTTCATTACGGTTGCTCTGGACGAAGTGGAAGCATGTCGATTCTTCTGCAGCTGCTCGTACCATGTCTCATCAGCACTTTACTCAGCAGAACGGTGAGTTTAACAGTAGCACTCATTCGTATTGCTTCTTGCTCGATGCTATGGGGAAGGGGTGATGCTACGGGGAGGGATGGGGGTATAGTATGGGGAGGGATGGAGGAGGGGGGGGGGGGGTATACAATGAGGAGAAGGACGGAATGGGGGAGGGTATACTATGAGGTGGGACGGAGTGGGGGGGGGGGGAGGTATACTATGGTGAGGGATGGAGGGGGGGGGGGATGCTATGGGGAGGGATTTGAGAGGGGGTATACAATGGGGAGAAGGACGGAATGGGGGAGGGGTATATTATGGGGAGGCAGGATACTATGGAGAAGGGATGCTATCGGGAGGGATGGGGGGGGGGGTATACAGAGGCAGGATACTATTGGGAGGGGATGGGGGATATATAGGGAAGTACTCACCTCCATTTGCTTCCTTGTTCTCGATTATCTTTACTTGTTTGTTAGTTGCTAATTAATTATTTAGAAAAAAGAATGCTAATTTTTGTGGTTTTTAATAGCATTCTGAAAACTACTGTACTACATAAGTGGGTGTTCATGACCTCTGCTTTTCGTTTATTGTTCTCTGTCCTGCACTGTGTAGGAAGCACAGCATAGCACGGCTGACGCCACCGCTGCACGTTCACTTTCGTTTGTGTTTGGCCCCAGCACCAGTCACGTGCTGCAGGAGACGCTGTGTGCCGAGGTGGCCAAGTTCATCACGGCTCTGGATTCGCGCTACGACGACTTCCATGTGCTGGAAGACCGGAATGGTGTGTGAAAAAGCGAGTCACTTCAGTCTTTACACAGTAGGGATGACGAGTTTAGATGCGAAATGTGACATATGCATTTCATCACTTTTCTGCACCTTGTCCTCACCAACTTACTGAGGTGTGGTGAGCCCATATGTGGGATCATTTCCAAGTCCACTCAGAGTTTGGGGATTTCAGGGGATGTCGGCCGTTGGTCGGTTCAATAGCCAATTGAGTCATCTTTCCAAGATTTCTTTAAAATCTCTCTCCCCTCTCCCGGGGAGACTTACGTGACCAGTATATGGCAGTGAGCAAGTACAAGTACAAGTGTGTGCGTGTGTGTGTGTGTATGCGTGCATAATTATTCCTACATATATGTGTGTGTGTGTGTGTGTGTGTGTGTGTGCGCGTGTGTGTGAGTGTGTATGTGTGTGTGTGCGCGCGCGTGTGTGCATGTGCGTTTGTGTGAGTGTGCATGTGCGAGCGCGTGCGTGTGTGTGTGCGGGCGGGCTTGCGTGCGGGCGTGCGTGTGTGTGCGGGCGTGCGTGTGGGTGTGGTTTTCTGTTTGTATGTATGTGTTTGTGTGCGTGCATATATGTGTGTGTGTGTATGTATGTGCCTGGGGTGTGTATTTGTATGCACGCTTGTGTGTGCATATGTATACGTGCAATCCAGGCGAGGTACACAAGAGCAGTATGCCGGATGCCACTCAGTTCACCGAGTACCTGTGCACACAGGCGGGTAACGGTGGTGATTCATGTCAGCCTGTATCCGCCGACACTGTGAGTCATGCGGTGACGGATAGCTCTGACGGCGGTAGCGTGTTTGTCTTCAGCAAGTCCACACCACAGGAGGAATCCAGCTATGTGCAGAGTATGCTCATTGCTAACAAACGTGACGTCCAGGTAAGTCGCCTTATTGTCTGCTGGGCAGTCGGAAGGAATTGTTGTGTGGTACGGTGAGACATCTGAAGTACAATTTACTCGTGGGGGCCGGCGAGTGGTGGCTGAGGCGAAAGGTTTGGCAATTTAGAGCCCAAATCAGTGTATTTTATTGATTCACGGGGTACCTAAGGCAGATGGTGGTACGGTCAATACCATAGTGACTGTACCGTGTCCGACGCTCCTGGTCTGTGGGACAATCTGGTCGTATCCACCTCCGGCGTGCTGCCTTCTTTAAATATCAGCTTTGCTGAATGAGTGCAATTCACTCAACCTTATGGATATTCGTTGGGATGTCTTTGTTGCTGAAATATTCATCCTCTCCCTCTTGTCTGATGATTGGTTGTCGAATCATGAAATCTCCGAGTTGGAACACAGTGACCCTAGCTTTCCACAGCAGAAATATGTGTTTTAGAATTGTCGTCTTGCTGGTTGCGCTTCTCAACACTATTGTATAGCCGGCGGTAATGCGAATGTGAGAACTTTGCTTACTCTAAGAACTCGGATGGTGAGCCAAGGAAACAATAAAGTTATGCGGTGGAGTCCACCAAGTAAGCCAGATTTTGTCGTTTTCATTGATCTTTTTGTTTTGTAACTGTGTTTGCTTGGACTGTTGCTGTGTGCACAGGTGACTGTGTTCTTGGTCGGAGAGTGCGGTGGTGACTTGCAGCTGGATCCTCCCGGCGTTCTCCAGCTGCTGGCGGCGCACACGTCGCGGCACATGTACCTTCCCGCGTCCTCGCAGGCTGACCTCGCACCGCTGCTCGAGCATCACCTCAACATCAGCAGCCGCCAGCGATTGGTCCCGCTCGTTGCCACGGTGCGGGGCGGCGGCACTTCGGGCAGCTCCTACTACATATCGTCGGCCGAGAGCGAACTCTTCATTTCCGCGGTGTGCGAGAACGAGTTGAAGCCGCAGATGCAGATGGCGATTCGACACGCACCGGATCGCGCCCGACTCCAGGTTGCCGACACGAGCACGGTCTACCTGGCACGGCTGTCTAACCCGTCGCCACGGCAGTTCTCCGTGTACGTGCGCTCGCGCAGCACGTGTCGTCTGCTGGTGTCGGCGCTGACGTCGTCCGCAAAACCACGGTTACGCTACACGACTCAAGAGCATTTGACGGCCGCGGGCGTTCCAACGCAGTCGACTATTCAGCCGCAATCAGGTGGGCATGCACACATACTTTTCATGTGAAGGTCTTTTTGTCCATTGCTAGCTGTCAACCCCATCCCAACCCGTGAAGAAGAATAAATATATCACGGATGAGTGTGACAACGAAATCGACTGCTGGAAACACTTGATGATCTCTGGTGATGAGAGCGGCATCTATTTTATTCATTGCTTTTCTTATGCTGTATCCCCATTGATTATTTTGTCCATTGTTTTTGGTGTTTGTTTCCTAGGCGGCCGCTCGTTCATTCTCGTACCCGTGACCAGCGATGTGGACGTGCGTAGAATCGACATCATCTTCCCGTCAGGGCGACAGGGCCGTGCCCTCTACTCTACCCGCTCGGCGTTCACCAACAGCAGTCTGCTGGTGCTGGGCCCGATCGACTTCACGCGCCATCGCTTCAGGCTGCTGGTGCGTGGTCAGGTGGGGGACACGGAGATGGGTCAGCTGACCGAGTCCATATTCCCGGCGAGGCCCGAGCCTCAAAGTAAGCTGTGTGTGTATGGCGTGCAGTTTTGAAATGCTTCTAGTCAGGTGATGAATGTGAAAAATTGCCTGTGGTACCCCTGCATGTTTTGAATACACTGAGCTGAAAATTTGATTTTCTCAAATTTGCTTCTTATAGGGGTTTGCATACCAGCTCTTCAAATGCTATAATTATGTTACACAAGGCGGACAGGTGACAAAAGTTAAAGGATTGCAAAAAACAGAACCAGCTGCAGCGTCATTAATTTTCATGAAGGGTTTTATTGAGATGTCACGGACAAATTCTAGAAAAAGTGGTGATGGACACAGAAATAACTACGATGGAAATGTAATGTGTTACATAATACTATGTACACTCTTTGTCTCATCCAGCTGTGGACGTCACCGTCAGCAACTCCTGCGACCCGGTACAGGTTGTTTGCCCCGTGGCGAGAGAGGACCGCATCACGGCGTGGCGTGGTGCGGGCCATCACCCCCTAGCTCAGGACAGCCGCATTCAGTTCAACCGCACGCATCTGTTCATCAGCCAGCTGTATCCGCACGAGACGCTCTTCTCGTGCTCGGCCGTCTCCGAAACGGAGGATGTCGAAGAGGCCGTGTTCAATATTGCCAAACAAGGTCAGTTTGTTGTGTGATTTGGATTGGGTTTTCAGAGAGGGACAGTAAAGAACTGGGTGTGAGGTTTCACCTCAGGACTGCCAGTTTGTTTTAGGCCAGTAAGTCTCATTTGAATGGGAGAGAGAGAGAGAGAGACAGAGAGAGAGAGAGAAAAAGAGAGAGTCCGTTCAAGACTAAGTGATCAGTCGATCGCGATCCACCTTTAGTTAGCATCATTTTCTTTTTCTCTACAAACAAAAGTCAAGTCTCCTGGTGATTGCTTTTAATGTGTATTTTTTGTTCCACTGGATTTTCGTTTGTACTGAAGCTCTGCTGCACGTTTTCTATACAGTACTCTGACCAGTAGGCTATGTCCCTATTTGTTTTTCTCTACCCCCCCCGTTGTTGCCTGATGTACGTACGAACTTGTTGCCTGATGATTGCGTAATCACGAACTCAGACTCAGAGCACAGTCAGACCTCGTTTATCCGGTCCTCTTTTTTCCGGATCCCTCGCCGTCCGGAAGAAAATCGTTGCTTACTGATTTACAGCATATGCCATGCATACATACAGTATGTGTGTTCGATTATCCGATTCCCTCGCCTATGTGGATACTTTTGTGGAAAACGGATGTGTGCGGTTAAGCGAGGTCTGACTGTAGCTACAACCTAGCCTTGCTTGACCTTGTTGTTCATTTGTGTGTTTATTTTCTCTCTCAATAATGCTCTGGTTAGGTCTGTCTGAGGATGGGTGTGAGCCGTGCACGCGTCTCGTTTGCCCGTACGCCGACGCCGCCTGGGATTCTCCGTTCGCCTCCGCCAGCAGCCCCGACCTGTTGCTCTGCGCCGTCCCGCCGGAGAGGAGAAGCGGCCATTACACGTGTCGTGACGCCGCCGCCGGGTCGAGTGACTCAAAACGGCAGACCTTCACCGTCTATCCTGCTGGCTATTTCACACGGGGAAGACTGAACCTGCGTCTTTTCCAAGGTCAGTAAGCCTTTAAAAAGAAAGCATAATAATCAGTTTAAAAGATCGCTCAAAATGAGAGAGCTTGGAAGCTCAGGGCCCTATGCTATGCTTTTTTTGGCTAGCTCATCATGCATGTTATTAGAACTGATGGAAATGTTTTTTCCATTGATTCGCTATAGTGTTTTACGTCGACCATGACGGCTTCAATGCCCAACCATACCGCAACGAACTGATGGGCTACATCATTGTAGTGCAAAAATGTTCCATCTGTTCGATTAACATGCATGATGAGCTAGGCAAAAAAGCATAGCATAGGGCCCTGAGCGAAAGAAATAAACTTTCTCTTGTCATTCGAGGGCAATACGACACCGTCCACCACCTTCATGACCTAGGCAAAAAAAGAATAGGGATGTTATAAATTTTTCATATCTCCTATTTTTGTTCAAGACATAACCAAGGATTCGAACCCGCACTATCGCCCTGCATGCATTCCCCCGATACACTTCGCATACACACTCATTCTTCCAAGTTGCTTCACGTTATGATCTTGCATTTGAAAGCCCTATTTGAATATGCATTGTGGCCAGCTGTCTTTGATGGTATGGTATGGTATTGATTTATTTGAATTCGGTATCTCAACAGTACATTGTACAACTTGGGAAGATCCGAATGACATAGATACATAAACATAAAAGTGGAGTAGGTGCTACAGCAGGTTGTGGGACTAAACTAATACCAGTATGCAATACACAAGAAATAAAAGCTGAATAAATACGACTGCATGACATTAGAGAAAAGCACCAAGTAGAGCAAAACAAAGCGACACATCACTCATTGAAAACATTTTCAAAAAGGAGCTGTTTTAATCGGGTACATTGTGGCCCGTCATTAAGAAGGCAGGCAAGACGGGCGTTACATGCAGAAGATGTATTACAAGACTTCATTTCAAAGGGCAGAGCATTCAAAGTAAAGCAATCCTACTAGACAATGAGCGATACCCGCATGCAGTCTTATATCGGCATAACGAAAGATTATTTGCAGAAGAGCCGTGAGTGGTGTGAGCAGGTGTACTGTGCCTACAAAATAGAGAATCTAAACTGGCTACCGGGTGAGCTACTTTACACTGAAAGATAAATTTAATGAACAACTGTAAGAAACGGTACGGGACAGGTACGGGATAGCGCCATGCATATGCCGACGGCACGAACAAACAAACCCAGAATTAAGGTGGCAGACTAAAAAAATCGAATTTGTAAATTCATATTGAGTGCTACGTCAGTTGAAAGAGCATGAATAGCTGCAAATTCGCTGAAAATTGTGTCCCGATCTGACCAGCCGTTCAAGAGTTATGGCCGAAAATGTGCCCTTGCAAGGAAAGATTTTTTTGTTGCACGCTGTCATTTGTTGGCAGCACTGTATTTGAATGTGAGCAGACCGTGTGCAACTTGTCGTATCATGGAAACATGCGAAAGTGTGCAGAATTTTGCTCCAAGTCCAAAAAGTCCAAAAATCACGTTAAAAAAACACGTATTGGGCTGCACGGCGGCGGGCAAAGCCCGCCGCCGTGCAGCAGGACTTTTGCCAGCACCCTCGTGACGTTGCAGATATGTGGCTTGATTATTGTAGTTGACGTTGATTTAGTGACTTTGGCAAGTTTGAGTCGTGTCAAGAAGTCAGGAAGGATTCAGTACTAGGCAGTGGTGGAACGTCAGTGGTAGTTTTGCCGGTTTCTGAGGGTATCCTGGATTTGGTGTGCAGCGCTGTGGAAATGGCTTGCTGTGGAGGTCCCAGCACTGGATGTTGTATCAAAGGTACGACCTCGTAGCACGTGCTAAACCTAAAAAAATTCAAAAATTGACTTGGGTCTGTGGGAGTCTGTGAGAGAACGCCCACTCGTTCCGTTGTGACAGATTCCAGGGCCACGTTGAGGGGTCCTACCCCACCACCCATGGCTGCTTCTGGGCTTGTTTTAGGTTTGGGTCCCGCGCACGGACAGAATGGGCACGAAAATGTGAAAAAATTGTAAATGCATTTGTTTGGCTCTTGGGTGGCTCGCTGGCTTCCAGCCGAGTCTCATGCGAACCGTGGATTTTTTTTTGGGTGGCTCGCACACCGTGGCACTATGCCGGAAATTTGAGTTTTTCCGGCCTGGAAAGCCTGTCAGTGAGGCGCAAGAACTTGTAAATCCTGTCCTGAGGGCCAGCATAGTGGCAGGGGTGTGGGGTCAAAATTTCACTCTAATCCATTGAGAAACACCAAAGTTACGGTCAATTGAATGCCATATGAAATTTTTGGGTAGACTGCCCCCTTAAAGCTGTGTGGGTCCTGGCTAGCGCCATACGTTACTGAAGTAACGTCTTTTGCGTAGCTACGGGAAATATCTTGTTGAATTTGTAAAAGCAAGGAAGGACAAATGGGCACAAGTTATGAGTATGAGTAACTGTTCACTATCGTAACAAGATATTAAGCAGTCAGAAAGTGCGACTCGTATCCATTAATTTTATCTTTCCTATTTTTTTCTAATTGTCCGCAAACTCCAACGCAGCCACTTACACATTTTGGAAAACTTCACTTCTCAACTCCAAAAACGGTCTCTTCACTGCGATTCAAATCAAGATTAAGATTAACATTACACCAAATTTTCGGGCCTGGCCCATCATCGGGGTAATGACTTAATTTTTACGTTTATTATTGCCTCATTACCCGAGGTCAATTCTGCTGAATTTGCTTTCTTTTTTTTCTTTGGATGCCGACCCTGCCGGGTATTTTACACGGGGCAGGCTAAACCTGCGTCTCTACCAAGGTCAGAGATTCTTTATTCTTCCCTTCAAAAGCGGCCCCATACTTGAATGCGTAGAATTCTACGCATTCAACTGTGAAACTTTAAAAGTGAAACATATCGTGGCTCCTGGCCGAGAATTTGATTGAGATGATGAAACATTTTCAGCAAAGAAAGTGCTCACTTTGATCATGGTTTAAATTTACCCTGAAACAGATTGCATATCATCACGTGCACGCACACAACATGTACGCAAATGTCCTTGATAGGGGATAGAGGTGAGCTATGCGAGAGAGATCACATTCCTGTGCAGATACCTGCTTTTCCATTGCACCGTGCTGGCATGGCAACCCTATCATCATAGGTTGTGAGGAATGTTTTAAAACTGTATTTGACGGATATATAGTGAAGGGCATGTTCCATGTGCGATTGTGATCTCTCTGTCCCTCTTCCCGTTCTCTACCCTCTCGCTCTCCCCCCCCCCTCCCTCCCTCTCTTTCTTTGTCTCATTTCCTACTCTGTGCTGCAGATGTCATTGATTATCCACCTGCAATCACCACCACCACCGGTGCGCCAGAGGAAACAACAGATCCCGCCACCACCCAATCGCTGGTAGTAACAACAGAAACACAAACTCTTGCTCCGGATCAGGACACCACCACCAGCACACAAGCCCCACCTGTAGAGACTAGAGAGGCGGAGTTAGACACAACCGCACCTGTTGATCAGCCCACGCAACCGGCACCCGGAACAACTGTCATGGCTACCGAGTCACCAGCCACGACTGACGCCAATCAGTGCCCGCCGGTGGACTATCGCCGTAGCGACGCCGTAGTTAGCCGCTCCAGTCCGGTTCCAGGCGTTCAGGTCATCGAGCTGCGGTGCGACGACGGGTTTTCCCTGCGGGGTGCTGGTCGCATCGCGTGTGTTGAAGAGGCGGGGTACTGGAGCGAAACGCTTGGAGAGTGTATTAGTGTGGGTAAGTTTGACTGGAAACTCCTCGGTGGTAATGCATTGGTCTTGGAATAGTTGGTTATGGGTGCTTGGGGTTGTGGATAAAGAATATTATGACAAGAACGTGATTGTTGTTGTGTGTGTGTGTGTGCGTGTGCCCGCGCGCGCGCGCGCGCGTGTGTGTGTGTGTGTGTGTGTGTGTGTGTGTGCGTGTGCGCGCGCGCGCGCGTGTGTGTGTGTGTGTGTGTGTGTGTGTGTGTGTGTGTGTGCGTGCGTGTGTGTGTGTGTGTGTGTGCATGTGTGTGCGCATGTACGTGTGTGTGTGGGTGCGTGTGTGCATGTGTGCATGTGTGCGTGTGTGCATGTGTGTGTGTGTGCGCATGTGTGTGTGTGTGGGAGGGGAGTCCGCGTGTGTGTGTGTGTGTGCGTACGCGTGCGTGCATGTGTGTGTGTGCGCGTGCGTGTGTGCGTGCGTGGTAGGGGGAAATACGCTGTGGCCCCACCCTCTTTGGTTAGAAGTTAGAACCCTGTGGTTGTTGCGTACTTGCAGTGTGACATGGTTGTCATGCACAATGTGTCCAATGCAGACGTAGGTGTTCCCATGACTACCATGGCAGCTGTCACCATGGCAAGAGAAGAGGAAACACAACCTCCACCGCCGGCAACACCGGGTAATCCATCGTGCCCGCCCTTGGCCGATCCCAGTAATGGACGTATTCGGGTCACGGACGTCGTGAGGGAAGGACAATCGTTGCCACATGCACAGCTGGCGTGCAGACCTGGTTATGTTGTAATAGGCGCTGCGGACGCCGTGTGCCTCTCTGGTGCGAATCAGTGGAGTAACGATATTGGATCGTGTCAGGAAGGTAGGTGGTACGAGTGAGGGAAGTTTTAACGACACTCGGCAGGGCATCAAAAGGTGTCCATATTCGCGAAGTGTCGTTATACCCTAAGTCTCATTTCATGTATTACATGGGATGGTACTTTGCTCTGGGCATGGACATTCTGTCGTTATTCGCGAATTGTCGTTATATCCGCAGTCGATATTAGCGAAGTTGACTGTACACGGATTTCGTGGCGCTTCGAATTAGGCGTACAGCGCGCGGGTCCAGGTTCGCATAATCAGAACACTTTATGCGGGAATTGTGTTCAATGAAATCGGTCCTGGAAAAACTTCGAATTAAGCCATACTCACATTATCAGGATTTCACCTGTAGTTGTTGGCGCAGTCATCAGTGGCATGTCGTCACTGATGGGAAAGAGGAAACAACCTAAGGGGCCGTCCGCCGTAGTAAATACATGTATTTACTTAGAGACGTCTAACGGGAGTTTCTTTCTTGACCGACCCACCCACCCCCGGAAACGCCCCCCAAAAATGCAGATAATACAACTCATGATAAACACCATACTATGCACATAATTAGATACAGTACAGTCGACTCCACTTATAACGAACTTGCATATTGCGAATTTCATGATATAGCGAACCCTTGTCCATGTCCCTGTTTGAGCCAATACAAAACTGACCCTTTGTAGCGAACAGTTATGTGTCCCTGTCGCCCTGTCTACTCGGCCGTGACGCGTGCAGTGCAGTGTAGTGCAGTGCGTCTCAACGCCTACCTGCACTAGCTGTTGCAGTGCTACATTATGTACACGCGCGGTATGGTGTGCATGCACTCTGAAATTTATTTTAGAAACGCCTTGCAGGCAAACCCCCCCGCCAGAAACGCCTGTTAGCCGCCTCTAAGTAAATACATGTATTTACGGACGGCCCCTAAGGATATAAATTTTGATAAGAGATAAGGAACATGCCGGAAGGAACAACAATAATTATTGGATATGAACGATAGCACTAGTGTTCTAGTTCAACAAAATAGATATAGTCAGACCTCGTTTAACCGCACACATCCGTTTCCACAAAAAATATCCGGATAGGCGAGGGAACCGGATAATCGAACACCGGTTATGTGGGATGCATCACGCATGATCTCCCTGTAACCAGCTATTTTCTTCGGGATGGCGAGGGATCTGGATAAAAGAGGACCGGATAAGCAAGGTCTGACTGCACATGGAGATGGTGGTTATTGCGGAGAGCTAGCACGGTGATTGTGTGTTGGTAGGAGCAAAAAGTGTATGTGAATCACGGGAAAAGTGTATCTACGATGTGCCACTGATGACTGTGACGAGATAACGTTCTGAAGACACAACGTATTTTGGTTACTTGCAGACGGCTGGTTACTATGGCAATGAGAACTATACTCTTGAATGCATGAGCAATGGACTTGTTTCCGTGCTGCCTTCTCTATACATGCACATGTACACTGTACATGCGCATATTCACATGTCTGAAGGTTTGTGGTTTTCAATAAAAAGTAAAAAAAAATAACTCTGATGGTGAGCCAATTAAATTATAATTATGGTGAAAAAGGAGGGCAAATATTACGAGTTATGACTAACTGCCCACCAACCATTTTGTCGCATTTTGTTGCATTTTGTCGCACTTGCCGACTGTATAAGATCTGGTTACGTTGGTGGACAGTTAGTCATAACTCGTAACATTTTGTCCTCCTTTTTCGCCATATAAAATAAAATAAATTAGCATCCCCCCACCTCACAACAGAGCAACTGAGTTTTGCATAAGCTGGGAGTGCCGATTCGAGCAACTGGTATGATGGCTCTGCTTGGAGCCGCTAGATGGCTTGCAGCTGAGCCAGCAAATGACTCCGCTTGGAGCAGGCGAATGACTCGCAGCTGAGCTAGCAAATGACTCCGCTTGGAGCAGGCGAATGACTCCGCACGGAGCCGGCAAATGACTCCGCATGGAGCCGGCAAATGACTCCGCATGGAGCCGGCGAATGACTCCGCATGGAGCCGGCGATTTGTTTGGGAACACATGTTCCGCAAGTTGCACGCTCGAAAGTCCAAACAGCAATGACATGCAAGAGACATTGTACAGGATTTTGAAGGCGCGTGCCCACATGACTCGCGCATGCGTGCAGGTCGGGCCAGCTCGCTGGGCTGGCTGCTAACTCGCTCATTTACAAAAACTTGATCACACTACTGCCTGTGTTGCTTGTCTCTTTCTGTTCAGAGTTTTCACCCACAACAGCCCCTGCCGTGACTGAACCACTCACCACACCTACACCAGTAATCACCACCATCCAAACTGAAGCCAGGACAACCGAACCATCAAACGGTAGGTAGCGTCTGTTGCGTATGAGATGACGAATGAGATGATGAAGGAGAATTCTCAACTCTTTTTCTTTCTTCCATTCTATCGTTATCCTTATTGAAATGGGATCTCTAGGTATTGCGTGCCCAATACTACCTGATCCAGCCGGTGGCCAGATACTAACGAGGACGATCGACAACAACGGCCAGATGATGGGGTTTGTGGAATTGCGCTGTGACGAAGGCTACACTGTCATTGGTGTGTCCACCGCGGTGTGTTTGCCTGTAGTCAACCGGTGGAACAGAGCCATCGGGACGTGTGAAGGAGGTAATGTGAACATTGTTTGTTTGTTTTGTTCATTTATAGAAAAGAAAAAGGACTAGGTACTACAAGTTACGCTATAATGTCCACTAACACCACCAGTTACTTGACAATCAGCTCATGCGATAGCATTGCACAAAAACTGACCGACAGTACCGACGTTCTGCGACGAACTGGCTATCAGCTCCAGCACATCTTGGGTGTACACTCCAACATCGTAGCGTATAGCGTAACTTGTACCTCCTTGGTTCATTTTCTTTATTATAGATTAATCATTGGCTCTCCATCCGAGTATATGTTTGTTTGTTTGTATTTTACTTCACCAGATACACAGGAATTTTCTGCCTTCTTCTCTAAGCATACGGCTAGACTCTCAATAAAAGATGAATAGAATGCAAAACGACAATGGGCTCTCGGTGCGTTGCAATGTTTAATGGGATGGGGTGAATTCAAGATGGCAGCCGGAAAATCAGCTGACGACGAAGTTAAAGAGCGGTTCATCGTGCTGGGGTTGCAAATGACTTCAAAATTTCAATTTCTGGATTTATCTCTCTGATATTGGGAAATTAGAGGCCACATGCCTCGCACTGCTCATTTTCTCTCCAAAACTCAACACTTGCAAGCCAGATACGAAAGAAAGAAAAAACAACCCTGGTTCGAATCCCGGTAGTGTGACTGATGACTTTTTTCTTCCTTTCGTATCTGGCTTGCACGTGTTGAGTTTTGGAGAGAAAAAGTGCAGTACGAAGCTTGTGGCCTCTAATTTACTAATACTTTGAAATTCTCCGTGAAGTCCAAATTTGAAATTGCTATATCTCTGATAAGTGATTCTACCCGAGCCATGATGCACAAGAGAAAGTGCGGAGGTGGAAGTGAGAAGAGGTGCTGCTAATTATGCTATGATATAAGTCCCGAACGGGAAGTGAGGCCAAGATGGCAGACGGCAGACGGCTAAATACTATGCCGTCCCAACAGACATGTACGGAATGGTGTGTACACGTGGGGACAGAAGACGGTGCAGCAGCACGCACAACATATTGAGTAGCCGGAAATGAAATGGAGTCGTCCTTTTCGTAGGGTTGTATGTCCCCTGCCCTTTGCCTTATCCTAATGATTATTGTAAACAAAAAGTTTCTCTTCCGCTCTGTACGTCTCTCCCGTTCTGCCTCTCTCTGCCTCTCTCTGTCTCTCTCTGTCTCTCTCTGTATCTGTCTCTCTCTGTCTCTCTCTCTGTCTCTCTCTGTCTCTCTCTGTCTCTCCCTGTCTCTCCCTGTTTCCGTCTCTCTCTCTCTCTCTCAGTCTGTGCCTCTGCCTCTCTCCATGTGCCTCTGCCTCTGCCTCTGCCTCTGTGTTTGTGTCTATGTCTGTGTCTGTGTCTGTGTCTGTGTCTGTGTCTGTGTCTGTGTCTATGTCTGTGTCTGTGTCTGTGTCTATGTCTGTTTCTCTCTCCACCAGTACCAGCAATAACCACCATACCAACAGAAGCAGTGACAACAGCGTCATCAAACCGTAGGTGGTGCCTGTTGCATATGAGATGAAGAATGAGATGATGAAGGAGATTTGATGATGAAGAAGATGCGGTCAATATTCTCTTCGCTTTCATTTTATCGTAATGTCGACACTAGGACTTATGGGCAAAGTGGTGGCATGCTGATGAAAACATCTTTGCTTGATATGTTCCTCGTCATGTCAGGGGACGCGGCTGCGAATCTAGCTAACTTCTTCATTTTTTTCTTTTTTTCTTTCTGTCGTTATCCTTATTGAACGGGGTCCAGTCGATGCATGCCCACTACTATCTGATCGACCTGGTGGCCAGATTGTCACGAGGACGATCAACAATAACGGTCGGCTGATGGGGTTTGCGGAGCTGCGCTGTGACGACGGCTACACTATTGCCGGAGTGGCCACCGCGGTGTGTCTGCCTGGCGTCAACCAGTGGAACAGAGGCATCGGGATGTGTGAAGGAGGTAAGATGCACGCCGTTGAGCTCTCGATGCGTCGCAATGCTTCATGCTAGGGGTGAAACGAGTATCTATTTTGACCAACCGATCACTCATTCATAATGTTCGATCGAGTATCCGATTATTTCGAGTATTTTATCAAAATTCGAAAGCGCTAGATTTGTGAGTTCTCGACCAATTCGGAAGAAATTATCTGTGAACATAGAACAAAAGTCGCCAACGTCTTGTACAGAGTGTAGAGTAACGATTTTCACCAGTACTTTCATTATCTCATAACAAACTAACGTTACTTGCCGTGGTGATCGCATCGTCGAAGTCATAAAATACTGACTCAAAGGCATGCAAAACGCATGCATACCAGTCGATGAGCGGTACAACAGAAGTTTTTGAAAAATAGAATGCCAATACTAAAAAAAACGATCGAGTGCAAAATTTCGAATACTCGCTCGTTTGAAATTTTCGAACGAATACTCGAATATTCGAACTAATCGTTTCACCCCTACTTCATGCCCATGTTGCAATGCTTTGAGTCTTTTTTACGGGGTCAACGCATCTTAAAGATTGTACTTCAAAGGCAATGAACAAATTTTCTGCATTCACTGACAGCAAACGGGATCAAAATGTACTTAATTAATGTGCGACTCATAGACCCAGTAATAACTCGCCAAAGACAAGAGGGATACACATACACTCACAGCTTTTAAAAAAGGTGTCAACAAACACATTTCAGACCAGCCATGGTCTTGGGACGTGCTTTGAAGCCCATCATGTTGATCGTCTCACTGTTCTTTCCAGATCGCACCTCTCGGTTTGGGGATGTGCATTGAAGCACCCCATACTAACGGTCTATACTGTCCTCTCTTGGTCACCACTCTCCCTATTACCTATATTGTAATTACCATTCATGTATTGCGCTTCAGATTTTCTTCCGTTTTTGTCTCTTGGTGCGTTACCGGCATGGCGATACTGAGACCTAATGGTCAGTGGAGTGCCTGTAGCCTCACCAGCACTGCTACTATCTGTGACTGTGGCGACCACCATTCAATGTCTAGTCCTCCCCTAACCGTACCCCAACTCTCTCTCTCTCTCAGCTCTCTTTTTATCTGTCTTTTCTTACTCTTTTTTCTTGTCAGCTTTCCTGGTGGTTATGTGCTTTTTCAAGTAAATAATAAAAAATAAAAAAAATACTGGTACGAAATCATGGAAAGAGTGTGTGAGCGTGGGGAATGGGAGTGGAAACACTTTCTTTTTGCCACCATACCTGCACAAATCGGGTTTGTGTTTACAAACATACGCGGCCTCCAACACTCTCTGCATTTCTTCTATTTTTTCCCAATTGTTTGAAATAGAATCTGCTGATGATGCCTGCCCAATGCTACTGGATCCAGCCGGCGGCCGGATTTTACTGCGGACAATCGACAACAACGGCCAAATGATGGGGTTTGCGGAGCTACGCTGTGACGAGGGCTACACTGTAATTGGTGTGTCCACCGCGGTATGTTTGCCTGTGGTCAACCAGTGGAACAGAGTCCTTGGGACTTGTGAAGGAGGTAAGAATGTGGTGGACGGTGGCATTGTTCCACTATCATGCCGTGTGTGTGGCACTCACTTGCCCAACAATGCACAGTGCTGCTCAGTCTCAATGAAATCTGATCACTCGAGAACGCGCCGGGCAGTGCGCAGCCCTGGGCTTGCAAACACTGGGCCGTGAAATGATGGAAGGTGAAAACTTGACTCGCGCGATCCGATTTCATCGAGCAGCACAGGACAACTCCTTTGTCATGTGACGGCATTGTCATGTGACGGCATGGTCATGTGACGACATTGTCATGTGATGGTATTGTCATGTGAGAACATGGTCATGTGACCGCATATGAGTAGAAATACAAAGTGATCATGTCATGTGGACAGTGGAACCAACATGGCCGACATCATGTGACCCACTGATGTAACGAGAGTTATTCCTCCTCACGAGCTGTTGAATGATGCAACCCCAGCACTCGATAGCATGGCTTCTACCTTTGCAATCGTTGTCTTTGACGATGGAAGTCAAAATTAATGTATGTGTGTTTGTGTGTTTGTGTGTGTGTGTGTGTGTGTTTGTGTGTGTGTGTGTGTGTTTGTGTGTGTGTGTGTTTGTGTGTGTGTGTGTGTGTGTGTGTGCACGTGTGCACGTGTTTGATATACGTTTATGACTGACAGTTACAGAACTCACCACGCAAGCAGCAGCAACAACAGCAGCAGCACCGACCACCACACCCCCACAAGCAACCACCACTGCCCAACAGAGCAGCAGCATCTGCACGCCGCTTGCCAGCGTCAGCAACGGCGTGATCTCACTGCGTCCTCTACGCGAAGGATTCGAGCTCGCACGCCTCAGCTGCGACGATGGCTACCGTGCCACGGGTGCCCAGCAGATTCTGTGCGCCGGTGGAACGTGGCGGGGACAGATAGGAACGTGTCAGCCTGTAGGTAAGGTCACCCATGCACCCTAGTGGTGGGGACAGGTCCGAAAATTCGGCGAGCCTTTTTTATTTAAATAATGCAATGAATAAAACTATATGTGCACTCACATCACAGCCGTGGCAACGAATATAGTATTCCATAACGTTTTTGTCACAATCATCAATGGAATTCATGACTGAAGCCCTCATTATTTAAGTAGCATTTGTAGTGAAGAGGCCGTAGTCGAGTTGCTAGGAAGCCTTTTGTGTAAGTGGCTGCAATGGAGTTTGCAAGTGCTTATAAGTGCGGCAAACTTGTTTACCCTAAAGTCGCGTATCAAACCCAGCATATTCCTGTAGAAGCCAATGTTGGGGGCCAAGCTTCTATTCACATCAGGCTTCTATTCAAATCAAGTACCATATTTCCCCGAT
>NC_088655.1:24225075-24247575 GCF_964019385.1 Sycon ciliatum | reverse complement strand
CGTTTTTCCAAGCACGGACAGTTCTACACAGAAACTTCACTGGGTACAGCGGCCGCCTGCCTTGTGCGACCAGCGACCGACTTTTTGTGCGCCAAGCGCCATATTGGACCTGCACACGGCGACCAAAACCAGCCAAATGTGCCATCTTGGCTGGCAGGGTTGACTGCAACAGGGTTGAATTGCGCTCTGAAGCGAGTGCATGCGGTCAACAGAAGTGACAAGTGACATTGCAGGATGCGCTGCATGCACTTGAGTGAGGCGTGCATGCTTTGCCTCAGATATGCCACGAATGTATGGGACCTGGTTCTAAAGACCACCTCGCAACGACCGCTTTCCTTCCACTGTGGGGTGGTCGCTTAAACCAGGTTTCACTGTATGCCCAATGCTGTATGTCTATGTGTGTGTGTGTGTGTGTGTGTGTGCGTGTGTGTGTGTGTGTGCGCGCGCGCGTGCGTGCGTGTGTGTATTCATATATGTGTGGATTTCTGTGTGTATGTACATGTGTGTACACGTGTGTATGTGTGTGTGTGTGCACGTGTGTGTGTGCCCGTGCGTGGGTATGCACGCATGCACGTGTACGTGTACGTTGTCATCTAGGCACGCGCCACGTTACTCATCGCTACCTACCGATGTGACGCCGGCTACCGGCTGGAAGGTCATGCAACTGCTGTGTGCATTGGTGTGACATGGAACCGGGCACTGCCACAGTGTGTATCTGAAAGTACGTATATGACCTCTACGAAAGTAGCACTAGAAAGGATTCAACTTAACCTAGAAGTCGCAGTTAGTTCTATTAACTCCTTTGATTCCACGGAGCAGTGCGACAACTTCCTACATCATCTGAATAGCTTACATCCGTCTCTAAAATACACACGCGAGCACAAGCACGGCAACAAACTCATGTTGTCATCACTTTAAAGCCGCTTTTGTCGACTGATTGTATGCGAAAGCTGAGACTCAAAGCTCTGCTTTGCGATTCTGCTTGCGTGACTCTCTTACTTTGGTCATTGTAATAAGCCCATTGCGCAATGACGTGATTTGTACCGCAAACACCCCACACATGTTGCGTTACTGCAACAGCACTAAGGATATATGCCCATGCACACTCTCTCAGTCCAACACGACCATCACACTCCGGTAGGAATTACAAACTATACTTGATGAAAACAGAAGGAGAAGTGGAGAACACAGGGAGCAGAGCAGGCATGTAAACAGCACAGGCACGCAACAGTTACCGCTGGTGTATGCGAGGTGCATGTGCGCACGCGAAGGTGTGAAATAGGAAGCGGGGTCAAATTACATGTGGATGCACCATGCCAAATATATAGGCACAGGTAGGTGACTATACAACGCACACAGTCAACTGGGCATGGTCGTGTTGAACAGTGCATTCCTGATCCCAGCGTACTCACATGCATTACTCATACCTTCCATATTTGGCAATGCGCAATGGGCTTATACTCTGCGCATCCACTTCCACTCGGTGGCGGTGAAATATTCCCAGTGTCCTTGACAGCTCTCTAACAGCTAGTGCAGTTTGGTCTGTCGCACCTGGCACTCGAAAGGCAGGGGCGTCCGAACCTGTGCGGCAGGTATGGCCAAAGACCACTAATAAATTCACGTTGAGAATTTTGGAGCAATAAAATACGGGCTACTTTGGGCCCAATCTTCCAATATGTCCCCTGGGGAGCACCCCAGGACCACCTTCATAGCCGTACCAATGTCGAATACCTTCTGACGCTCCTAAAAGCTCACACCAATCTACCAGTACTACCTATCTGTGTGTTGCTAGCTGCGAGTCTTGAGTAGTGTATACCGTATTTTTCGGAGTATAGTGCGCACCTTTGTATAACGCGCACCCCCAATCTTCATTGGGGGTGCGCACTTCAATCATCATTGAAGTACATGCATTTCATATTCGGAGCATAGTGCGCACCTGCGATTTAGGGCCTAAAATAGCACATCTAAAGTGCGCACTATACTCCGGAAAATACGGTACAGGCAGACCTCGTTTAACCGCACACATCCGTTTTCCACAAAACTTGAATATCCGGATAGGCCAGGGAACCGGATAACCGAACACCGGTTATGTCGGATGCAACGCGTATGCTGTAAATCTGTAACCAGCTATTTTCTTCCGGATGGCGAGGGAACCGGATAAAAGAGGATGGACAAGCGAGGTCTGACTGTACTGGAAGATTGGTGTGATTTGTTGGAATGGCAAGCACATACAAGTAGATGTCAGAAAGTCCACAGAGATTTACGATGTAGTGAGGCCTAACTGAAGAGGTTTGATGAAATACTTCGAGAGAAGTACAGTGCGGATTGGCTATAGGGTTGTCGGCTATAGTAATATACCTCTTATAGTGATCGTATTCTCAAATTCATTTTCGTAAACCACCCCTTTCTATACATATCGGATCGGCTATAGTAATAATCGGCTATAGTAATATATCGGCTATAATGATACGATTTCTTTGTCAAAATGATCTTATTGCATACATTTTTCATCGGCTATAGTGATGATCATAAAAAATTATACATCGTACATGGCGAGATCTGATCGCGGCAGCCAGGAAGCGCTGGTACGACCATGATATCCCTAGGAGGAAATAATTCGAAATGTTTGGCGTGGGCTGTGCTTGTTGTTCCGGGGCATCCTCGAGCGAGATCGGAGGCAGTAATGAGTACCAGCGCTGAAGCGCTACCGTGGTCTCCGCCGAGATGTTGGAGAAGGCATTCAGGTAACAGCGAAGACGATCAGGGACGCGGAGAAGCTTCTCCGTGAAATACGACATCACGATCGACCTGCTACTTGGAACGGTTTCAGCGGTGATGAGTCGAGCGATGGCGACCCAGACTGAGACTCTACTCCCACTAATCGATCCTGTAGATATTGTTATGTCGATTGAATGTGTTGAAGTGTTTCTCTTCCAAAAGAACACATTTGTTGAGCACAGGAACTCCATGAAAACTCATGTCAAAAAGTCACGAAGTTTTTGTTTCTGCACGAAGTAGCTCTGCACTGCGCGTATTGCACAGTCATATGCACAGCATGCGTCTGCACGCTGCACTGATTCGAATGGCACCATACACGCATTTGTCAGGCATACCTAAGTATGCATATCGCCTATAGTAATATATCGCCTATAGTGATATTTTCACGAAAATCAAACACCAACGCTATAGCCGATCCGTACTGTACATATAGGTGCTAGGAATCATAGACAGGGTGTTTTGTTGTGCCTGAAATGACTCACATGTTGCTGTTGTCATTGTCCTGTTGCTGTCGTCGTAAATCGTCGTCGTCGTCGTCGTTCTTGTTGTTTGTGTTTGCACCTACAGGGCCGCAGCCACCAGCTGACAACTGCAGTAAGCTAGTCTGCAGTTCACATTTCTATCATTAATTAATGAAAAAAATAAGCATAGCAGACTAGCAACGTCAAAGTTGGGGTCGTCACTGCCCCCCCCCCCCCCCGACCCTACCCAGCTTTTTCTCAAACCCTGCTGTACAAGTCAGTATTCCATCATGCCCTTTCCCTCTATGTTATGTAGAGCATCATGTGCTAAACTGTACATTCTAGACTTTGTTGTTCCTATAAGGGGTGGTGCTATGTGCTAAACAGTACATTCAAGACCTTGTTGTTCCTATACAAGGCCGTCACAGCCTGGGGCGGCCTTAGCCGCCCCACTTTTTCGGCCCTTTTTTTGGAGCACCCTGCAACCCTGCAACAATGCGCGATGATCGGAGCTCAGCGCAAGCGTGGCAAATCCTTGTCCATGATCGTGGTTTGTTGCAGAAACAAAAAAAGTCTTTCATTGCAGTTGCACTGAATGGCACCAAACGCCTGTAAATGCTTGCAATTGGCCTCAATTTTTGAATTTTTTCCCCGGGGGAGGGTGATGTTTGTCCCCGATCGTTAGCGTCTTCTTGGTTTGTTGCAGAATCAAAAAGTCTTTCATTGTAGTTAACAGCTACACTGAAATGGCACCAAATGCCTGGAAATGCTGAAATTTTTTCCCGCGGGAGGGCCCCCGCACCCCCCCCCTTCCATGGCTGCCCCACCTCCAAAGTCGGTGCGACGGGCCTGATATAGTATAAGGGGTGGTCCAAACAGCTTCAATGGTTCTGTGGTCCCGGCATCACTGACTCACTCTGTGACATCATTCGAATAACTTCTGCAGTCCTGCTGCAAGAAAAGTCACTCAGGAGCTAGTTCTAGCTATGCTGCCTCGCTCAGTGCATGCACAGGTTCAATAATGGTGCGAGTTTCAAATGGTGTGGCTCAGAGAAATGACACACATGTACATTTCCACGTGTGTGTGTGTTTGTTTGTGTGTGTGTGTGTGTGTGCATGTGCACGTGTGATATGCGTGAGAATGTGTGCGAGCATACGTGTGTATGCGTGCGTGTGTGTGTGTGTGTACTTTCTTGCTTGCACGCACGGATCATTCTTGCCGCTCCCGTCTGTTACAACTGCGGCAGACGTCGATCCTGCCGTGCGTTCCGCACGACTACGTGTAACCAACATCGAGGCTAGCCTCAGCACTGCTCGCTCTGAGAAGGCTGACCTTCAGTCTAAGCTTGCCGAGGCGAGACGACAGCTGGCCGAGTCGACCAACGTGGCTGCCGAAATGCGTGCGTTACGCAGCAGGTATTCAGTTCTTTCCGCCACGCATTCCGAGGATGTGAGCAAGCTGAGCGGTAAGCCCACTTTGCAAAACGTGTTTAAAAAAACTGTTATTTGCCATGGCGACCACCGTATGTCCACATAACTAGGTTGGGCCTTTTTCTTTTTCTTTAACAGTGTTGCAGTGCTGGTCAAAAAAACTTTGGAAACCGCGCAGCTAGTATTCAGCTGCTAAATCGAGATTTTCTCAGCTTAGAAAGAGAGTGCAGGTTAGAAGCTGGAGAAGCAATGATATGAGGGAGAGACAGAAAGACGACAGAGTAAATGATTGGCACCTCGTTTGGAGGAACTATAGGGGGTGACATGGCAGGCGCTATGTTGTCATAATAGCCAGGGGATAGGGCAATCAGTGCATGTGTGTGTGTGTGTGTGTGTGTGTGTGTGTGTGTGTGCGTGCGCACGTGTGTGCATGTATGCATGTGTGTGTGTGTGTGCATGCGTGTGTGTGTTGTTTTGAGTGTCAATCAGAAAGGATTGCACGGGGTTCTAAACACTGCATTGGGACAACTAGCGTCCACTGTTGGACTCTTGTCTACCGCGTCTTGTGTGATGTCTGTCTGTGTGTTGTGTGATGCCTGTCTGTGTGTTTATGTGTTGTTCTCTACAGCCTGCCGCCAGAAAGAACTCATTATCAAGTCTGCCTTCTCCCAGGAATGCTTTGCCAGATAGACATATGTCAGGAATGCTGTGTGTGTGTGTGTGTGTGTGTGTGTGTGTGTGTGTGTGTGTGCATGTGTGAACTTGTGTGCATTATAGTGGTGTGTGTGTGTGTTTGTGTGTGTGTGTGTGTTTCTGGGCGCACACGCACATATGCATGTGTCCGCGTGTCCGTGTCTGTGTGTGTATACATGCATGCATGTGTGTGCGCCTGTGTGTGTGTGTGTGTGTGTGTGTGTGTGTGTGTGTTTGTGTGTGTGTCTGTGTCTTCATGCAATCATGTGTTATTGAAAATTGAATCGTTGTGTACACTAAGAGAGCGTACCCTTCTTTTACCGTTGCTTTTGATTGTTGCGAGGCGTTCGCCACTCCTAATCCAGAACTGGAGAACTTTACCAGTGTCATTGATCATTGTGAGGGGTTCACCGCTCCTAATCCAGAACTGGAGGACTTTACCAGTGTCATTGATCGTTGTGAGGAGTTCACCGCTCCTAATCTAGAACTGGAGGAGCATGACATTGGGCAGCCTCTCCACTTTGCTACTCGGTCTGCATCAACTCCAAGGTGGGGGTCTTTTTTTCTTTTACTAACTACGGATATCCGATATCCGCCGTTACACAGCCTCATCTACGGTGTTTTCGGGAGTAAACGCTGCTGTGCTTTAAACACACGAGTAATCCAAAAAGAGCCGGTGTGGCCTATACGTACTAGAGCTCAGGTAAGATGAAATTCTGTCATAGACAGGCCTGGCTTTCGGCAGACGGTGAGGTGGCGAACAATTAGCGCAGCAAATATGATCAAAGAAAAGCAATGGGCTGGTGACCCTATTCAAGCAACGACTGGTTCGCAGAGTTGTTTTCAGATCAAGTCATTGTTGTTCAAGAGAATAAACATTTGGAAAAAGGAATCGGCAGTAAAGGACCTGGAGCGAACGGACGAAAGCAGAGCTGGCGTAGCGAGAGTTGACTAAATTACACTCAAGCAATATTCCATATTCCATTATTAGATATTAGACTGCCAGAGATAGGAGGAGTTACACTCAAAATTAATAATATTCAAATGCGTTGTTGATCCCGAGCTGCAGCCTGAGAGTGCTCAATGTCAGAGACAGAGCTTAGACTCAGAGGAGGACGTTCAGGTTGGTTGTAACTCTGAGTTTCATGCCGCTAGGCAATCATCAGACAACTGATACTCGGGTCTACCCAGCAGGATGCTTATAAACACATAGGGCCACAAGTACAAACAATTTTAGCGCTAAATCTGGTGTAAGTATTCCATAATCCCATGTTAGATATTAGACTGCCAGAGATAGGAGTATTGCATCAGCAGTTTGTTGTTCTTGTTCTAGTAGCCTTTTCTCTCCATTGGAACTCAGCCACTGTACGGCAGTTGGCTGGCTTGGCCAGATGATGATCCTGAGCCGCTGGACAAGTCGACAGCGCCAGATGCATCGCTACCTCCTTGATCAGCGGACTGATAGGGTTCCAAAGTGCAATCACCGATATCTGTTGGCGGCCACAGGACACTGTGCGCGACAGAGGTGCTATTCTCTGCGAGGAAACCAGAGACAGGAAACGAGTGCATCGATCGGTTGGGTGTGTAAAACAACTGTCACTCCAGTTCCCCTGTCCTGATCAATGATCAGGTTACCAGTGTCTGGATTCAAACCTGCTGATCAATGATCAGGTTACCAGCGTCTGGATTCAAACCTGCGTATTATTAGAAATCGGTCACCTCAAACTATGGGGAGAGATCTCGGTTGGAGAGAATCCTATGGGGAAGAAGACCCTAGGGGGAAGAACACCCTATGGGGAGAGAGAACACCCCTATGGGGAAGAAGACCCTATGGGGAGAGAGAGCCCTATGGGGAAGAAGAGGAGAAGAGGATGGGGAAGAAGAGGATGGGGAAGAAGACCCTATGGAGAGATATAGTTGGTTGATTGATTTTATTTTACTTCGCCAGAATGAACAGGCATTTCTAACTTCTTGCCTGCTGGACAAGGGGTCCAAGCTCTCACAAGAAGACGAAGAAGTAGGAGGAGAGACCTTATGGGGAGAGACCCCAATGGGGAGAGACCCCAATGGGGAGAGACCCTATGGGGAGAGACCCTATGGGGAGAGACCCTATGGGGAGAGATACCCCTATATAGGAGGAGAGACCCTATGGGGAGAGACCCTATGGGGAGAGATACCCCTATATACATGTAGGAGGAGAGACCCTATGGGGAGAGAGACCCCTATGGAGAGAGATACCCTATGGGGAGACCTATGGGGAGAGAGACCCTATGGGGAGAGAGACCCTATGGGGAGATACCCCATATAGGAGGAGAGACCCCTATGGGAAGAGACCTGGGGAAGAGACCCTTTGGGAGAGACCCCACTATGGAGAAAGACCGCGGTATGGGGAGAGATTCTGAGGAAGAGATCATTATGCTGAAAGATCCCCATGGGGAGAGACCCTGTGGGGAGAGACCCATATGCCTAGACACCCCTATGAGAAGACCCCCCCCCCCCCCCTAGGGGAGAAATCCCTATGCTGAAAGATCCAATAAGTGTCATGTGTGGGCAGGTAGCGCAAGTGCTCCGTATGTTGCGCCATATTTACGTACACAAGGTGAACACCTCTAACAGCACTGTCACGACTGTTTGCAAGTACACATAGCACCAATGAAAGGTGTCATCGACACAGTCCTGTTCTCACAACATACTGCCATGGCAACTGTCACATGATTGCCTAGGCAGCCATGACAGATAGGAGAGCAAAGCCCAATATCCTTCAGTCGATTTTAACAGAAAAACTCGGGCTACCTGAAGAACGCCATACTGTAAAAGCAGAAATTTTCGGTGCTGTTTTAACTCGGTGCCGGAAAATTTACCAAAAAATGAAACACACCGAAAATTTCGGTACAGTACTAGTGCGCTTACCTGGGAAACGGGTTTACCGAAAATTTCCCTCCACCAAACCGCCGATTTCGGAGAATACCGAAAATATTACACCACCGAAAATTTCTGCTATGACAGCACCTGAAGAACACCATACGGGGAGCAATCTTACTGTACTCATTGAACTTACCAGTGGCCAGGATGAAGGTGGGTTGTAACTGAAGTACACAGGACACTTGGACGATGGGTTCGATTGTCACGCAGCTATCCAATAGTATTCTCTGTAAGGCAGGCAAGAGCGTAAAAGAAAGAGGAATTTGTTATTGTTCACTACTCGATTTCGGTGTGGTTGACTTCAGTGGCCACTGTGACTTTTGATGAGGAGGGTGTGTGCGTGTGTGTGTGAGTGTGTGTGTGCGCGCGCGCGTGTGTGTGTGTGTGTGTGTGTGTGTGCGTGCGCGTGTGCGTGTGTGCACATGCGTGCATTTGTGCATAAAATCAATCATGGGCAGAGCCTAGATTATTTTAAAAGCGAAGAGTGCGTACTCCCTGGGATACAGGCAAGTCCAGAACACCTCCGTCGTGTCTCGCAACTCGTTCACCGAGCATCATAGGCGGCCTTCGCCGCACACAGAACCACATTGCACACTGTGTAGGCACTGGCAGCCAGAATGCATGTGTAGAGCTGATGACATCATAATGACATCATAATGACGTCATGATGTGACATACATAGAAGTTTGAGCGCATGGCGGACACAAGGCAGTTGTGGACCCATACTTTCGGTCACATAAAAACAATCATAGAATGCCATATACCTGTGCCTTGGGTCGCATAAGACAGTCGTTGATTGTTACCCAAACGTGCTCTCGATCACAGAAGACACCTACTGTAAAAGCCATTATTCTATCGAGGCGCATATATAACGATTTCCTAAAATCAACTGGTTTACGTGTACGAAAGGTAACAATTCTCACTCATTCTCAACGCTCAATACGACAGTATATGTATAGATTTCAGTCTAACGATCTGTATTTTAACGACAGGCTTCCCCTCGTTAATTCGTTAGAATTAGCACTTCGTTACATATAATTATGGCTTTTACAGTATTATAATCTATGCGGAGCATGCTACAAGACATGGTGTGCCTACCCGATGTAGAGTGTGATTTCCTCTGTACTGGTAGCCAGACGGTAATGGGACAAGCACATCCACACTGCGCAGACCACTCATCCCCAGATTACCAAGGAGGAGCCTGCGAGAAGAAGAAGGAGAGAGTCATTCACAACGCGTCCACGCACGCCCGCACGCCCACCCCCACTCCCACACACACACACCCACACACATGTGCACACATGCTCACACACACACACACACACACACACACACACACACACACACACACACACACACACACACACACACACACACACACACACACACACACACACACACACACACACACACACACACACACACACACACACACACACACACACACACACACACACACACACACACACACACACACACACACACACACACACACACACACACACACACACACACACACACACACACACACACACACACACACACACACACACACACACACACACACACACACACACACACACACACACACACACACACACACACACACACACACACACACACACACACACACACACACACACACACACACACACACACACACACACACACACACACACACACACACACACACACACACACACACACACACACACACACACACACACACACACACACACACACACACACACACACACACACACACACACACACACACACACACACACACACACACACACACACACACACACACACACACACACACACACACACACACACACACACACACACACACACACGCAGAGCATCCGATCGATGAAAATGAGGGGAGACCCTGGGAATAACGAGTGGGCGTGAACCACAAAACCGTGTTCTGAACAAGAACAACACTAGAACAACAGCTGGTCGTGCTTGTGATACAGGAGGACATAGCGGATTTGAACTTAGTTGAGTCAAGAGCACGTGTTGCCTACTTACATAATTATCATGTGCTAAGAGTGATAGTCAAAGCTACAAGATGCCATATGCATTGGAGCCTCACACCTGCTGGATCCCTACACATATCTTAACACACACACACACACACACACACACACACACACACACACACACACACACACACACACACACACACACACACACACACACACACACGCGCGTGCAGCGAGAGACTGAAACTGGACAGCAGTGCCTCACACCATCTATTTGCCTTTGGAAAGTCAAGATAATACAATGAAGCGTTCATGGATTCATTGTTCTTGTTACCTGATGATTGCCAAGTGCCGAAACGTTGTAAAAAAACAGAACTGGTTCCGATGTGCAGCGCTACGGGAATGGGTGTGTCTACCCGAATTCCTTTCAGAGTTGAAACTGCAGGAAGCCTCAGCCCTTCTGTATACAGTGAAACCAGTCTAAGACGACCGCTCAAGGGACCTTCAAAACGTGGTTGCCGTTACCAGATGGTCTCCTTATCCAGGATCATTTGACTAGAAATAGCATACCTTGAACCTGGTTTCAGTGGTCTCCTTGGACAGGTGGTCACCTTATCCGAGTGGTTGCCATGACAGGTTCTACTGTACAATGATACCTACTGGGGTTATCTCTACACATACCTCACACAGACGTGCAGAGAGAGACTGAAGCTTGACGTCGGCCTTGCCCGTACGTAGCTGCTGAACAACGCGTCATACTCGCCTCCGCTGTACTCGTACTGCTGCCGGTTACTCTCGTAGTGCGCCTCGTCGTCGCTGGCACGAACTTCAGCGTTCAGGCTCACCACTGTGACGAGAGGGTGGACCGGTGCATCCAGCTGTGTACGTTGCTGTACGGAATAGCAGTAAAGCAGAATGCAGAAAAACACATGCTCATGCCCGCAGACCAACCAACAGACGGCAACTTGTGGCATTTGGCTCTACCCGCGCGGTGTCAAGGTGTTGTGCTTTTACTTATAGTCGTTCAACCAAACAGGCAATGGTGCCTTCTCACTAGGAGACGACTTAGAAGAGGAGAGGGCAGAAAGAGAATGGGGAAGGGAGA
Source organism: Sycon ciliatum (assembly GCF_964019385.1). Taxonomy (NCBI): domain Eukaryota; kingdom Metazoa; phylum Porifera; class Calcarea; order Leucosolenida; family Sycettidae; genus Sycon; species Sycon ciliatum. Next base: position 24,236,194 of record NC_088655.1, on the reverse strand, counting down.
AAAAACAGGCGCGGAAGCAGGGCCGTAGCAGGCGGTCCGGCAGGTCCGGCAGCTGCCGGACCAATATTCGGCCAAAAAAAAAAAAAAAAAAAAAAAAAAAAAAAAAAAAAAAAAGGGGAGCTCACCCATGTGAGCAGCTCAGGATGTCCATCCATGATGATGATGATGTGTGCAGTAAGTAGTACAGTCAGACCTCGTTTATCCGGTCCTCATTTATCCGGATCCCTCGCCATCCGGAAGAAAATCGCTGGTTACCGATGTGCAGCATATGTTATGCATACAACATAACCGGACCTCGCGATCCGCATACCGGTGCATGATTTTGTGTACAAACTGGTTAAAATGTGTACAAAATGCTTCGTCGTATCCGGTTGCATGTGGCTGGCTAGCGCCTGCAGAAGCTAGTATCAATGAGTTGTACAAGCAAATGAGGTCCTTGACCTGCTGGGTGTGTGCGGACAGCACCAGTTGCATGCACTTGTCATTTTTCTCGCTTGTTTTACATACTGGGCACGCTAGTTGTACTGCATAGGACCCGTCTACATGTATGTATGATGTCACTGCTTTTGACATGCCACATGCATATACAGTACAGTGTGTATCGGTTATAGTGTGGTCGTATACAAGAATATACTGCTTACAAGAATGAACACTCATTTTTTCATAATCATAACACATATTTTATGTGTATATTTATTCTTACAAGCAGTATTATCGCATAGTAGAATATATCGGCCCTAAGAATGGATTTTGTGTAGCAAAATATGCCAGATTAGTGCAAAGTATATCGCCTGTAGTAATAACATCTGTTCTCTGTGCATGCTCAATACAATAATATTCAACACAAAAAGAGAGTTATGTCCATGGGAACATTGGAGAATCACTTTTTCTGTCCAGTCGGACTCTTTCTTCCGACTTCTCTCGTATCCGCTGCTCCACAGTCGCCGAGCACGACCGCGAGTCTGATTGATCCGTGTGTATCATGTGTACGTGTCCACATGGCACATGCCAAACGTGCGCGCATATGATATGTCACACGTGATTTATCGTGTGTAAGAAATATCGGCAATAAGAATCAAATGTCGTTTTTCAAACACCCACGCTATAACCGATACCTACTGTATGTGTGTCCAGTTATCCGGTTACCTCGCCTATCCGGATGTTTTTGTGGAAAACAGATGTGTGCGGTTAAGCGAGGTCTGACTGTATAGAGGTATTACATAGTAGTGCCGGCAAGAGTTATGGACTCTTGGTGCCGGTAGTAGACCTACCTTGCACATGTCATCAGGAATATGACCCTGCTGAAGGTCATGAGGACAGTCATGCCCGTGAAGGTTCCTACTCTGTACTTCCGGAAACGTGTTCGGATTCTTTTCTTCCTCCAATTCTTTCTAGATAGGGTTTGTACCAAAGATAGTCCATTGCAACACACTTTCTCCTCCTCCAAAGGTACATATTGGTTCATTTATCACATGCATTTAGATACTGTTGCTATACCTTCACAGGCTTCAACAAGTTCTGTTTGGACGGACACAACATTCTGATGCCCTTTTCCTGACTCATGCAGAACGTCCTTCTTCCTTTTCTCGCCCTATGTCACTCTACATGGTCACGATTACATGCATGTACATGTACATTGTACAATGTATGTACATGTTTTTTGTTTTGTTTTGGCGGGGTAACGGCCTCTTTTACGGGCAAGATAAAGTCATGTACATGTACCGGCATATGTATGAGTATGGGGGGGGGGGGGGGGGGAGCATCAAAGTCGGATCTTGCCGGACCAACCTAAATGGGGCTGCTACGGGCCTGGGAAGGGATATAGAAAGGAGGGGAAAAAGTACTACAGTATGTTTGCAAGTATACTGTTGATCAGTGAAACCCGTTCTCGCGAGAGTCCAGTACGCGGCGGCCACTGTGCAGCTCTAGACCTGCTGCAAACACTGTCACGTTGTACTGGTGCAGGGCGCAAAGCCGAGATGATAAACACAAATTATTATTATTATCATGATACGCTTGTTCGCATTGAGATCACCAAGCAAGCTTGGCTAGTCTTCGCATAAGCCAAATGAACAAAAGAAAGGAGGTACGAGCAAGGCCAATGATGTGAACACATACATACATGTAGACTATAAGAAGGTACACTTGGGTAAGGCCTTAGCTTCCCTTTTCTGCCGGATCCTTACCTGTATTCTGTGCGAGCACATGTTTAACGCCGGGCCACCTTCTCTGGACTGCGCATATACCTCCACCTTGCCTTGCGACACCACTGAGGAATTTGCGTCAAACCAGACGACAGCGCTCAGGGTGATGCTGCAATGTGCTGCCAATCTCACAGCCGCAGCTGGCTGACCCGGTCGCAATGCACCATGAGAGCGTTCCGGATCCACGGCCGCGGCGGAACACGAGGCGGGCCGCCGCGCCACGACCTCCGGCTCGGAGACATTAACACCAGTGTGGTTGAGCGTTAGCTCAATCTGCATACACACATACACAGTGTTGGGCACAGATGGGATTACATCATAATCACATCATCATTGCTCACACTGGTATGCTTGAGTGTCAGCTCAATCTGCATAGCATGCACAGTGAGTGGGGCCACTGGGCCTGGGGCAGAGATGGGATTACATCATGATTACATCATAATTACATCACCATTATTGCCCACTCACCCACTCACCCCCACCGTTAGGCGCTGCATCTGCCGCTAGGGTTTATCGGGTGTTAGCGGCCGTCGTGAGTTCCCTTCGGGAACGGATACGATAATTTATATTAATATTATACTTACTTACTTTATAGCATCATGTTCACACGAGTGAAGTAGAGTGTCAGCTTACTATGTATGGCATGCCTTGTGGTGACTGTGGTCAGTCTAGTGAGCACTAGCAGACTAGCAGTGTGGGCACAGGTGGGATTACGTCATCATTACATCGTCACTATACTGTGATTACATCGTCATTGTTCACACCAGTGTAGTAAACAGTGTCAGCTCAAATGTGCACACTGCATAGCATGCATTGCAGAGTGGCGGGCATAGATCGGATTACATCATAGTTACAATCGTCATCATTCATACGAATGGGATGTTCCAGATTATTCATTTGGATCATCCGGTATTTCTTGTGATACAAATAATAGGCGTAGAGACAGTAACTTGAATAAAGCTATGACCAACACATGACTATATATACACATGTAAGCGAGGTTGGTCTAGTGTTTCCAAACACGTTTTCTTGGGACGTTCATCAGTTGGAATAGATCACAGTCGAGAATCACAGCAATTATCGGCAGGAGTTTATCTGAGGAGAGCAACTTACCCTGACTTCCTGTGCGTCAGGATTCATTATGGTGATAAGCAGAATGCCACGTTCGCTATGGAACAGAGCATTGGGAGCGTTGCAGCGAGCAGCAACATCTAAACAAGATAATTAGTTCATATTCATACACCACAAGTGCACGTGGACACACATACACACGCGCATGTACACACACACACACACACACTTGAGAGGGACGAAAAGCGTTTCTTCTGTAAGGCCACACCAAGTTATTTCATTGTTTCTCGTCACCTGAAAATCTCAAAAGGAACGCGGGCGGGCGGAAAAAAAACAAAATAGGGTTTGAAAAACAAAAACTGCTATTTACACTACAAAGGCCCAATTTATGACCTAAAATCAGACTATACACCACGCGTGACAGTCAATTGCAACATACAGCCAGAAAACCAGGCTCCTGCACCGGCCTCTGGTGAGGAAGTCCAGTGTTGCATGTTATTTAAATAGGAAAGAAAGCAAACCAAAGGTCGTGTGGTGGTGTGGTACTTGAACTACCGGTATGCGTACATACACGGTGCAAAAGTCGTCCTTCGGTTCGTGCACTAGCACTGCACTCCAGATTTGACGCCGCGCGTACTTTTACAACGCCTTTTTATGCGTGTTTACCGGGACGCGAGATTTTTTTTTGGTCCAATCCTCAAGAAAGGTACGCGCGCGGTGACGAGAAACAATGAAAAAACTTGGTGTGGCCTAACTCTGCGTTTCACGGTTTTAACTAGTGTTGAAACGAGCGTATCTATAACAAACGAGCGATCAGTTCCACTAACGAGCAAGCTATCGAGCGAGCTAACGAGTTTCATTGATGTGGCAAATATGATTTTTTGAATAAAAAAATTCCTTAGTCCGATTTTTTCAGCTGGTTCAAATTATCACCGCCGGCATTTGGGGTTGCTGCTGCTTCACTTCGGACTGCTGTTTGGTGTCGAGATGTCTTTTCAGCGCCGTCTTCGAGTAGCCTTTGTAAGAATAGACCGTTTTGCAAAGATTGCAAGTAGCCCTGGTCTTCGCTGCATTGCGGGAGAAAACTTCCAAACGACTGAGCGAAACTTTCACTCGAATGGAGAGGTGACCGAAGAATATCCTGCGTCAGGTCAGCAGATGCGGAACAAGACATCACTAGAGCCCACCAAAGCTGCAACGACAACTGAAACAACTCAAGTTCCGTGCAGGCATACAGTCACTGTAACTGCGAGTGATTTTCACTTTGCGCGGGACTGGACTCTCGATCGACCAGGGAGTCGTGAAATATTTTACGACTCTCCGGTCGACATGTACTGCCATGTGTACGGAGTACGGTGTACGGTGTTCGTTAGTGCAAACGAGCTGGCTGCACAAACGAGCCGAGTTTCTGGCGAGCGAGCTAACGAGTATCCGGTGAGATCGTTTCAACACTAGTTTTAACCGATCATCAGACAGCAACTTGACTACAATTTTCAGAAGATAAGATTGATATAGGCTGCAAGCCTACGTGTGCGCACACCCACCCACCCACCCACCCACACACACACACACACACACATGTCCAGATAACCACCAGTCAGGGTACTTGGCGGAACATAAAGCACATCTACAGTCCATTCAGAAAAAAAAGATATCCTAGCTTTTGGCCATTAACGGGTCAAATTTTGAGTTTTCGTCACAATTTTTTTGGCAATCCCCATGGAATGCTCTTCCAATTGTGTTTTTGAAGTCTATTTCTCCAAAAAGCAAGCCATAACAACAATAGGATTTCGGCCAGGTTTTGCCCCCAAAGCACTGAATTGGGTAAAAACCATGAAAATCCAGGCTGTTCACTCCACTTGCATAACAGTACATTTGTGGTTCGAACCCCAGTTGAGGTGCCTTTTTTGGACCCTTTTTCAAGTTTCGAATTGCGCGGCACTGCACAGTGTACCACAAAATCGCCAAACACGGGAGCTCTCCAGAGCCAGCGCTCATCTTTTTCTGAATGGACTGTAAGTCAGATAAAGTAAAATAGTCCCTATAAGCTCCTAGTCAGCAACCGGGCATAGGAAAGAAGCTCGCAAACTTCATGTTTTTCAGCCTCAACAAAAAACTCCCAGTATTCGTATACTTCTTGTGAAACAACGTTAAGCATCGAAGAAGACAATGCGTTGAAACTACAGACACCAACCGTCTTGTACCTTCTTGCTATTATTCACTTAAATGTGGGGCTTTGAATAAAGCAAGTCGACACAGACACCAACATTTTCTCTTTTCGTTCGTCCCTCTTGATATTTGTACTTTGCACTGTTGAGGCAACGAACTGAAATAATAAAAACCAAACCAAACCAAACCAACACTAATAGGCGATTCAGACTACGGCCAACTGTGACCACGTTTCTACTATACAGACGTGTTTGGTCAGCGATTGCGAAGAATCATTTGAAACACGACTGCATCACCATGGAAACTCAAGTTCAGAACTGATCATGGCCGTAGTCTGACTCGTCTGTAACATAACCATCCTACTGGTTGTTTGTAGCTGTGAATGCGATGGAAATGCACAGGAGTTGAAAGCGGAGAGTAGACCAGAATGCTGTGAATGGTACGAGTATGCGAGCTCTACTTGAGGACGGGCGTATTCACAACACCGTTCGGGCCAATCGCGTGAAATCATCCTATTGTAGTAGACATGGTGAAATCCGTTGAGAAGTCAAGCGGCCATGGGCCATGGGGCATGGCCCATGGGGCGTTGCTGGCCGCTTGCAGTCGTGAGCACTGCCGGTCTATTTTACAGTACGCACGTATTTGTTTTGTATTAATTAATAAATTTTATGGATTCGCCACAGGCGTTGGCCTGAATCGAGGGAGTCTCTGTCAACAGCTTGTGAAGAAGAAGAAGCCGAGGAGAAAGTAAAAAGAAAGGGATAGAAAGACGCAGAGTGGTAGCAATTAGCACAGTGTTCTATGTCAGCGCTACTAGGTGAACTGCAGTGCGTGTACGCGGCGCTAAGCTTGCCCAGGTCATGGGTCCATTGCGCATTGCCAAATATGGAATGTATGCGTAATGCATGTGAGTACGCTGGGATCAGCAATGCACTGTTCAACACCTCCAGACGACCATGCCCAGGTGCAGGTGGCTGTGTGGGGTGTTATGTGAGTACGCTGGGATCAGCAATGCACTGTTCAACACCCCCAGACGACCATGCCCAGGTGCAGGTGGCTGTGTGGGGTGTTATGTGAGTACAAATTACATCATTGCGCAATGGGCGTATTTCACCGGGTGTCAACGTCCACTACGGTGTATGCGGCGCTAACCTTTCATTTCCGACTGCCACGTCCTAAACAGAGGTTTGGCGCACACAAAGCCGTCGGTTGTGCACGGCACGAAAGCTATGCTCTGGCCGGCGACAACATGCGGGACTTCAATCGGAACACTCAGCGCCGAGGCCGTCTGTGCTGCTGCTGGTGGCGGTGACGTGGGGTGACTGTTCTCACGTACATCTGCAAGAGGATGCTGCGGGCGGACTTCAAGCCGCCGACGTGTAGATACGCTGGGAAAGAAAAGTTCAATGCACAGGAAACCTCTGTTAATTTAGAACAACACTAACACTGTGACGCTGAACCAGGATACTGAGCCGATAATAACTGTAGAAAATTGTAAAAAGATCTGGCTGCTTTCTATCTTGTTACAGTGGTGGACAGTTGCTTCATGGCTCATGCCAAGAGTACATAACCTCCCAGAGTGTGCAACGCCTGATCCAGCTCTGCATAGGGTCATGGTCGAGCATAGTCGGATCTTCTGATGTCATGCGTGTGCGCCGCACCAGCGCAAGGCCGGTCTCGAGGCAGGGCACCGTTATTTTTGATGCGAGAGTCCCCGTGACTCCCCGGGTTCCCCTCAGGCTCAGACGTGTACGGTATGATGACACAAAGATCCGACTACGCTCGACCAAGACCCTATGCAGAGCTGGATCAGGCGTTGCACACTCTGGGAGATTATGTACTCTTGCTCATACCCTTGTGTTCTTCTATAAAAAAATTCCCAGTTTGTGTGAGACACGGCTAGAGGTAGAGTTTTCCACATCCGTAGGAACGCCACCACCCTTCAAGGATCAAGGCGCAGATGCAGCTCCTAAAGCGGTGGGAGGTGAGTAGATCAGCTCACCAGCAAAGTACTTGTCAAAGACCGGAAATGCCATTCACTGCATCCATGTTTTCCTCGTGGCAGGCCATTCTTCTATAGATGTAAGTCAAACGAGTCTGACCCCACCGTAATCCCAGCACTATTCTCATTTTTCCCCTTTTGTGTCCGTGCTTTTCTTTTCTTTTTTTCTCTTCTTCCGTGGTTGGTCTCACCCTCTCCTCAATTCAATTGGCTGTCTTCACATGCTACGAGGTGCAGAAATAAATAAATAAATAAATAAATATACACCGTGCAAGATCACTGTGATACATGCTCATGCTGCTGTTAGCTTGTGAACAGCATAGCCTTGTAGGACAACACGACACGGTGTGCATGGGAGCGTAGAACAACTCACTTCTTAGAAAGGAAAACACTAGTTGAGCAGGAACTCTTGCCACTTCGGTATGTACGTCTCGAGCCTGTCAAGAATGGGAAAGGAGGAAAAGGCGAGTGAGAGATGACAAGTGAGGGGAGAGAGTGTTTAGGCGAGAATTAGTGACGTTTCAGCCTACTCAGTCAGAGCTGCTATGGTTCGATTCATCAGAGCTCAATTCACCAGAACAGAGAGGACAATCAATGTCACAGAGTTTTTTGTTTGCAGAGGAAGCATGTGTACCTGCACTAAAGTTCAAACGTATTGTACTGGTGATGCCAAACTGCTGCCAGTGTTTGGCAGAAGTGCAATGCAGGGGAACTCTAGGATGTAACCTTACCGGGCAGCTTAACCATACCCTGCAAGTCTTACAGGGTATAGTGTAGCATGCAATTTTAGGTATAGTAAAATTTCGGTGTCACGGACCTGCCAGGTTTCAGGTGTAATTTAGAATTAGGTGACCAGCCTACCTTCACATACAGTGCATACTCTAGTGCTTTTTAGGTGTATTTAAATTTCGGTGTCAGGGACCTGCCAGGTTTCAGGTGTAATTTAGAATTAGGTGACCAGCCTACCTTCACATACAGTGCATACTCTAGTGCTTTTTAGGTGTATTTAAATTTCGGTGTCAGGGACCTGCCAGGTTTCAGGTGTAATTTAGAATTAGGTGACCAGCCTACCTTCACATACAGTGCATACTCTAGTGCTTTTTATGTGTATTTAAATTTCGGTGTCAGGGACCTGCCAGGTTTCAGGTGTAATTTAGAATTAGGTGACCAGCCTACCTTCACATACAGTGCATACTCTAGTGCTTTTTAGGTGTATTTAAATTTCGGTGTCAGGGACCTGCCAGGTTTCAGGTGTAATTTAGAATTAGGTGACCAGCCTACCTTCACATACAGTGCATACTCTAGTGCTTTTTAGGTGTATTTAAATTTCGGTGTCAGGGACCTGCCAGGTTTCAGGTGTAATTTAGAATTAGGTGACCAGCATTCCCTTCACATACATTGCATACTCTAGTGCCTTTTAGGTGTAATTTAAATTTAGGTGCCTGAATTTTCTACCGAAATTACCCAAATTAAAATTACACCGAAAATAACTGCGTGTTCGTATGTTCGTATGTCCGTATGCTCTAAGTGAGTTCCATTGTAGAGCAAAGACATGTCAAATTTCGTGATCCACAGCTGGTTTACGTCGAAGTCAAACATTAAAAATGCATAAGACCTCCCGCATACTACTGGCATACCTGGTAACGAGTGTGGTTCGGCAATCGTTGCTGATCCACTCTGGGACAATGGCGGCGGTGCTCGCTTTGACACTCCTCTGCGCGGACACGCGTTGGTCATCCTGCGGAACAGCGGCTCCGTTACGCGAGCAACCTTGACATGCAAGTCCACAACCTCGTGGGGCAGGGTAGCCGAGAGATTCCACTCGGCGTTTCGGTGACCACTCGGAGATTCAACCAGCCTTGCATCCCGAATGCCGTTGTCCAAATCAAACTGGATGGCAAAGGGGCAGAGAGCAAGGCTGAATACAACGCACCAAGTACGGCGACAACATTGTCTGCACACTCCTACCTCAGCAGCATACACTGAAACCTGTGACTAACGACCACCCCTTGGGGGCGGAGAAAGCGGTCTTTAGTGGCAGGTGGTCCTCAGTTAGAGGTTTGCACTGCACAACCATTATAATCATGAATGCGAGACCGTCCGTGCCTGGCAAAGTGGTCTGTAGTACCAGGCTGGTCGCTAATCACGGTGGTCTTTAGTACCAGGCTGGTCTCCAGTCACGGCGGTCTTTAGTTACAGGTTTCTACTGTATTCATCAACTTACAACAGAATGCCCCTGTCAAATAACCAGCAGTACACAGAATCCGAACACCCTCAGCGGTACTCTACGTGGAATAGGGCTTGAAAGTGATGACGTCAGAAGTCAAAATCTAACGACAAATAACGACCTTTGGATCCACTTGGGTCCAGTTTTTGCATGAGTCCATACACGTTTGGGTGGTTTTCCTTGGCAGCATAGTGCTAGTGACACATCCACCGGTAGTGATTGGACTAGGCCCTCCCGGTCATGGACCCACACCTACCGGTGGATATGTCACTACACTGCGAAGGAAAACCACCCAAACGTGTATGGACCCCATACAAAAACTGGGACCCAAGCGGATCCAAAGGTCGTTATTTGTTGTTAGGTTTTGACTTCTGCAGCACGACGTACAACAACGTGGAGGATCAGATTCGATGTGCTGGATTGTGCACATTCTCATCCTGGATTGGCATGTTTTGTGTACAGCAGTGCACTCGTCGGTTCAACATCGTATTTCATTGTATACGCCGAAGTCGCGTCACAGGTAGAAAATCGACAGGGGCGGGAATTAGAGAGGGGGGGGGGGGGGGGTCAACAGTACTTTACGGTACTTCAAAACCTACCAGTGAATCTTTCCACGGCGTTGCGCAGCACCGGACACGGATAGACACACGTGCCGCGAGCACAGCATTATCGCTCGCCGACATCCTGGCTCTCGACAAGACGACAGTGGCACTGGGGCACATGCTACAGCTTGCTGTGAAGCGAGCATGCCACACGTGATCACGACTGCCGGCCACGATTGTCAGCTGGTCGGATGACTGGGTGAGGAGTGAAGTCCAGCCGTCATCATGAACAACCTGCACTCGGCGACGTGTGTGTGCGTGTGCGTGTGTGTGTTGGTGTGTGTTGGTGTGTGTGTTGGTGTGTGTGTGTGTGTGCGTGTGTGTGTGTGCGTGTGTGTGTGTGTGTGTGTGTGTGTGTGTGTGTGTGTGTGTGTGTGTGTGTGTGTGTGTGTGTGTGTGTGGAGGTAACAGAGTTGCCTAGTACCACAACTTCAGACTGTAAATTATCTAGCCACAGTGGCTAACAGTAACCGTACTCGCACGATTAGTGCCTCAGGGGCACTATTGGTTTTCAATGTCCATCTCAGATGGGGAACTATTCAAGAGAGGGCACTATTCAAGAGAGGGCACTATTCAAGAGAGGGCACTATTCAAGAGAGGGCACTATTCAAGAGAGGGCACTATTCAAGAGACGGTACTATTCAAGAGAGGGCTCTAATCGCGCGAGTACGGTACTCGCAACTCCGATCCATGCAAACTTTTACTTAAAAATTGTGTACTCTAATTATTGCGCAACATATTACACAATCATCACTATACATAAGAAAAAGAAGAAGGAGTGTGCACAACGAATCATAGGCAAACGTATTCTATTGAAAGGTTAATACTACTTCACTTCTTACCA
>NC_088655.1:24212575-24222575 GCF_964019385.1 Sycon ciliatum | reverse complement strand
GAGAGAGAGAGAGGGAGAGAGAGAGAGCAAGAGATGATCGTATAACCAGATACTGGCATATTTCAATAATGCATATATCCCCCAAGCAAGTCTTGCCTCGATGAAACGTTGCTTATTGGGCAAAATCTTCTCTTCTATTCCTGCTACCATCACAAGAACTTTGAAGACTGAACACTTTCTTCCGTTCGTTTGTTATATCTGGATGTTTCATCATGAATCAACATCACTTGGCTTTAGCGGGCAATATTCCAATTCAGCTCTTGGGATTAGGGATCGTTGTTAGGGTGCATGTGTGGGCGTGTGTGTGTGTGGGGGGGGGGGTGAGGAGTTTGAGGGGGCTCTTTACAACAGGGGTGTAGAGTCTTGCAAATGCATTTGTTGTGCTGAGCTGCATTAAGCAACCTGTAGGAACACTTGACAGTTCACACTCTCCCAGGCTGTGAATGCTTTCTGATCTTCTTGATATTCTCTGTATCTGGATATTGTACCAATGTTTCGCGATGACAGTTGTAGATCCGGGCCTGGACTTACGCCATCAAAGTGGTGCTGCATCTGCCCGTAAGAAATCACTCTGTCGCTGGATACAAAGCCGGTGATATTCCACCGTACTGTTAAGTCTCCAGCTAGCGGTTCCCGCCACCACGTGCTGAATAACGGCAGAAGAACAGACAAGATTGCATAACGCGGCACGGAATCAGAAGACAAATCAAATAGTTCTGGACCGCGCTTGGCCATATGCGATAACGCCTCACTGGATGTCAACCAGTGCTCTTGCAGCAATGATTGAGTTGGTGATTTCCCGTGCCATTCTCATCTAGAGTATGAAGTGATTCGCGAACCGTGAAATTTTTTAATTTTTTTATGAAGTGATTCGTTTCAGCAATGCAATTGGTAATGGTGAGAGTAGACAGGAAGCTTGAATTCGTTCACTATCGCTGCCTGGAAGATGAGTCTCCATTGACCCCCCCCCCCCCCTCCCCCATTATTGACTATTTTTGAAGATGGCATCGTAGCAGTCGTTAAAGACCACATATCTAACTATTAAAGGGGAAGTATACCCTGAAATCAAATTTTCACCAGTTGTAGTCTTCGGGGTGCTGAGTCGAATGGTCTTGATCCGAGGAAGCTGAGACGCTCCCTTCCTACTTGAATCCCAATCGAACTCGCGCACTTCCACCGAAACTGGGTGACTGCGCCCTACTAGATGGGGATTTGTATGCAAAATGTCACTAAAAGCGCCATTTCGTTCTTATAAAAGCACGGATGACCGCGATTGGCCCATATGTTGTAGTCTTTTGGACGCTGAGTCGACTGGTTTTGGTCCGAAAAGGCTGCGATGCAGCGTTCCTCCTTTATTCCCAATCGAACATGGTTGAAGAAGCGGTCACGTGCTCCTGCGTACACCAGTCACCTGGTCACCGTGCCTGCAGGGTACAACTACTTACTAGCCTGTTTGACCTTTTTTGGGTGCAGTCCTGTCACTCGAGTTGAACCTTGGTGTGAAAGTTGTCGCCTGCTGGCGCGGTGACCAGGTGATTTGGGCAACCAGGACCACGTGACCGCTTCTTCAACCATGTTCGATTGGGAATAAAGGAGGAACGCTGCATCGCAGCCTTTTCGGACCAAAACCAGTCGACTCAGCGTCCAAAAGACTACAACATATGGGCCAATCGCGGTCATCCGTGCTTTTATAAGAACGAAATGGCGCTTTTAGTGACATTTTGCATACAAATCCCCATCTAGTAGGGCGCAGTCACCCAGTTTCGGTGGAAGTGCGCGAGTTCGATTGGGATTCAAGTAGGAAGGGAGCGTCGCAGCTTCCTCGGACCAAGACCATTCGACTCAGCACCCCGAAGACTACAACTGGTGGAAATTTGATTTTAGGGTATACTTCCCCTTTAAATTATGAAGTTTGATACACGCTGGCAATGGGAAAGTGTTAAAATTAAGCCTGTTTCCATTGCAAACCTTTGTAATTTGGCTCTGCCCTCACGATATCGAGCACTTTTGCAAGCATTTAGCAGCACGGCGTTGTATAGGACGTGTGACGTGCCTCACCTCAAACTGATGTTGATCATGAAAGGCCGGTGAGCGAGTATACAAGGGGGTACAGTGACAAGCATTGATACAAGCGCGTTGTCGAGAGTCTGCTCCTCTGTGAATACAATATCACACGGAACAGCCAAACAAGTCAAACGTTAACACACATTATCCATCTCTTCTCTTTCTTGGTGCGTTTGATGCCCCCATGATGCCGAGACCTTAGGTCGGCTGAGGGCAACAACCCATCACACGCACTATGCTCCCAATATGCATTTTCTCTGTCTTTGCCTGTGAGCTGTGATCATAGAAAAATTGAATCAAAAAATAAGCTAACCACATGGTGATGTGTCGACCATGCATTCCAAATAGGGCTTGAACGAGGTCACTGTCGTCAGTGCTGGTGGTGGCCGCACCATGGAGAACGGTAGTGTCTCTCGAATAGAGTGATGTCCAGTGTTGCCCGACGACGTCATAGTCACTATGGCTATATAGCTACCAACTCGGAGATCACCAGAGCCTGTCTACGCAGTACAAATATTTGAGAGAGAGAGAGAGAGAGAGAGAGAGAGAGAGAGAGAGAGAGAGAGTGAGAGAGAGAGAGAGTGAGGGAGTGAGAGAGAGACAGAGAGACAGAGAGATAGAGAGACAGAGAGACAGCGACAGAGACAGAGAGACAGCGAGAGAGACAGAGACAAACATTGAAAACACATGCCGCAAGCAACTGATTCCAAACATTTGAATGAAAAAAAAGATCAATGAGGAAACTTACTGCATTGAAGACACCAACGGGGCCGGCTAGCGAGGATACATTTTTCAAAGGTATAGAGCAGTACCTGCGAACACCGACGTGCCTCGTGGCATGCCTCGTGAGACTTTTGACAGTGCAGTTAACAATCACATGAACACGAGGGCTGCGGCCGAACACGTGCGGTAGATTGTAGAGAAATTTAACCCTGGGGTACAGTGTGGCATCAGGCAGAGGCACAATCTTGCCGGGCACGGACACGGAGTACGCGAAGCAGCACCTGTGATGGTGAGATGGAAACGGACACATACAGGGTGGAAGAACGCACGCATAGCAGATAAACAGACAAACGTGGTCGCGTGTACGCACGTAACATACGCATGCACCCATGCATTCACGCCGTTACGCACACACATGCAAACACACATACATATACACGCCCGCACGCACGCATGCATTCACGTCGTTACACACACACATGCAAACACACACACATGTACACGCCCGCACACGCAAACATGCGTACACACACACATGCACACACACACACACACACATACACACACACACACACACGTCAGACCTCAGACATGCCCATCACGGAAGCGATGATAGCGAACAGCTATGTTAGACATAGCAACTTGTGCTGGGATTACACCATTCAACAGCTTGCAAGCCTGATGAATTGACTGCCACTGTTTTTAGCCTGGTATCCACCACACAGCTGTTTTAAGTGACTTTTCTGGCCAGTGAATCCCTATTTTACACACACACACACACACACACACACACACACACACACACACACACATACACACACGCACTCGCACACACGCACTCGCACACACACGCACACACACACACACACACACACACACACACACACACGCGCGCGCGCACGCGCACACCAAGTCCGAGCAGGCACGTAAAATACGAAATTTGATACGACGAGAATACGCTGACTTTTAAAATGCTGAATGGCTGGTCTGTTCCACGCTGCTGGATAAATTCATGCGCGAGGGGAACACACGTGACGCCTCTCACTGGGTCCGCTCACTGCGCAGGGACAGTGACGACATCTCAACTCCAGTACTGTCAGTTACCGAAGAACGTAGTGTCCATGAACGAAACGCAGGACCAGGTGAAGCAGTTTTGGATTGGTCCGGCCATGCAGCCTTCCATACTTTGTGGAGTTTATGATGACGTGACCATGGTGACTGGGAAGTAGAATCAACAGCCAGGACGGCGATCATGGTGCCATCAACATCCATGGGATATTTTGCCCGCCACTCAGCTCTAGACGAGCTCAAGTCTTGCAGCAGGTAATGTGGACATGCTGCAAGAAAACATTGCTCCTGTTTCTGTGTTTATGATGGGTAGTACACATGTCCCCCTCAGCAGTAAACACATGTTGTTGGGCAACAGGGCCATGACCTGACCAAGCGGACCGGTTCCGCCGGGCCTGAAAACGGGCTAGAATTTCACCAAGCACAGCCCAGCGATATACACACACGGTGACTCAACCGTGCATAGAGTATAATACATGAAAACCCGTAACTAACGACCACCCCTCGGGGCCAGAGAATCAGGTCTTTAGTGGCAGCGGCGGTCCTTAGTTAGAGGTTTGCACCGCACAACCATATATGAATGTGAGACCGTCCGTGCCCGGCGAAGAGGTCTGTAGTACCAGGCTGGTCGCTAGTCACTGTGGTCTTTAGTTACAGGTTTACTGTGCTTGAAAAAAGAACGGTCTATGCTAACTTAGGAGTCTGACCCCTCAGTTCTTCGACACCCGACAGTACTGAATTGCCGTAGTGGATACTCAGCATGAAAAGGGGGCGCCGACAGGCATGGACGCATTTGCTTGCTTGCTTGCTTGCTTGCTGGGGCTTCGGATGGGATTTTCGGTCTTGGACCACTTTATGATGGGTCTGATCTACTCACCTTCCACCGCTAGGAGCCGCATTTTCGCCTTGATCCACAGAGGGCGGTGGTGTTCCTACGGATGCGGAAAACTCGGCCTCCAGCTGAGCGTAACGCGAACGGTGAATTTTTTTATAAGTGCAATAAGGAATAATTATAATTGCTGCAGATATGGCCAGACAACAACGGGTTTCATTAATGAGGGAATTTTAAAGAAATTTGAAGACTTTATTATTCAAAATCGATTTTCGCGTTCCACTCGTCAGTGAATAGCATAGGAACTGAGGGTATTTTTTTTGCTGTGGCTCAAGTCACCATTATAATTCTAATTGAATAGTAATAATACGAAAGGCCTAGTAAAGTAGGACCGGCGGCCGACGCAGTTTAGGATTGTTCTGCCCATGCACTAGCCCTTCAAGCATTGCACATGCTATGGCGGGTGAACACTACCACCTCACGTGTCGGTGGTCTAAACGTTGGTCAACCGGACCAAGAGTACATAACTCCCCAGCGTGTGCAACGCCTGATCCAGCTCTGCATATGGTCTTGGTCGAGCGTAATCGGATCCTCTGATGTCATGCGTACACTCCACACCAGCGCAAGGCCGGTCTCGAGGCAGGGCACCGTTGTTTTTGATCAGAGAGTACCCGCGACTCTCCGGGTTCCCCTCAGATGTGTACGGTATGATGACGCAAAGATCCGATTACGCTCGACCAAGACCCTACGCAAAGCCGGATCAGGCGTTGCACACTCTGGGGGGTTATGTACTCTTGCCGGACCTGTTCCGCCGGGCCTAGTAAAAACGTTATGGCTTCTGTGCATGGTGTGCTAGTTTGATCCCCTCCAGCCAAGAATCTATGTATTTGTTTGAACTTTGAAGCAAGCCGCTCACTCTCACCTTTGCCACCATGCCTGATCAGACCCACATGTGTTTGTGCAAGCAGAGTCTGCAGTTGCACACATCGTACAGAACACAGCGCGTGCACACACACACGTGCGTGCGCGCGCATGTGAAAGTATGCACACACGTATGCATGCACGCACATGCACACGCACACATGCACATGCACGCACCCACAAACACGCAAACACACAAACAAACAGGTCTTGTTCGTCCCATACTGTTCCTCTCAAGGGAACCACAGAAGACGAACGTGAAACCAATCCAACTTACTAGTATACAACCAGCAAAGACAGGAGAAGGTGGAGTAGTTTGGTCTACACGCCCTCAGGAAAGCCCAAGGAACGCCAAGAATGGCAAACTCACCGACTGAGAACGCACGAAACATCAAAAGTTGTCGCTCATGCCGGTCCCTCAGCCAGTGCAATATCTGCAAGGTGTTGTCTTCCGACAAGACGCGGCGAACAGGATCGGCTTCTAGCTGAGCTAGTGATGCGGGGCACAGGGATATTTGACTGCTGTTATCGAGCTTGCCTAGTCGCAACTGCACAATGTGATCCATCTGTGCAACGATCGCAACACATCAGCGCAATAGAAAGAGGCAGAGAGATATAGAGAGATATAGATGGCCTGATTGGAAATTTTTATTTCCATTGCTATCAGGTTCGGCCTCATTTCCTCTGTGCTGCGCTGACGAGTCCACAAAGGACGAAACAGTTCTGTCCGCAGATTGAGAGATATAGATAGATAGATGGATGGATGGATGGATGGATGGATGGATGGATGGATGGATGGATGGATGGATAGATAGATAGATAGATAGATAGGTACGAAATGCTGTAGACAGCAAGCTGTTTCGGCCATAAAGGCCTCATCAGTACAGCTACGAGCTAAATAGGCTGAGCTACCAGCCATGGTACAAAGGAGGAACCACAGACATTAAGATAGCTCGTCGCTCCAGTGCCAGAGTGCTCAAACTACAAAAAAAGCGGGCAATGCGTGATAGCAGCACTAGAGCAGCCTACCGAGAAGATAGATAGTCATCCCAGCAGAGACCGTTCAACATTTTCTTCAGGCTTCGAAACTCACACTTCCTGCGAATCCACGCAGGCGGTTGGGACGCAGCCCTCACTGTAGCCCACACGATTAGTGTTCCTGAAATTAAATTTATACTGAAATATCGAGTTGTACGATAGTATTTCTACCTTGTCACGGGTGTTGTATCTCAGCTCATTTACGGTATAAGTTGTGGTCATTTTTCATTTTCGCCATTCCCTGTATAATCCTGAAGAGAAGGGAACGAAAACGTTTGATATTCTGATATGAAGTGTCTTCTGGACTGGATGCGTTGATAGGGGGCTTGAAAGTGCTACGTCAAGGCAAAGCAACAATTTCAAAATTCAAAAACTGGATCCACTTGGATCCTGTTTTTGTATGAATCCAAACAAATTTCAAGCTGTCTTACTCACAGCAAGGTGATGACAAGAGAAGATAAACAAGAGTGTGCAACTCCCGGATCCGCGCGGATGGGTTGGCCCACGGCGGATTTTTTTGTTGATGTAATCTTTTCGACGACCCACGCGCTGCTAGTCTTTCGGAAAGTTTTGCCTCGTGTTCTTGGCCGGGCTTTACATTACAAGGTCGGTGCCCAGCACCTGCTCTCACACTGCTCTGCGGCAAGAAGCGCGTTTTTCTGAAAAAAGGTGACGTCAACAAACATTTCCGCCGTGGGCCGGCTGCACAATCTGGAGATTGTACAATCTGGAGATTGTGCAGGAGAGATCCGGAGTTGCACACTCTTGTTTATCTACTCTTGGTGATAAGTACAGCCTGTGAAACTGACTGGGTTGGCTAATAGGGGTGGGGTGACAACTGGTGGCGAAAACAAAGTTACACCTGCATACGACATGAGTGGGTTGCTATGCACCCACACACTGAGGCAATAGCAAAGTCACGCCTTAGTGGATCCGAAATAGAAATCTCATGTGAACTTACTACTCCCTGGCCGTTTTTGACGTAATCACTTTCAAGCCCTATTGCGTGAATGCATGCGAACTTTACTTTTTTCTAGAGTTATGCAGTAGCCACAGCACTACTGACCTGCGTACAGATGTCTGCCAGTGAGTAGACGCCGGCCCGGAACGCCGTGTTGAACCGGATTTCCATGGCAACGCGACGCCCCGTCGGCGCCATGACAACAGTGCTGCATGGCTCGCCCGTACGGCTGTGCAGCACGGGCAGGCGAAATGACGTCGCTCGATCATTCTGACGAAGTCCTATGGCACGTAAGCATCCTAAATAAACAAAAAGCCAAAAATAATTCACGGTTCAATTAATTCAGAAAGAAGAAAGGACCAGTATGATTAAATTCGAGTTATAATTCACGATTTGGCTGGAGGCCGAGTTTTTCACATTCGTAGAAACGCCACCGCCCCAATGATGATCCTTGGCACCCCAGCAACAGACAGACAGAGTGAACGGAGGATGGATTGAACACGACCAAATTCACGAAGCGCGTCGACCCAAACTCAAAGCTGCAGGCATTACACGTATTTGGGTACTGAATCAGTAGAGGTGTAGGGGAGGGGTGCCCGGAAAGCGGGGGGGGGGGGGGGGAGGGGGGGGGGGAGTTCCCAGAAAAGATATCACACATTAAGTATACAAGGGTGTTGGTATTACTAAATTTCATAGCTTGCACGCTGTCCCACCGGTAGGACCCAAGAAATTGCGCTGCAAAAAGTGCTTTTGGTTGAGAATTTTTTTTGAAACAATTGTTTTGAAACAATTGTCAAGATGAAGTCTTTGTAGGGCAAAGTAATGGTGCAAAATGCAAGACTATGTCCAGTGCATTGCGTATGTATATGTGCGATTTTATCAATAGTCAAAATGGCCGCACATGTTCCTGTCGGAGCGCTAGCAACTCTGTCCAAAGTGAATTTTTGACCATGGCACATCGATCGTGGTGAGGACCTAATGTTTCTTAGCCTTCCATTGCAGCGGAATGCAGGACTGACCTGCTCAAAGCAGGACGGTTGGACAGCCAGAACAATTCCATACTCCGTTTCCATGGTTATCATCGACTGTTGCCATGGAATTTCGTAGTATGCCTTGTGCGATCACGTCGAAAGTTTGTGGACTTCTTCAGTAGCCCCTTAGCAACAGTTTAGGGTCAAGTTTCAGGTCCATGTAACTTTGTTAGAACAGAGGCCCTGCAGCATGTCTGTGAATGATGGTCCTACCCGTAGGTCCTACCGGTAGGACCGAGGTCTATGCTAACTGTCACTAAGGCTAGGCATCGTTATCACCAAGGATAGGGCCTTGCTATCACCATGGCCAGGGCCATGCTATCAGTAGGATAGGGTCTCGGTATCACTAACGCCAAGGTCTCAGTATCACTAACGCCAGGGTCTAAGTATCACGAACGCCAGGGTCTCAGTATCACTAACGCCAGGGTCTCAGCATCACTAACGCCAGGGTCTCAGTATCACTAACGCCAAGGTCTCAGTATCACTAACGCCAGGGTCTCAGCATCACTAACGCCAGGGTCTCAGTATCACTAACGCCAGGGTCTCAGTATCACTAACGCCAGGGTCTCAGCATCACTAACGCCAGGGTCTCAGTATCACTAACGCCAAGGTCTCAGTATCACTAACGCCAGGGTCTCAGCATCACTAACGCCAAGGTCTCAGTATCACTAACGCCAGGGTATTGGTATGAGTCTAGGGTCTCGGTAACACTAATAGGCGATCCAGACTACGGCCAACTGTGACCACGTTTCTACTATACAGACGTGTTTGATCAGTGATTGTGAAGAATCATTTGAAACACGACTGCATCACCATGGAAACTCAAGTTCAGACCTGATTATGGCCGTAGTCTGAATCGCCTAAAATGCTAGGGTCTCGGTAACATTAAGACCTAGGTCTCGGAATAGGACCTTGGTATCACTAGGGCTAGGGTCTCGGTAACACCAGGGCTAGGATATTGGTATAACTATGACCAGTGCCTTGGTATGACTCACGGGCTGC
Organism: Sycon ciliatum; assembly: GCF_964019385.1. Lineage (NCBI taxonomy): Eukaryota > Metazoa > Porifera > Calcarea > Leucosolenida > Sycettidae > Sycon > Sycon ciliatum. The sequence continues at coordinate 24,212,935 of NC_088655.1, read as the reverse complement.
ACATGTTGAGTTGTCTCTGCAGACACACACGTCTGGGGACGTGCAGACCATTCCCGTCAAACACGGTGGATTGCAGACCGCTGTAAACGGGAACATTAGTGTGCACACGCACAGACAGATGCACATGCACACACACACACTTGCACACACGCACATGCACACACGCACATGCACACACGCACATGCACACACACATACATACATACGAACACACATAATTATACGCACAAACAGATTCACACACATAAACGAAAACACACGCACACACATACACAAACACAAACACACACACACACGTGTACATGCAAGCACGTACACACACACACGTGTACATGCAAGCACGTAGACACACACGTACAC
>NC_088655.1:24142575-24207575 GCF_964019385.1 Sycon ciliatum | reverse complement strand
TCTGCCTGGCAGCAGCTCCGATCTAACTTCTCCGTATTGCCCCCCCCCCCCCACTGAAAGCAACGCAGCTGTTGGTCCATTGCCATAGTTTCCTGAACTAATCTGGCACTCACTCACTCACCCTCCCTCACTCACTCACCCGCCCCCCCCCCCCTCCCATCTCTCTCTCTCTCTCTCCATCATTGTCTGGCTCTCAGGTTCTCACTCTTCACACACCGTCTTTCTTCTCTCCCTTTCCGCCATGGTGCGTGATGTGCGCCTTGATCCCGAGACCATTGGTCGGGGGAGCGCACTTCACCTCACCGGCACGGCTCAATAGCACCTACACGCCCTTTGTAGTCCCCTATGTTCTCTTGATGTTGTTGTTGTTGTTCTCTACCATTCTATGTAGGCATGTGCACTTTCATAAAAATAAAAAATAAAATAAAACCAGGCGCGCCAACCCCATGATACTGTCGAGTCACAAAAGACGTCACAATCTCATACACAACGAAGCAACTTGGGACAGGTACTAGCAGTGTGTAGACATCTATTAGGGCAACGAAGAGACGGAGAGAATGACGGACGAGTGCAAGATGAAGGGCCTGGGGAGCTGCGGCGAATACGGACAAGCGAGTAGCTACCCAGACCAACGGAACAAAAAGGCGGGTGCGAGGGTAAGTACGGGGTGCATGCAGGCCAGCTCGGGAAAGGTTGTAGGAGGCAATACACACGAGGAGGGAACTACTGCAACTAGGCAAGGGGAAATAATGGGCCGTGCAGCCGACCTGGGGCCCGTCCGTACCGCCCATGCTCAGGAGCTGACTGAGGGCTGGAGCAAGGGGTCCATAGTGCACACACAGCAGTACTGTCTGGCCCGGGAGAACTGGGGGGGGGGGGGGGGTCAGCCTCCTAGCCTAGACCGATCTCATGTTCATCTACGCCCAGTCTAGGCACAGTTGAGTCACCGTGTATACGCTGGTGTGCTGTGCGTGGTGAAATCCTAGGCTGATCGTCGTCGGGCGCTCCGTTCTTCGGAGACCGACAGTACTGTTCCTACCTTCTATACCGGGAGGTAAATAGTACTGGAACCGCACAAAATCATCAGACGGAATCCACACACAGGGTGCCACGGTCTTGGACACGTCTGTCTCACTGCTCATCGTGGCCTCCTCGCCAAACGACCATCCGTCGTCGCAAGATATCAGCGAACAGCCTTTCACTGCAGATACGCGCACGCACACATACATACATACATACATACATACATACACGAACACGTGCGCAAGCACACATGCATGCACGCACGGGCACACATGCGCAGACACGAACACACACACGCACACACACACACACATACACACACACAAATACATACTTACACATGCACACACACACACACACACACATGCACACACACACACACAAACACACACACACACACACACACACACACATGCACATACATAAACACATACACACACATACCTGATTACACCCTTACACATGCATAAAGCTAAAGCGATGATAGCGAACAAAACATGTTAGACTAAGTAGCAAAAGAAAAAACGAAAATTGAAAAATAGGTGTACACACACGCGCAAGTGCACGCGACCCCCTCCCCCCCCCCCCCCCCATACCCATCCACACGCACGCACGCATGCACGCACGCACGCACCCCCCCCCCCCCCCACACACACGTGTGTGGCGCTGTTTGGAAGGCCGCTGTAGTGTCACATTAAGTCAAATGTTCGAGCGTTTAAATAATGGTCTTGCAACGCGCAGCCTTGTATCACGCACTCTTAAGTTGCCCATGCTCAGAACTGCCTTTGCCCGTCATGGCGCTTCCTTCCAATGTGCTAAGCTGTGGAATGATTTGCACCCTCTAGCTCGCTGTGTGGATAACTCCGCCCGCTGAAACTGTTACCCCAATGCCTTGCTTTTCACGCTAGTAATTATGACTTTCAGCTATGCAAAATGCGAACATGATCACCTATCCAATACCGGTAGTCTATTATATTAAAGGGGAAGGATACCCTAAAATCAAATTTTCACCAGTTGTAGTCTTCTGGGTGCTGAGTCGAATGGTCTTGGTCCGAGGAAGCTGCGATGCTCCCTTCCTACTTGAATCCCAATCGAACTTGCGCACTTCCACCGAAACTGGGTGACTGCGCCCTACTAGATGGGGATTTGTATGCAAAATGTCACTAAAAGCGCCATTTCGTTCTTATAAAAGCGCGGATGACCGCGATTGGCCCATATATTGTAGTCTTTTGGACGTTGAGTCGACTGGTTTTGGTCCGAAAAGGCTGCAATGCAGCGTTCCTCCTTTATTCCCAATCGAACATGGTTGAACAAGCGGTCACGTGCTCCTGGGTGCCCAAATCACCTGGTCACCGCGCCAGCAGGCGACAACTTTCACACCAAGGTTCAACTCGAGTTCAACTCGAGTGACAGGACTGCACCCAAAAAAGGTCAAACAGGCTAGTAAGTTGTACCCTGCAGGCACGGTGACCAGGTGACTGGTGTACGCAGGAGCACGTGACCGTTTGTTCAAGCATGTTCGATTGGGAATAAAGGAGGAACGCTGCGTTGCAGCCTTTTCGGACCAAAACCAGTCGACTCAGCGTCCAAAAGACTACAACATATGGGCCAATGGCGGTCATCCGTGCTTTTATAAGAACGAAATGGCGCTTTTAGTGACATTTTGCATACAAATTCCCATCTAGTAGGGCGCAGTCACCCAGTTTCGGTGGAAGTGCGCGAGTTCGATTGGGAATAAAGGAGGAAGGGAGCGTCTCAGCTTCCTCGGACCAAGACCATTCGACTCAGCACCCCGAAGACTACAACTGGTGAAAATTTGATTTTAGGGTATACTTCCCCTTTAATTATTCACATCTTTTTGCATCTTTCTCTTGAGTGGGTCTATTGTTATTAGGCAATTGTCTGTTATAGTCACCACTATAAATAAAAATCCAATCCAAAAAAAACACACCCACACACACACCCACACACACACACCCACCCACCCACACACACACACACACACACACACCCACACACACACACCCACACACACACACACACACACACACACACACACACACACACACACACACCCACACACACACACCCACACACACACACACATGCACATACATCCATGAACACAAGCCCCCCCCCCCCCTCCCTCCACCTCCCCCCCTCCCCCCCCCCCACACACACACACAGCTATACTCTTGTCAAGCATACCTTCTTGCCGGCAATTATTGACAGTGGACACGCGAACCGTCAGCGCAAGAAGTTGACTCGAGTTGTCCAGATGCACGACGTAGCGGAACACCGACCAAGGGTGGGCACTCAGCACACGAGTCCTCTGCACATTGGTAGTCCCCCTCTGCTGTGCAGCCATATCGACGGCTAACCGTGGCGACGCAGACGTCCACGGTTTAGTGTCGGGGAAGAGAGGCGCGGTGTGAATGCTCACTCGGGCGCTGGCACCGGCGGACTCAGGCGGACGACTGCCGTTGAAGATGGCCGTGAGGTGCACGCGATGGCAGGTGGACGAGGACGGGGCTAGGGCATGCGACCGGTACGCTCCATCGCTGTGTGCCGATACATTGAATGCGGCTACTTCCGGCTCTGGGCATGCAGTTGGACAGGGAGGAGGACAAGACCAGAAGAAACTTCAATTATTTCGAGTAGGGGTGAAAGGATTATGTGGTTTAGTCGAATAATTAGTTGAAAAAAATCTAGTCGATTACGATTTTTCTAGTCGCTACAGCATTTTCGTACGACATACTATACGGTACGACAAAATATCCGGCAGGTGCAGTGTGTCTACATGACTTTACTGCATGCAGCACATGTACCAGAGTACGAGTCGATGCGCGCTTGCACGGAGGTGTCAATCAACGCGTGCAGCACGCACAGCGAGTTGCTCATGCTCTGGATTCACACTACACGCGTACCCGGTAGATCTACCTGATGTACTCTAGATCGGGTGACACCCGGCTCTTTTCTCTGCACCGCGCACTGATTCGTACCCGCGAACTTCCGTTCCAGTTGCTTCACGAAACTCACTGTGCTGGACAAGTAGCCTTCAGAATCAGTTTGTGCCTGTGCGACGGTCCATGTTTCCATTATTTTTGTTCTCTTTGAAGTTTGAAAATTGATTGTAGTTGATGCAAAATGGTGAATTTTGTCGTCAGTGGTGCTTAATCGATAATAATCGATAAGTAATCGATAAGTTTTGGATTAACCGTTAAAGGAATATCCCTTAATCGTTTCACCCCTAATTTCGAGGCAGTCTGCGGACAGAACTGTTTCGTCCTTTGCGGACTCATCAGTGCAGCACAGAGGAAATGAGGCCGAACTTGATAGCGATGAAAAATATATTTTCCAAAGCCAGATTTAAACCAGGCCCGAACGCACCTTGCCAGAGTGCTCAAACCTCAATTATTTCTACGTAACCACAATCCTGCTAAAGAGTTCTCCTCTACAAAAAGGAGCAGTGCGATCTGTAATAGGGTATGACTTGGCACGTACACACGCGCAGAAATGCATAAACGCGCACACATGTCCACACACATACACACACATTCACTCTCCCCCCCCCCCCCCCCCCCCACACATACACCCCCCACCACGCACACCCCCCCCCCCACGCACACACACACACACACCTGTCCTGTCCTGTAGAGTCACTGCCGCAAAAGGGTCACGTGATCCCATCACTGGGAAACTTGAGAAGAGAGAGAGAGAGGACACGACGCTCGATGACGCTCCAGGTGCACGGGTAGTCGCATCCGCTTGCCGCATATGCACACGTGCTGGAAGGCTGAGCGCTCCTCTGCTGTTGGTCTATGCGCCACCCTTGAACAGCGATGCCTTCCCCGTCCCCGGACACCGCGAAAGCAGCGACCACACCTGTCACAATGCGCGGCACAACATCCCTCCGCCGGTGCCGACGCTCCGGTAGTTCCAGGTGGCACTGCGGCATCCACCGTTGAGGCACACACATGCCGGACCAAGCCACCGCGGCTTCTCAGCCACCGCCCACACCGCCCGCACTGACTGACACACACAGACACAGACACACACACACACGCACACACACACACACACACACACACCTCAGACCTCAGACCTGCCCATTGCAGAAGCGATGATAGCGAACATCTATGTTAGACATAGCAACTTGTGCTGGGATTACACCATTCAACAGCTTGCAAGGCTGATGAATTGACCGCCACTAATTTTAGCCTGGTATCCACCACACAGCTGATTGAAGTGGCTTTTTCTGGCCAGTGAATCCCTATTTTTCATTTTTTCATTTTTTACACACACACCACATACTCACACACACACACACACACACACACACACACACACACGCACACGCACACGCACACGCACACGCACACGCACACGCACACGCAAAATCGATATTCATTACCTTTATGACAGGGCACGATGGTGATGTCGTCGATACCGATGCGCCCAATCATGCGTGGGCTGTAACTCGACAGCATCATGGATTCCAAACGAATTTGAAAATTCGTACCCTCGGGCAGAGCCAGGCCTACAGAGTGCCATGATCTAGAAGATAACCTTGTGGCCACCTCCTCCCATCGTTGTGTGACTGAATGGAGGAACAACATACGGACCCCACTCAGGATTAGTCACCAGAAATGTTCACGATCATCGGACGGTGGCAATGGAGAATATAGAATCCCACTTGGCTCAGAATACATTTCTTTCACCCCCCCCCCCCCCCCTCTCTGCCATCTTCAAGCGCCCATACACGTTTGCGTGCTTGTGTGCACACATGAATGCATGCCCACGCAAATGCGCATGCACACGGAAATGACACACACACAGTGGCATACAAGTACACACGTGCACACACGCACACACAAACGCACACACACACACACACACACACGCACACCCACACCCACACCTGTACACACACATACACACATACACACACAAGCACACACATACGCACACACACACACACACACACACACACACACACACACACACACACACACACACACACACACACACACACATACCTTTCCCGTTTGCCACGACACTGACGCGCAAGGTGCCAGAACCTCGCCGCCTCAGCTTGTAGAAGAACTGGAGACACTTATTCTTAGTCGGCGCAAAGATGGGACTGTGAGATGTGAACACTTTGCGGAACGGTATGCGAGGATTGGGCAGGAAGTAATCACCTGTCCAAGGAGAAACGGTAACGAGAATGCAGGAAAATAGCGTTAAAGCAGTTGAATCACCAGGAGATAGACCCAGTCCATACATGCCAACCTGGAGGCTCGAGTTCCCTGGACAACGAGGCTAAATTCCCTTGATTTTGTCCGTTTTCCCTGGACGCCAATTTTGTTAGCGCATCCATCATTAGCAGATGCATTTTTCATGACTGCTGCTCAATCAAAAGGCATATCATTGCTTTGAGCTGTAACTGCACAAGTACACTTTCTGTTGACTACCGTTACACTGGCAATCCATTGCAGTTCTACATTGTTTTTTTGTCTACTACGTGCTGTGTGCACATACAACGGATCTACAAGTTCGAGGCAACACTGAAAAAGCGTCATAAAAAGGAGAACTTCAATTTCAAAAGTTCCATCTCAATCCCTGGACTTTCGCAGGACATCCCTACGTGTAGACCCTGGGACAGACACTCTATTCCCCGGACTGTCCCGGGAAACCCTGGACGGTTGGCATGTATGCCAGTCAGTGCGCTAACAGTGCTCAACACCGCGGAGGTTGAGCGTAACACACAGAACGACAAAGGGAAAGCACGGCTAGATAGTCGCCACTCTGACTTTCACGCTTACGCAATCATCGGGCAACATCTAAAAGCAATTTCAATCTTTTAAAAGCATCAGCAGTTAGACAATGGATTACCCTGTAGTGTGTTGGAAATGTCCAGAATTGTGGTTAAAAAGAATTTTATACAAGGACGGTATGCATTTATACCTGTTATTTTCCGTGGTTGGATTCACCCTCCCTTTCTTGTATTGGCTATGTATTATTATGTGCCATGAAGTGGAGGCGATAAAATAAAAAAAAATAAAAAATACCACATAAATCTGTGATCACTTCGTGCATACAAGTAAGATTTTCCGAAATTGGGCGTTTGTTATCCAGTCGCTTAGAACTTTCCATGAGAAAATTGCAGGAGGCGCCTGAGCAATATTCCGGAGAGATTTCTCGAAAAGCTCTAACCAAGTTTGAATTATTGGAAAAAGTCTAGAGGTCGATACTTTTGAAACACACTATGGCAGTGCGACACAGAAGACGGACGCAAACCTGTTCGCCGTTGCCAGGTGGCGTCGGCCATTGAGCGTGCTACCTGACTGCCGTGTATCCACTCTGTCGTACTGAAACCACACGTCTGTCCGCCGGTGAACGAACAGAGCAGATCGTGGCCGATGGTTACTGCCGACGGGGGAGAACAACATGACACCGAGAAGACACACACCGACACATACCCACACACACACGTGCACACACACACGTGCACACACAGATACACATGCACACACAGGCATACACATAAACATACGCACACACAGTCAAAGCCGACCGTGGCCGATGGTTACTGCTGACGGAGAGAACAACACAATATAGAGAAGACACAAACTCACACACACAGACACACACACACACACACACACACACACACAGCCACACACACACGGCCACACACACACACATTAACTACAACACACAGCAGCTTGTGGTTAGGAGGGTGCTGGCCAGCGAAGTGAGAGGCTACGGAGAGAGCAGGATCTTGGCGGAGCCAAGAGGATAGTCACGTCCGAGGGACGAAGACCGAGAGCCCTGAGTAGCCGGAAATGAGCATGGCCAACACCCCTTTATTTACTTTATCAAAGTAAATGAGAGATGAGAAATGGGAGGTGGGTGGGTGAAACACAATGATCTGACAAGAGTGATCCACACACAGAACGGATCGAAATATATAACAAGGCTAACTTTAGCATGGCACGTTGAGTGCCCACGACGCATGCCCCCTACGTTTAGTGTCGCGCATGAATGAATGTCACGTTGAGCGTCACGTTGAATGACACATAGAATGCCACGAATACATTGTACATGCAGCAGCATATTACTCAACAGACGCTTCTCATCTGATGGGCGAGAGAAGTACCGATCACATACTTGGCAATGGACATTGGGTGTGGGCGGCTCGGGCTCGCAACAGCAGTACATGCGGTGCCAGTCGGGGCGAGAATCTGCCAGATCGTACCATCCCTCCACAGCATTCAGGGCCTTCAGGTCTGCACTAATGCAGTCTTTCCAGCATTTGCGTGGACCGCCAGGTGGACGGCGGGATGGGAGCAGACCGAACAACAGAATCTTCGGGATGCGCTCTGGTGGCATGCGAGCAACATGAACCAGCCACTCAAGTCGTCGCTGGCGAATCCGGACAGCAAGTGGGCGCTTGTCGCCCCACATGTCCAGCAACTGATCATTGCTGATCCGCTTTTGCCAGGTGTCTAACCTTGCAAGAACGGTACGCAGACACTGCATGTAGAACGTGGTAGACCACTGCCCCATGTACTGAACAGTTGCTTCGTGAGTGAAAAGTCGTTATACTCGATGTATTTCAGGTCTTCGGGCACCAAAAAAGTGTCAGTAAATTTGATCTGTCGTTATTTTCGAGGTCGTTATACCCGATCTATAATGTACAGAAAGGACTTGCTAAACGACCTGGGCAGCAGACTTTGTCGCTACGATTATAAACTCGATTTGTCGTTATATCCAGGCAAGGTCGTTATATCCAGGCAAGGTCGTTATATCCAATCTCCGCTGTACTATGGTGTTGGTGGCAAAGGGGGCTGCACGGTACAAGATTACAAGGTAACGTGAAAGTACACGGGGGTTACGCGCACAGAGCGCCACACGTGGACACCCTCCCCTCCCCCTCCCTCTCCCTGCCCCCTGGCCTGCAGGGAGTAGTACCGTAAAATGCCCGTTGATCCGCCCCCTCTCTAATTGCCGCCCCCTGTCGACTTTCTGCCTGGGAAGCAACGCTGGCGTATACAACAAAATACGATGTTGAACTGACGCATGCACTGCTGTACACAATATGTGCGAGTGCAGGATGAAAATGCGCACAATCCAGCACATCGAGTCCGAACTTCCACGTCGTTGTACATCGTACTGCACTTGACAGCCTTGATATAATTCCCGCCCCCTGCCGAAAAACCCAGCTCGGAAGCGACATGGCGTGGGGGGATCAATGGTACTTTATGCTATATACATCCCCCCCCCCCCTCCACTCCCGACCTCAGGACGTCACACAGACAGATATGATATTAACACAGCACTACAAGCAGGCACGCAAGAGCCTACGGTATGGCAGGACCAGTCAAAAACTGCTTCGACCGGTCCTGGACGCGTGCAACTTACTATACGAGCAGCGCTTGAAACGGATATCGCCCACATGGACTAGAGAGTGAGCCTGGTACTCGGAGTAACCGTAGCCCGATGCGGATAATCGGATTTGCCACTCCGACTCCGTGGGCAAGGTAATGGGCTCGGTGATGCGCCACACACCTTGCTGCTGCTGCGAGTCTTCGCCAGCAGCCGTCACTTGTCGGTAATTTGTCCTGTGGCAGTGCAGCGGAACGTCACGAGAAAAGAAGAAAAAATCACGGATACTGTGAAAGCCACACATATAACGAAGCATTTAAAAAGCGACGAGGAGACAACAAATTTTTCATTGCTATAATTATAACGAAGTGCTAACTCTAACGAGTTAACGAGGAGACATCTGTCGTTAAAATAGAAATCGTTATACAGAAATCGATACATACCGTAAAAGCCCGTGTATAGGCCCCCGGGCGTATAGAATAGCAGCCTCGATTTCCTGGGCGTATACAAGGGCACGGGCGTTATTTTGGAACCGGGAGTATACTTGGAATAGGGATAGCAGTAAGTATTGGGTATCAGTACCTGTACATGTACTGGTGTTGCCGGCATACCTGGGCGTATACATGGGCATGGGCGCTATTTCGAAACAAAAGTGTTGTCTTCTCCTGACTGGGCGTGTACACGGAGGGTGGGCGTAATTTCGAGTGGGCGTATACAGGGGCTTTTACGGTATACTGTCCTACTGAGCGTTGAGAATGAGTGAGAATCGTTACCTTTGGTACACGTAAACTAGTCAATTTTGGGAAATCGTTATATAATTATATGCGCCTCGTTAGAATAATGGATTTAACAGTAAACTAAGGACCCGTCTTCTATACGCACATCAAGGAAACTCTTGGGTTGCAACCAGTGCGTCGCCTCTGTCTTGTCTGTATTCGCCTGGTCAGTCCGAACGGCTGACGGACTTGTTGCGGGATCATCGGATCTATGCGCCCGCTTTCAGTCGGCGATGTTGGACTCGTAATTTTTTTTGAAATTCACAGAATGTACATGTACTGATGTACTTACAATAATAATCGTTTAGCCGATAAACCGATCGTTATGGTATCGGCTAAGCCACTTAGGAAAAAACGTAATCGTTTCAGCACTAGCAAAAATATAATATTACAGATGAACATCATTCTGTACACAGCACACGTACGAGTGCCCAACGATATCTACGTACACGATGCCACTGGACAGCTGCGTTTCGATGCGAATCCACGCGCCTGCGGACACGTTCTGGAAGCGATATTCCACTTGCATACACTCGTCCCTGAACGCGGCGAAGTACACGGGACTGGTCAGGAGCGCCGGTGATATGAGTAAAGAATTCATGGCGTTCGGGTACGGCAGGTAAGCCGACACAACCCCGCGGTATCCGCTGTCCGAGTCGTCCTCCTTGAGATCACCACTCCCTGAACAGAAATGAGACAATGGAGAGAGAGAGAGAGACAGAGAGAGAGGGAGATAGAGAGAGAGAGAGAGAATCGGCTCGTTTTGGGAAGAAGGTTCGAAGGTTCGAATGATCTTCGTTTTCGAATTCAAAAGAAGAATGCTCAATTCAAAAGGAACCTTCGTGTACAAATGTTACTCGGACCTATAGACTCTTTTTACACGCATGTGTGCTCTGGTCGAAGTTGTGTACACGTGTCATGTCACACATTGGTGACGACTCGCGTTCTATAGAATTGTCCTTGATCTGAGGCACGCATCCGTGGTATCTCGAATCTCCTCGCTCACTGTTGCTTCGTAATTTTTGGCCTATGCGACAACTTTGTGACAACCTATGCGACAACTTTGTGTGCAGCACTTCAATAGAAGGTTAGAACGTTCGTTCGTTTGAAGCAGAAGGATTCTTTTCTCATAAGGAACATTCGTCCCAACACGAAGAGAGACCCTGCCCTGGTGAAACGTGCAACATTGATGTGATGCCCCGGTGCGGATTTAAACATAACATTCTCGAGTGGCATCCTCACCTGCACTTCCAGACCATCACAGACTCATAAGGCCGGGTAGGCTCTTGGCAAGGTTAAACAACAACGACAGTCAAATCCGAACGTTGCCAAGAAAATCCTGTCGCTGCCCCGATAGCATGGTTACAGGGTTGGTTGGTTTCTATTATTTAAATTTGTTTAGAGCACAGGCAATTCTGCCTTCTCACCAGAGAAAACACCTCCGGTTCCTACTAAGAACGAGGAGTATGGTATGCGTGTATACTGGCGACGGTGCTCCGTGATGGCATGATGGCATGATGGCATGATGGCATGGTGGCATGGTGGCATGATGGCATGGTGGCATGGTGGCATGATGGCATGGTGGCATGATGGCATGGTGGCATGGTGGCATGACGGCATGGTGGCATGATGGCATGACGGCATGGTGGCATTATGGCATGATGTCATGATGTCATGGTGGCATGATGGCATGATGTCATGATGTCATGATGGCATGATGGCATGATGTCATGATGGCATGGTGGCATGATGGCATGATGGCATGGCATGGTGGCACGGTGGCATGCATGTATTTACTGTAGACCGACCCGCACAGCACTGAACAGTCTGCAGTCGAGCACTGTACTGAGTGTAAGCCAGCAAGCAGGCCCCGGCAGGCCCCGACAGGCAGCAGGGCATAGCCACTGCATGTGCAGTACGCTACCGGTATTGGCTAGTAGTGTTAGTGCATGCAGCCCAGGAATCATGTACCATGCAGCCCAGGAATCATGTACCTTGCAGCCCAGGAATCATGTACCGTGCAGCTAGCTTAGCATTGGCGGGATTTTTTCGCGACGACTGCACTACTGTAAAAGCAGAAATTTTCAGTGGTGTTTTCTTTTCGGTAACTTCGGTGCCGAATTTTTCACCGAAATTAAAGCTCACCGAAAATGTCGGTACTAGTGCTAGTACACATACCTGGAAGAAGGATTTACCACAATTTTCCTCCACCGAACCGCCGATTTCGGACAATATCGAAACCATTACACCACCGAAAATGTCTGTAGTAGATACGGTAGCCAACTGTGTAGCAGAAATATAACAACTTGCGGTGAGTTTTCCTGCACTGTAATGTATGTGTATTTGAGGTAATTGCTTCGGTGTCGAAACAAAGTTTTTGACTGTGAGTGATTCTCCTTGTACGCTATACATAAACCGCCCAATATTCGCGTCACCAAATTTTCGCGATCTCTCAGAGCCAGCGAGCTCACAATGGCAAATGTTCATGGAGCACCGTGTCCGCACACATGACAAATCGCACTCACTGCTTGCAATAAACTTGCAACTGAAAAATGAACAAACAAGAGAAAGAAAGGAGGAAGGACAAAGTGATAACACATACATGTAACAGCAGTACATTTCACCTTATGTGTTATCACTTTGTACTTCCTTCTTTCTTTCTCTTGTTTGTTCATTTTTCATTTGCAAGCCTATTGTCAGCACACGCATTCATGGTTACTCACTGCTTGTGTTTGATTTCACAATGGATAATATTCGCGTTATGCTCTTCTTGCAAAATTAGCGAACGTTAACTAGTGAGCAATAGGCAGTTTACGGTAGATGGCATACCCACCTTTTGGCTCCCGGCCCCTATACCACCACGGGCCGTGCAGTGCCGTGAACGCTGTCTCTTCCTCGTACCAGGAGAGGAAGTCACGCCACCCAACATCGGACGGATTTCTCGCTGCACCAAAAGAGACCCAGCACCCAATACACAAAGCTCTAATCAGAATGTACACGCGACGGGAGACAGCTGCTACTGCAGAAGACTGGCCGACAAAGAAAACGTACAGTTGCGCTCACTGAAATCCTACCGAAACCTGCAATGCTGGCGCCTTGGACCAGTTCCGATTACATCATTGTATTTGTACATGTGTATGTCCAGCCGCATTCGTGCCACCATTCCAGGGCAGCAAGGGCCGTGCAAGTTTAGGGCGCCATAGAAGTATGCGATTTGGGTCGGATTCATCAAACGCAACTGTACGTAGTCAATACTTTGGATATGATGGAAAGGCCAGCTATATAAAAGCAATTCAAAAACTCTTTCCGACTTTTCACAACCTGCACTGGCCGCTTACTTTCCTGGTTGCTATGGGCAACTAACGTAGCATGCGTAAATTAATGTGAAGGCCGCACCGAAAAAGGCCGTTGTTTCGGGTAACCCGACCGACCGATGTTTCGAGCGCTGGCCGTTTTCTTTTCTTTTGTATACATTCATGCGTACCGATACATTTTATATGCGCATTCAACGCATGTACACGCGCGCAGTTTGCGATGTTTCAGGCCCAAGACTCTTCCTTCTTGGCTTCGGCTAGACATTTCTGTCCCATGTTTCGAGTTGACTCGATCGAGTCGGACTTGTTGCAGGGTGGTTGTAGTTGCCAAGTGCAACGTTGTCGACAGTGATCTGTTTTTTAAATTTGTTTTTACATATTCACAATCACGTTGCACTAGCCAATGAAAAGGTGATGTGGGCGATAGCCAGCCATGACGGTAATAGAGCTAGAGGGGAGAAAGAAAAAGAAAGAAAGGGGAACAGAAAAGTAAGACAAGCGCGGTTTTAGTTTAGAAACTTAAGTGGCCGTGATTCTGCCTGCAGTTTCCGTCGCTATAGTTGACGGCGGCCGGACCGTCGTCAACAGCGGCATGAGTCCCAGAGGATAGGTAGAAACTCTTAGTCCAGGAGGCGTCACTCGCTTCAAAGCAGTGTTTGCTTCCTCCGCCGAAACCGGGTCAAGCCGCAACGGTGCCGACAAGAGTGACAATGTTGACAAGAGTGACAACGTTGACAAGAGTGACAATGTTGACAAGAGTGACAATGTTGACAAGAGTGACAATGTTGACAAGAGTGACAATGTTCCACTTCGGACCCGGGCCATTGTTTTCCTTTACGTTGGAGCAACAGGAAGTTGTAGTTCCTGGCCCGCGACGTCCGCTGAGCGATGCGTTGATGCGCAACGTCTCGGAGCTTTGCTCTGCTCGGTGTCTGAGTATGACCAGTTTGGCTGTTCCTGGCGGTCTGATCGAGCTGTTAAAAAACAATCGAGCTGTTGTCTTTTTGATTAAGAATGCTATGTTCATGACATGTACATAGCAGTGTGTGCCTGCTTTTACCGTATTTCCGCTCATATAAAGCCATGGCGTTATATCCAAATATAAGGCCAACCTCACTTATAAAGCCATGGCGTTATAAGTGAACAAAATTCAATGTGGAGGAAGTTGCATCTGGCGTTAAAGGTGAGTTCAATTCTTTCAGTGAACCTACAGTAGCGGTGATTCTCTCTGCATGTACCCATCCCGACTGTCACATGCCATACCGCCATCGCACCCTCACACAAGTTTGTATGCCACCCTGTACACAATAGGTTCACAATTTGAAATTTTCAGGGAAATTGAAAGTACATGGATGCTCGACGTAAATGTCCAACTGCACCGTACGAGTACTCGAAGTTCATACTCTGCTGATTTTGTTGCATGTACGCGTCTCTCACTTTGAGCGCCATGGCGTTAAAACCGGGGCTATTTTCTCCAAAGATTTGATCCAAAACAGCGATGTTTCACCTATAACACCATGGCTCTATATGCGCGGAAATACGGTATACCGACCACACTTTTTGCACCTCGGCTAGCTGTGTGCTGTACACATGTGCATACCAGATCTGGTATGCATCAAATTATAAAAATTAATACTTTCAGCAAAAACAATGCGGCCGACCGACCGGTATTTTTCTGGCCATGTTACCCGAAACAGGAGACTTTTTCGGTGCGGCCTAATGAATAAGATGTTGAGCAAGAATCCGAAAACAGCTCTCGATTGGATCACGTCGGAGCTTGCGCCTTCTGCCGACTGACTTGACAAATGCATGACTCACGACTGCGTCTGGAGCACACAAGAAACCTGTAATAGGTGAAAACATGGGCTGCTCCAAACGCGAGAGCTCGACCTTCTTGCCGACTGGAGTGAATTCCCCGAATCACTGCTTATCAAGGAGAGGGTGGTGCTTTCGTGCAGGTTTGCCGAGTCGAAGGTTCCACAGGCATTTCGTTCACCAGAAACAGTCGTTGCTATCAAAGTGTCTAGTCGGTCAGCAGGAAGCGCGAGCTTCGACGTTCGGACCAGCTACTTTCTTCACCCAATACGGCCGATGCCAGAACATCTCAGTTCGATTACTTCTTCCTGACCTTCGGTTTTATATAATAACATTCCCGAAAGTTCGACTGCTCCGCCGACCCTCGAGCCCAGCACATGTAGCACAAATCGATGGCTCTTGGAATAAGAAGACAGCATCGTACAGCCTCCAAATTTCACACACTGCGTAGTTTTTCGACGCTAAAGACGATGGAATGGTGGCCGGCGTTGCGACCGGCCCAGAACAGGCCGGAATCGATACCCTGATATTACGCAGGGCGTAACATTGCCAAAATTCGCCGTGTGGAAACGGGACTTACGGTCTCAACAGCAGACACATCTCCTCTCTCGAACAAAGAAACCAACTCGTCCTGAGTTGCTAAATTTTTTACCTTGCCAAGGCAAGAAGCACAGTGATGTACGATTGTACCATGGACCCCTGTTTCCACTCAAAGGCGGTCTGGGTTCGAGGCACCGAACACCCTACCCCCATACAAGTGCATGTCCTTACATGTATATGCGAAAAATGGGTTTTTCTATTTCGCGAGGAAACAAATGTTCCGGAGACAAGGGCATGGCTCTTTCAATACATTTATTTAGGGGGCGTTCGAATTGTCTTCATCAACTGTTCGAATAAGTTTTTAAAAGAGATTAGTTGAAGTGTCCCATTAGAACGGTTTCTATCATTCTAGAGTTTTCAGTGGAATTGTCATGGCGATGATGACGTCCGATCAGATCGACCATCTCCACGTACTACGTGACGTAGCTATTCCAAACTCTTCGAAACTAATCCACCTCTCCCATCGGATGAGGTTGTGGAGTTTCGAGGAGCTTCGTTTTTCTGAAGAGGCCAATGAGGCCACCTGTAACAGTTCCCTGTTAGCGCTAACCTTATCTGCCCTCTAGCCCTCTGCCCTCTAGCTCTGTATCTTGCACCTTTCCCTATCCTGTCAGCACTCCCTATCAGTTGTGTTGCCTTGAGCAAGCATTGTCTTTTCCAAGAATACCTTCAAACGGTTACACTGGTAGCAAAGGATGGTTGACATGGTGTTCTTGGAGCTCGCCAGTGTCGTGGCGATCCTTGTTCTTTCTGTGTTGCTATTCAGGTTGGCCAGCGAGGTCCGTGAAGCCAGTTGCCAAGTCAGCGCCCGTCTGAGCAACCGACAACAACCGCTCCCTGTGCCGCCCGCTCATTCGTCCGGGAAGCCTCGGCACACTAAGGAGCCGCCGATCTTCGATGGCAAGCCCTCGCAGTTCAAGGAGTGGGCTTTCTCCATTGAGCTGGCGATTCGGTCACTGGGAATCACCGACTCATCCGTGATGGTGGATTACGCAGCGGGCTTCCTGAGCGGCAACGCCAAGCTATGGCTCATCGCATCGTTGGATACGGGTGTGGAGTTCTCGACGTGGCCAGCGCTGCGTGAAGCCCTCGCCAAGGTGTACGGTCCGTTGCATCATCAAGAGCGGGTGCGACTGGATCTCTTCGCTGTCAGGCAGCACTCAAGCTTGGAGAGCTATGTCACCGAGTTCTCACGCCTAAGCCTACAAGTGCCTGAGATCGACGAGCTGACCCGAGGACTGCTGTTCGTAAATGGACTGCACCCATCTGTCAAGACCCGGGTGCTGCGAGAGCACGCCACTGATCTGAGCCAAGCGATCAGGTCAGCGCAAACGGCGGACCAACAGCCGAACCCGATTCAGCACCGAAGTCAGCCCGTACGACCCCAAAGGCTAACACCGGAGGAGAGGCGTCAACTGAGTCGGCAGGGTGGATGCTTTGCTTGTCGGAAGCCAGGTCACCTAGCTCGGGATTGTCCCAGCAATCAACACCCAAATGCTGGTCGCCATCGAAGAATGGCGTGCGCTCGCTGGCGACCAAGCGGAAAGCACCCAACGATTACCCGGTTGACATACGCAACCGTTACAGCGTACTAGAGCTGGATGAACCGACGCTGCAAGCTGATTCGGAAGATGTTGCCGAACAGGAATCCCATGTCAGCAACGTTGATATCGCAGTACAGGACACGGAGCTTCCTTTGGAGCATGACCTTCTCCGTGTTGAGGGCAGGATCAACGGCCGCCGGGCAATTATGCTTATTGACTCGGGATCGACGCACGACTTCATATCGGAAGCTTTCGTGCAAAGAAACGGACTTGTTACGGAGAGCAAGGACGAAACACTGAAGGTAACCCTGGCTGATGGCTCATCGACATCATCAGGACTGCAGAGGACCGGTCCGGTAAAGGTTATCGTGAAAGACTTCAGCGACACCCAATCTTTCACAGTTTTTCCGTTGAGCCGCTATGATGCTATCCTGGGCAAGCCATGGCTGACCAGACACAATCCGGATATCAACTTTCAGACCAACGAAGTCAAACTGAACGGAGAGCCGCTCGTTGCTAAACCCCCTTCCGGCCAAAATAGTGATACGGAGCATCAGGAGTCGCCGCCAATTGAGAGCATGCTCATATCTGGTTCCCAGGCTCGCCGCAAGTTGAGGAAAGGCGCGCAGGGAATCCTGGCGTGGGTCAACGCTACTGACGACGAGGAGGAGGACAGCAAGCCATCAGCCGCCAGACAACACCCAGATCATCAAGAGCAGCTGGCTAACCTTCTGCGGCGGTACTCGGACATCTTTCCAGACGACCTGCCGACCGAGCTTCCGCCAGAGAGGGATGTCGACCATGAGATTGTGACTGAGGAGGGTGCCGTTCCTCCATCACGGGCTGCCTACCGTCTCCCCAAACCCGAGATGGATGAATTGCAAGCCCAGCTCACGGAACTCCTCCGCAAGGGCTTCATCGAACCCAGCAAGTCACCATACGGTGCCCCAGTCTTTTTCGTTAAAAAGTCTGATGGCTCATTGCGCATGGTTTGTGATTGGCGGAATTTGAACAGGATCACCATCAAAAACAAAGCTTGCCTCCCAAACATTGATGACCTGTTTGATACCATTCAAGGTAGCTCATACTTCAGTAAGCTGGATTTACGCTCGGGATACAATCAGCTTAGGATCCGTCAGGAAGATGTACCTAAGACGGCTATCAATACTCCCTTCGGTCATTTCCAGTTCCGGGTCATGGGCTTTGGATTAACTAACGCCCCTGCCACGTTTCAGTCACTGATGAACAGTATTCTCCAACCGTACTTACGGCGGTTTGTGGTAGTGTTTCTGGATGATATTCTTATCTTCAGCAAATCCTGGCAAGATCATCTTGAACATATCCAGACAGTTCTTGAGACGCTCCGGAAAAATAGGCTATTCTGTAAGCAGTCGAAATGTGAGTTTGGTGTCAAGGATGTTCTGTTTCTAGGGCATCGCATCGACGGTGAATGTATCGCTCCAGATCCAAAGAAGCTTAAAGCAGTGAGGAAATGGCAGCCACCGACGACAGTTACGGAGGTGAGACAGTTCCTTGGTTTCGCGAACTACTTTAGAAGATTTATTGAGCACTACTCTACTATATCGCGGCCATTAGAGGAGATCACTGGCAAACATGCCAGGTTCGAATGGAGTGGCCCCGGTCAGCATGCATTCGAATCCCTGAGACAGGCCTTGTTGAGTGCACCGCTGTTGAAACTAGCAAGCGTGCAGAAGCCTTTCAGAGTTGCAACAGACGCAAGTGATTTTGCAATAGCAGGCGTCCTTCTCCAACAGGGGGAAAGCGATAGTGCTTGGCATCCTGTGGCATATGCCAGTCGTAAGCTGTCACAAGCGGAGCGAAATTACACTGCTGCAGAACGCGAAACCCTGGCGGTGGTGTTTGCACTGCGATCCTGGAGAATTTATCTATTCCAGCATTTTGAAGTGTTCAGTGACAGCATGGCCGTAGTCTACTTGAGCACAAAAGCCAATCTCACTAAGCGCGAAGCTAGATAGGTTGAATTTCTTGCAGACTATGACTTCACAGTTAATCACAAACCCGGCAAGGAAAATATCGCTGATGCCTTATCCCGCCGCCCTGATCTGCGCGGGTCAGCAATTGGCAATGTAGTTGAGGAAAAGGATTGCCCACCCATCCTACCAGCACCCCATTTGAATACAATTGAGTTTGCTTTGGAACTGAGTGATAGTGTTGCTGAGATGATTTCGGAAGCATATCAGAATGACGAGCAGCTTTCCCCAATAATTCAGCGGCTGCGCGGCGATTCCTCTGATAATCTACACGAGCGGTACTATTGGGATGAAGAGTCCAGGTACCTATACCTGAGTGCAGCTCCAAACAATTGCTTGTGTGTACCCAAGTGTGCAGTAAGGCTTCAGCTCCTGCAGGAGTACCACGACTGTGTTACGGCAGGCCATCAGGGACGGGATCGTACATATTTCCGGCTTCGTCAACAGGGAATTTTCTAGAACCGCCCCAACCGGTTTTCGACCGGTTGAAATTGTTGGCGACCGGTTGAAAAGTTACAAATCAGTTCCAACCGCCCGTACTTTTCTGTGGGTGAATGGAGCTGTGAATGGTCAAACGCTTTTTTTCTGGACGGATACTTCCAGCGAAGCCGCGTGGGCTGGTACTAGGGTCACGAGTTTCCTCTGCTTATATCTTTGCGACACTCTAGCACCAAAAAATCTGTTAAATTGCTGTCGAGTGCCATATTTGGGTTGTATTTTGAAAAAATATTCCGGGACTCTTCATTCGACCGTAACCGGTTGGAAATTCGTCCTAGAATATACCCTGGACTCAATTCTTCTATTGGCCCAAGATGGGCCTTGACGTGAAGAAATTTGTTAAATCTTGCGGCATATGTCAGCGCACTAAGGGTGGGTTGCTTAGATCCGGTTTGCTGCAATCGCTCCCAGTACCAGACACCCCCTGGAAAGATATTTCCATGGACTTTATCGTTGGCTTACCCCAGACCCCTCAGGGCTTTGATGCAATTTATACATTTGTTGACCGGCTTACAAAATGTGTCCATTTACAGGCCCGTAGCAGCCCCATTTTGGTTGGTCCGGCAAGATCCGACTTGATGCTCCCCCCCCCCCCCCCCCCACACACACACATACTCATACATATGCCGGTACATGTACATGACATACATTGTACATGTACATGCATGTAATCGTGACCATGTAGAGTGACATAGGGCTAGAAAAGGAAGAAGGACGTTCTGCATGAGTCAGGAAAAAGGGCATCAGCATGTTGTGTCCGTCCAAACAGAACATGTTGAAGCCTGTGAAGGTATAGCAACAGTATCTAAATGCATGTGGTAAAAGAACCAAAATGTACCTTTGGAGGAGGAAAAAGGGTATTGCAATGGAATATCTTTGGTACAAATCCTATCTAGAAAGAATTGGAGGAAGAAAAGAATCCGAACACGTTTCAGGAAGTACAGTGTAGGAACATTCACAGGCATGACTGTCCTCATGACCTTCAGCAGGGTCATACTCCTGATGACATGTACTTGTAGGTCTACTACTGGCACTACTATGTAATACCTCTATACTACTTATTGCACACACCATCCTCATGGGTGGACATCCTGAGCTGCTCACATGGGTGAGCCCCCCCTTTTTTTTTTTCTTTTTTTTTTGGCCGAATATTGGTCCGGCAGCTGCCGGACCTGCCGGACCGCCTGCTACGGCCCTGATTTAGTCCCCACGACTTCCAAAATTGACGCTAAGGGTTCTGCTGATTTGTATCTCCAGAATGTGTTTAGATTACACGGTTTGAGTTCCACTATTGTTTGTGATCGGGACCCAAGATTTACTTCTGAATTTTTCCGGGAATTGTTTCATCAATTAGGTACCACCTTGTCGTTTAGTACTGCCAATCACCCACAGACCGATGGGCAGACTGAGAGAATGAATAGAGTAATTGAGGATGTGCTTAGAGCGTTTGTTAACCACAAACAAGATAATTGGGACAAGCTTCTGCCTCTTTGCGAATTTGCAATTAATAGTTCATATCAGTCTTCCACTTCTAGCACGCCGTTTTATCTAAATTATGGACTTAATCACCCACCAGATTTCCTGGCACGGAGGGGAGGAGGGAGTGCCCCAGACTGGATCCAGGATCGGGCGGATGCCGTCAAGTTGGCAAAGGACGCCATGATTGCCGCTCAGGCTAGACAAGCTCAGTATGCAGACAGGGGAAGGGTGCCCAGCAACCTGAAGGTTGGCGACATGGTGGTGGTGTACAAGGATTTCCTAACAACCGCAGAAGCCCGGGATCAGCCTTCACAGAAGCTACGCCCTAAGTCGTTCGGGCCCTACCCAATCATCAAGAAGATCGGACCCAACGCCTATCAGCTGGATCTACCCAGCGCTATTCTGTGCCACCCTGTCTTCAATGTCACTGCTCTGCGCCGGTATGAGCAGAATACTATTCCCGGCAGGCGGCAGCCACCCCCGCCACCGTTCACTGACTTGCACGGTCAGACCAGATACATGGTGGAGAAGATTCTTGACGATCGACAGCGAAGGCATCAGACTCAGTACCTTGTCAAGTGGCAAGGGTACCCAGACGACGAAGCCACCTGGGAGCCAGAAGGGAACTTGCTGGACGAGGCCAGTAGGCCGATAGTTGCTCTGAGGCGTTACAGGGCGTCCAGGGCATGTTAGTGACACTATGGTTACCGCGAAATGCAACTCGCTCAAATTCAATTGCACGTGTACCTTGAGAATTCCCACTTGATCCTTGTTGTGTTAAGCAATCCATTCCCCTCCTGTTTTAGATTTTCCCTATTTCCGCTATCTTCACTCGCCTGACTGTCCTTGGTTACCTTGCACAGTGCTTCAATTAGATGAGCGTTGTTGGGTTGACACGATTTCATTTGATTATTCCCTTTCCACATATTCCTCGACTCCCTGGAGGCACCTGTGCCTCGCTTAGGAGGGAGGGATGGTGTAACAGTTCCCTGTTAGCGCTAACCTTATCTGCCCTCTAGCTCTGTATCTTGCACCTTTCCCTATCCTGTCAGCACTCGCGTTATCACCTTAGGCCCTTTATCAGTTGTGTCGCCTTGAGCAAGCATTGTCTTTTCCAAGAATACCTTCAAACGGTTACACCACCTCTTCAGAAAAACGAAACTTCTCGAAAAGTCAAAGAGTGACAATTCGAACGCGCCCTTATTCATTGCTATTCAAGTCTTCAAAATACACTCTTGGGCCTTGAGTTTTTTTCATGCTGTATTATGTTGAGGTGCCCTTGCATTCGAAGTACGTGCCCGTTTATGCGCCTGAATACGGTAAAACCGGCTAGTGCTCACCTCGCATCGAGTCGGGAGGTCCTGGGGCACTTGCTAAGCTCCACAGGAAAATAGCGACTATGGCGGCAGTCCCAGCGACGCCGCTCCGCAAGACATCCATTGTTCAATCTTCTGTCGGGATAATTATTATTATTATCTTCGCTACTCTCGGAACGGTGCGAGCTGGGCGGGTAACTCCGCAGAACGTGGCGAGGCACATTCTCCTGTACCAGTGAGTATTATCCAGTCGCCAAGCACACGACTTCGTCCTGTTTCCAGCTCCAACTACTAGTAGTAGTACTGCTTGAGTTTGTAAAACAACCAGTTACCTGCATGCAGCTCGCAGTTGAGCTGTCGTGTCAGTCAGTGTTGACTTTGCGACACAAAGTTTTCATTCAATGAACCGTCATCTGGTCATACTCGTACTCGTAGTCACAGCTAGCTCTTTCTACATTGTACTACAAAAATAATAACAATGTAGTTTGAGTTTTGTAGTGGTCTCCCTGTTTACCTGTGACAGATTCACACGGATGCTGACGCGTCGACGGTGTTGCTCGGCAGCTCGAGACCTGTTTGGTGCGGACGCTACACTATAGCCTGTAGTATAGGCTACACAGAACAATGGTGTACCTGTTTATGAATATGATGATCGAAATGACTGTCAAGAATCTCTGAGTTAGTTTACCATCACAATCACATGCATGGTCTCCGTCACGGCGTGACACTCCTAGATCCTGTCCTGACACTGACAGTCTTATCCGCGTCTTCACTGCCGCTGGCCGTGTGTGGAGCATTGTGGTGTAGCCTAGGTGCATCATGGCACGTTTTCACTTTTCAGTCGTATCTCTTCGCTAGCTCTACTCAACCCTGGCCGATCGGATTCCTCCGGCCACTTTCAATGGGGTGGCCATAGAGGAAGTGGAGGAGCTGAAGGGTTAGTTTCTCTTCAATCGGAGCCTCTCCTTTCACTCCCACATTCGACAAGTTGCAGTCCGTGGTCACCAACGTCTTGGCTTCATGAGGAAGGCTCTGCCTACAAGGCCAAGCATGCCGTGTATCGCGGCTTCGTCCGCCCAGTACTTGAGTACTGCCCGCTGTCATGGTTGGGTGCGTCCCAGTCCCTGAACCAGCTGGACCAGGTACAGCACCGAGCCTTAAAGGGGCACTCCGGCTTCATTTTCGACGCCGAGTTTTCGATGCCAAGACGAAGGTAGGTGAAAGAGAAGACCCCTCGAACAAGAACGAGTCTCCAGAAGCGATCGAGTCGAGCAGGAAGACGACTTTTGAATTTCGGCCGAGCGAGCGCTGATGACGTAATGAGGGATTAGCTTGCCAGTGGAAATGCATCTGCGCACATACATTTCACACACTTTTTGGCCAATTTTCAATCGAAGAAGAGGTTGTTTGCTATGTTCTCCCAACGCCGTGAGCGATCCCGTCTTCTATACCCTTCCAGGTACCCTGAAGGTCCTCCAGAGGAGAATTTATCTCCATCAAAGCGTTGTTGATCCGCTAAATTCGTCTCGAGACATATTCACCCAGTGCAGTGCTGATAAATGTAGAATGTTGAATCTGTGATAATTGTCGACGATGGAGAGAGAGGCTGATAGCCGCTGTCGCAGGGAGAGTGAAGCTGCTGGAAGTAACAACAGGGAGCCCGTTTGTATCACCTGAACAACCAGACTTCAAAGCAGCTTGACCAAATCGGAGGGTGCCTCGTTGCTTATCGTGAATATTACACCGACATGAATTACTACAAGTATACTGGTGAGTTTTTATCTTGTTTTGTTCGTATGCTAGTACCCTGGCCTGGACGGTTCTCGTTAGCAAATTCCTATTCCCTGGCGTTTTCTAAACATTCCGTGTAGGACTGAATACGTGATCAAGTATTCCGATTTGGGTAGATGTGGAATTTGGACATGTATTTTATAAAAAAATTATTTTCCAAATAGAGCGTTTGTAGAGAAATGGTTGCCCAAATACAACAAAATTTATTCTGCAGTTCTACAACTAACTTGTACTGAAATCCAGTCGAAGTAAAAATGATTCTTCATGACAGTTGGGGTCAATGAAATCTGATCCAGGCATAACGAATGGTGACGCCTGCCACCCCGAGAACGAATGCCCATTTGGTGGGGGATACCAAAGTACTCGAAAGTAGTGCGTGTTTCAATGTGGCATGGAAGTTTTATATGATCTCTGGTCAATGCAACATACGATAGCCATCATGAATTGCAGGCCTCGAACGCAACTCCGACCCGAATTGGCAGTTCCCTAAGTTAGATGCTTTATAATTCCATGGCCCCAGCTGTAGTTATAGAGGGTTTTTTGCACATTATTCTTATAGTCGATAGGTTTATACTGATGGCCACAAACAACGGCAGTTCAAACTTCACTGATGTGTTCATGAGCTGAGAGATTTCTCTGCACTATTTCTGTTGTGCACACAGGTCTGTCCAATATGCATTGACCGTATTGGGTATGGTACCTGCTCTGAGAAGGGAATCGCTGGAGCTACAGTCCAACTATACATTCAAGAAACAGAGAGGAGCCATCTTTGCAAGCTGATACCTGATGTGTACCGACAGAATTCTCACGAGATAGCTTACAGACTACGCCTGGTGTATACTTCATAGTACTCCTTCGACTACTGTCTAGAATCAAGTCGACTGAAGCAAGTTCAAACAACTCTGGCTTCAAACGAGCCGTCGATTAGACAAACAAAACATTCTCTCATATACTAGAGCACTCTGACAACGCACGACCTATTCCTAACGATTGCCACCGCTTATAAATATGTAGAGTACTGATTGGAATGTGCTCACAATCTCAACAATCCAGTGCTATAATTATTTGAACTATGTGTTCCTTCCATAAATGTTGTATCCACATATAATCCACAGTGCTGCAAAGTTTCAGAGTTCTCAGGGTATCAAACAAAATTATTTCAAATACAGTGAAATAGTTCGTGGACATTATAGCGTAACTTGTAGTTCCCTGGTCCTTTTCTTTGCTATAAATTCATCCTTTGCTCTCTAGCCACCGGCGAGTCCAACAGTGAAATTGTTAGTTCCTATTTATGTGGGTATGTGGGGGGGGGGGGGGTGAACATATTTCTATATAAGAGACCTGCAACTGTAATACCACAGTACAGTAGATAGCAAATATGTAGAAAACAGAAATGCATGTTCCCATCATTGTACATGGACGGGCGCAGCAGGCCGAAGCTATCAGCCAGAACAGGATTTACAATCGCCTAGAGATACTTGAGCTATTCCAGTATTCTCCGTGAGCTGTCCCATTCCACAATGGTTCATGCCACCATTATTTCTGGTAGTATCCATGTGCATAATTCCAAGAACATCTCGGATTCTTCAGCAATTTGTGCCACGGCAAAAGACAACGCTTGACTCGGTCACTGGGGCTATCAAACTTCGCATCACAAATGAACTTCAATTTCTCATCTGGTTCAAGTATATGTACTGCCATGACTTGACCATGCTTCATCCACAGCTGGGCGAAGATTGTGGCGTTGAATTCCATAGCGCACCTTCTTGCTGCCATGCAGGAATATGTTGAGAGAAGTGAACATATTTTTACTAAAAAAACAACAGCCACTGAAGAGGATAGCATTAGCAATAGCCTTGGGTGAATTTCCTGCAGGTACACGTTGTTGGTAGGACAACTGGTCGGTCTCCATATCATCAAGTTCAGAAATCACCTGTACTACACATCTTGTAGAAGGGATCCTGATCGAAAAATTTTCTGATCATAAAATCCGCGATATTCATGTTAAAACAAAATGGCGTCACGATTTATTGAAAGTGGTATAGTTGGTGGTACGAGTGTTCAAAACCATTTGAACTTCATACTGTTCGTCTTCTCTTTGACATGCTCTCTTTCCATCTTCCTTAGCTTTTGTTTGTTGAGAGCTGTTTTGGCTTTCTCCTATACCTCTGGGGGATGCCAAGTGATGGTTTTGAGAGGCTGGTGATGGCTGTGAGCGAGAGTTTGCCGATCGGCGTCGTCCTCGCTATAGCGATGAAAATACTAGTTACTGCGCACCTGGCAGATATCACAACACGTCGGAGCGTCCAGGAGCAAAGGAATCTTGGGTTTTCACTGGAATCTAGTTCCTCCAGCATCGTGTAGCCCACCGTCGGTGAATGGCGGTCCAGAAAGGTCGAACCTGGTCTTCTGCAGCATCTCGCAGTCCTGCGAGGCACACTGAATACGCCTGTCATGTATTCTACAAATAAAAATCACGAAGTAGTGGACTTTACAGTGATGAGTCTATCCTGTATGCTGCAAAAGACGCAGAAATGTGACTGGTGTCTGTACACTCAGTGACTGGACGCCAACACCCCAGTCTTCTCCTGCAGGATCTGTTTGACATTGACATTATGCAGTAGGTCGGCATTGACCTGGTTTGACAGCCATCGTAATAGTATCTGCCTGGTTGGATGTAGCAGGTTGGTGTTTGCTCGTCGTCCAGTCCGGAATTTTCTTGTAACTCACGGTGGAGTACGCGCAGGGTTTGTGATCATCCCTGTTCACTTCAATATTATCAAACACAACGTTCCCTTTGTCACTCATCTTATCCTGAGTACTGAATTTGCTGACAATATTGCACCACACTTGTCACAACCTACCGCCACTGCTGGCAGTGGCGACTGGTTAGTCAATGGCGGTGACCAGGCTGACTGACTAGCTTCGAGACAGCGGCCTCGTTGTCAACCCCGCGGCAGCCTAAAGCCGGGTTGATTTTATCGATCCAGCCTCAGCGCCATGTTGACGATGCCCTAGTGACTGTGTGTCATGGATTGCCTTGCCATCAGCGGTCATTGCCGTCCACCTTGGTGCAGCCCTCAACAACTGGCTCACCCATGGGAGTCTCAAGTGGACAAAGTTGTTGCCAAAGTAGCTCAGAAAATTTGTGCATCGTGGTGTAGGTGAGCACATAACTAGGACTTCCCAGCGCCTATTTGTCCAGGCTGCGATACTATGTGACATGCTGTACTGCACATTCTTTTCAGCACTGCAAGGCCGGCAGCTGGACCGACTGCAGGGGTCGCGCACATGCAGGCCGCCTGTTGCCAGAGCAGCATTCTGGAACGTTCCTTCCTTCTGAGATCTGTGGAATAATAACTTTCTTTGCTTCAAAGCAAGTTGCTTACCTTTCTGTTGTGCTCCCAGGGTCCTTACAACAATAACCTACAGCAATGTTCTATTTTCCATTCCCCAACCAATGAATACTACGATGTTGATTATATTTCTGAATACTTTAGTGTGTGCTCGCGCACGCACGTGTGTGTGTGTGTGTGTGTGTATACCTCACTCGCCACTCGAAGTTCTGTTCCCCATCACTGGAACACTGCCTGTTCGTTCAGGACCTGCCATCATCTCCGGATGGGCATTCAATGATTGTATTGTGTGTGTGTTTCATTCAGAATCAGATCCGCTATCGTTGCTATAAGAGAAAATCTGTGGGTTCACATCCAGTGCATTTGTAGATTTGCGTGATTTTCTCGCCACGGCCGCATACATGGGACATTGTGTGTGTGTGTGTGTGTGCGTCTGTGTGTATGGGGATATTGTCTGTATCGGCTTTTGGTACTAATGTTCAGGTCTGTGCTTGCATGTGTGAACATGAAATTGTTCGGTTCTGTGCATGCTATTGCTATGTTGTATATTATTGTATGTATGTGTGCATTTCCACGAACAGTGTAGATGAGCGTGGAGAGTGCATTCATCCCTCATCAACCACTTCCCCTTGGGCTTACGAGAGTTTTTTCTGCGTACCTCTCATTTTTGTTTGTTTATCTCTGATACTGTATTGATGCCGGTACCTGTAACTCGATGTGTTCCTCTATCTGCAGTCGCCTTTAACCTTCGGTCAAGTTAACGTTTATTGTGCTCTATTTATCGTGTGAATCAAAATAAACAATAATAACACAAGTCGTGCTAGAGTGACGACATGTGCGTGTAGTAGGGTTGATGCGATGGGACGTTATAATTATGTGGAACAAAACACACATTGGGAAGATTGATTGGGCATCATTGATTGTGCTCAGTCTAAACAGTGAACATAATAATTATCTCCAGTGACAGACTGTAGCGGCTAGCCTCCAATAGGTAGCTGGCACTAGTCGCTACTGCTTGTTTGACAGGTGCCGCCAGAACCCCTGTTGTGTCATGCTATAGATGCACATGCCCTATTCTGGAGCATACTAAGGTACTTCGATTTTGTTGACTGCATGTAGACAGCATCCAATAGTAGTATTCGTAGACCTTGGCTCTTTGTAGGTCAACCACCATCGCATGGATCGATCGGTGACTATGCACTTGGACGTTGGAATAGCCCGCGCTGAACAGATCTTGCCATGGCCCAGGGAGTGAACTCGCTTACTCGACTATCCCGGTTTTAGTTAACCAGCATGAGTGGTGCAATTTGTCCATACCATGTTGCGAGCTCACAGTTGTTTGGGCAGGTTTTGAGCTGCACCACGGAACAAAGCGAAATAACGGCGTGACTGTAGAGCAAGGAAGCGGCGAGACGGCACTTCCAGGACGAGACAGGCAGTAGAGATGTGTTCACAGCACGAGCAACCTCTCAAACCCTGCCGGTACTCCACAGTAACAAGAAGAAGTCGGACTGGACGACGCGCCAATGAAAACCTGCTACATCTACCCAGGCAGATAGCTGCCCAACCAGGCCAATGTCGACCCACTGCATACTGGTATATCAATGTCAAACAGATTCTGCAGGAGAAGACTGGGATGATATTGGCGTCCAGTGTACGGACACCAGTCACATTTCCTGCGTCTTTTGCAGCATACAGGATAGACTCATCACTGTAAAGTCCACTACTTCGTGGTTTTTATTTGTAGAATACATGACAGGCGTATTCAGTGTGCCTCGCAGGACTGCGAGATGCTGCAGAAGACCAGGTTCGACCTTTCTGGACCGCCATTCACCGACGGTGGGCTACACGATGCTGGAGGAACTAGATTCCAGTGAAAACCCAAGATTCCTTTGCTCCTGGACGCTCCGACGTGTTGTGATATCTGCCAGGTGAGCAGTAACTAGTATTTTCATCGCTATAGCGAGGACGACGCCGATCGGCAAACTCTCGCTCACAGCCATCACCAGCCTCTCAAAACCATCACTTGGCATCCCCCAGAGGTATAGGAGAAAGCCAAAACAGCTCTCAACAAACAAAAGCTAAGGACGAGGGAAAGAGAGCATGTCAAAAAGAAGACGAACAGTATGAAGTTCAAATGGGTTTGAACACTCGTACCACCAACTATACCACTTTCAATAAATCGTGACGCCATTTTGTTTTAACACGCATACGGTCCATTCACTAAACTGAGGGCGAGACAAATAGCTCTTATGCACATTGACGTCACGCTTCGCATGACATCATCGCTTTGGCGGAGCTCGCGACCGGCTTGGGGGGACGGAAAAGTGAAACAAGCCGGCTGTCACTCGACAACTGCATTTTCCTTTGTCTTCCTTCGGCTTTTTGGTGTTCGTCCCAAATAAATCTCTTCCTAGTCTGGTTGTTTGGAGTTCCCTTGAGTCTGTAGATTTAGTAGCCGTTAATTCAACATGGCTCACGGCTGCTGCGTCCCTCTCTGCACCAATCAAGCAGATACGCACCCTGATCTTGCTTGGCATGGCTTTCCGAAGGATCCTGTGGAAAAGAAAACGTGGCTAGTGAAGATCCGGCGAGATGAGCGAACCGATGTGGCCAACGATCACCCGGAATACTTCAAAGTGACGGATTCTACCAAAATATGTTCTGCCCATTTCAAACCGGAAGATTACTGCCCCGGAGATCGAAAGCGTGCAGATAAGAAGACTGATTATATCGAGGAGAAATTTAAACCGGAGAGCAAAAGTTTTTCCTTCAATATTTGCTTGGACAGACAGCAACAAGCCGAAGCGGAAGGAGCCTGCAGTTCGTTCTGCACCGCCACCAGCCACGCGCAAGAAGGTCGAGACGAAGATCGTGGAGGAGAGCCCAGTAGCTGCATGCGGTGGCAGCGAGGACGACGTTCACACTTTGCCAGGTGAGAGCAGCAGTACGCTCGTGGGAGACGGCAGTTGCGGTGTGAGCAGGGGTGTGTGTGAGGCGGATCACGATTGCTCGTGCTTCAAAAAGCTCCAGGACAAGCTCGAGCTAGCTGACGCGAAGCTAGAGGAGCTGCAAACTAGGTACGATGCGCTGGAGCAGGAGAAGTACTTTTCTAACCCTACGCATCCAAGTGCCATGTCATATGACCGCGTCAAACAGGACCACCATTTGGTGAACTATTACAGCGGGTTTAGCTCAGCCCTAATGTTTATGGCATGCTTCAACTTCCTGCACCAAGCGGCCCAGTCTATGAGGTTGTGGAAGGGTTCGGCGTCTGCTCCAGAGGACCGATCTCAAGAAGGCCAGAAGCGTGGCCCGAAGCCAAAGCTATCTCTCGTTGACCAATTCTTGCTGGTCATGATGCGCCTTCGCCTTGGACTCGGCGAAGTTGACCTGGCGTTCCGCTTCGAGATCTCGCAGTCCACTGTGTCCCGTCTCGTAACATCATGGGTCTCTCTAATGTACCATAAGTTTAAGCAGCTACCTGTCTGGTTGCCGAGGCGGACAGTGAATTCACTGATGCCACCCTGCTTCAAGGTCTGGTACCCCACGACTAGAGTAATTCTTGACTGCACTGAGTTCTTCATCCAAACACCTACCTCTCTGGCCCGTCAATCCTCTACCTGGTCTAATTACAAGAGCCACAATACAGCGAAGGGTCTCATCGGCATCGCGCCGCATGGCCATGTGACTTTTGTCTCTGATGCCTACGAAGGGTCAATCTCGGACAAGGCCATCACCGAGAGCAGTGGTCTGATCACCCTCCTGGAAGCTGGTGATTCAGTCATGGCGGACAAGGGCTTTGAGATAAAGGACTTGCTCCTGGATGTTGGTGTTCGCTTGAACATTCCCCCGTTCAAGTCCGGTGACCGGCAGATGGCCCCGGAAGACCTCCTGGCCACTAAAAAGATAGCGGCAGTACGAATTCATGTCGAACGGAAAATGCAACGAATCAAGGCATACAAGATTCTGGCTGGCAACATAGAGAACACATTGTTTGACCACATACACACTCTGGTCTTTGTCTGTGCTATGCTGACAAACTTTGAAGGTGCCCTTGTGGCTTAGTTCTCAGTTGATCATCAGTTAGTGGTCTGGACAGACTATGCATTTGCATTTGAAAGACTGTAGTGTTCTGAACCACTGCCTGTTTGACCTGGCAGTTATCGCCTAAACGGCCATAGTACTCTTTTAGAAACTTTGCCGGTTCTCGCCGTCAGTCTGTTGAAGCCCAACGCAACACATATAATGATTGCATGTGATAGCAGTTCAGTGGCATTTGCCGAATTTATTATGGACAAATTGGTTATGCGTATTTACACGCATGCAATAATATCGGTGATTGTACGTGCTAGCAGTTCAGTGGCATCTTCCGAATTTAATTTGCACAAAATGGTTATGTGTATTACACACATGCAATAATATCGGTGATTATACGTGACAGTAGATCAGTGGCATCTTCCGAATTTAATTTGCACCAATTTGTTATGCGTATTACACATAAGCAATGATGTCCCGGAATATCGTTCTCCACAAGCAACAGATCCATTTGTGAACGTGACAATCAAAACTACAAGAATCGACTGCTGAAATTCAAAAGCTGACAAAATAACTACAACACCAGCACACGCATAAGAGAAGGCAGTGGCGGTGGGAACTAGGGTGTGTGTTCGGCAGACCACGGTGGTTCCTGCTTCAAAAACGGAGATGATGACCTGGACCTAGCTAACACCAAACTAACAAGAGCTTCGAACAAATCAGGCACTGATGCAGGAAATATGGGAAGTGAAGAAGAACCAAACTCACTTTTTTACTTCCGCAGTGCAGTGCTCGAATCGATCCCCCCAAGCGGGTCGACGAGAGGCAGCCTGACGTCATCGATGACGAAATGTGCATAAGGCCTATAGTCAGTACTCCCCGCGATTCCGTCTAGCTGCTGTGATCAAGTGATGCTAACAAGCTCCCCGTTGTTACTTCCAGCAGCTTCACTTTCCCTGCGACAGCGGCTATCAACCTTTCTGTCCATCGTCGACAATTATCACAGATTCAACAGTCTACATTTGTCAGCACTGCACTGGGTGAATATGTCTCGAGACGAATTTAGCAGATCAACAACGCTTTGATGGAGATAAATTCTCCTCTGGAGGACCTTCAGGGTACCTGGAAGGGTATAGAAGACGGGATCGCTCACGACGTTGAGAGAACATAGAAAACAACCTCCTCTTCGATTGAAAATTGGCCAAAAAGTATGTGAAATGTATGTGCGCAGATGCATTTCCACTGGCAAGCTAATCCCTCATTACGTCATCAGCGCTCGCTCGGCCGAAATTCAAAAGTCGTCTTCCTGCTCGACTCGATCGCTTCTGGAGACTCGTTCTTGTTCGAGGGGTCTTCTCTTTCACCAACCTTCGTCTCGGCATCGAAAACTCGGCGTCGAAAATGAAGCCGGAGTGCCCTTTAAAAGCTCATCGGTCCAGGGTCGTATCTCCCAGGCCTCGCTGTTCGGCGTCAAGTCGCAGCACTCACATGCCTGTACAAGCTGCATTGGATTGATGGTCCCCCAATCCCGACAACCATGACACCACTGAGGGCAGTTGCTAACCAGCACCGGCGCTCCACTGGCCACCAGCAAGAGAGGAGCAGCACCAGCACCAACTAGCACCGACACTGCCGGCCGGAGCCCGTAATAGTGCTCTCCGGTCATTCCCCCATGCCACGATCCAAGACTGGAATCGTGTCCCATCTGCCCTGCTACGCAACCTTTCCACGCAGAAGGGAATGCAGGCATTCAAGGAAGGTGCCTACAAGGCTCTCCCCAGTGGAGACTTGCACTCAGCCACAGATGCCCTCTGAACCTTCCCTGAATACCCTCTCCGCTTGCACCCTTGCTCCCCCTTTTTACTCTATCACATGATTGTATCATCTTTCCATTTTTCACCCTCTATACAAATGTACTCCCCCCTCCCCTCCCCCCTGTGCTTACTCCTCCCCACGTTTTGGTGCACAGTGAAGTGTCGCTGAAGCCGAGACCTCAGGTCGGCGGAGATGCTCCAGTTTCACCACCACAGTTGCGCTGCAGCCACCTTTATCATGCAGTATTCTGTTCTCGAGGTTCGTGGTTTCTCGTAAAAAACAAAAAACAAAATAAACAAAATAAAAAGACTCTAGATCTTCGACAGGTCTTCTTGCCAGAGAAATCCGACCCGTCACCCGTGCTCAAGTGCGTGTCGTGCAAGGGCCGCATACCCCCCCCCCCCCCCGCCCCGCCCTGCTAGTAATTCATGTGGTCGGATTTCTCCGGGCCAAGACTGTACCGTGCACGTCAAAGAAGTACGTGATTGTACCGTGAATCTAATGACGGTTAATTTACTGTATCGGTAACTACATGTAAGTCAGAGCTAAGGCCGACATCACGTGGACGTGCAGGGACCAGGGGTGTCCTGCTGCTGCTGCTGCTGCTGCTGCCCTTCCTGCTCACACTGACAGTAACAACAGTCCCTTTCCTGGCCTGCCCTTGCACTTGAACCCAGGCACCCAAACCCGGACACCAAAAACCCGGTCTCCGGTCACCCAAACCCGGTCACCCAAATTGCAAACCCGGTCCTGGTCACCCAAACCCGGTCCTGGTCACCCAAACCCGGTCCTGGTCACCCAAACCCGGTCCTGGTCACCCAAACCCGGTCTCCGGTCACCCAAACCCGGTCCTGGTCGCCCAAAGATCCTGAAACACAACTTTGCCTTGATTGCAATCAGCATAATTTTTATTGTGCGAACTTACAAGAGTACAGGAAAGCACCAGGCGTAGAAACTAGAATCACGGACACAGTCATGGCGTAAATCACCTAGAATGCAGATACATACACAAAAGTGACAAAACTCACTACAGTCGATAGGCAAGTACGGGTATTTGCTTTCGGAGGATAGGACTCGGATGGAGAGCCAAGGATAAATTTATAGAAAAGAAAACGGACCAAGGACCAACTACCAATTACTAAATAACTGGTGGTGTTAGTGGACATTATAGCGTAACTTGTAGTCCCTTCCTCATTTTTTCTTTTCGAGGATTGTTATCAAAGAAAGAACGAACGAAGGAAAGATACAGTTGAACCCATTACTAAAACAGGCAAGAAAAACGAAATTGTCATCTCTGCGGGGTCTTCTCCATTAAACAGTGAAAACGCCTAGAACAGTTGGTCAGCATGACAACTTGTAAGAAGAATGATTGCGTATCCTTCTATGGCGAGCGAAGCTGTTCATTCCTGGGACTCAGGATTCGGCCGCTGCCAATTCGGCTTTGTACACATGAGTGATGAAGTCCTGGATTCGTTTGATGAAGGCGGCAGGCATGGAGGCGATTCTGGAGTTGATCGCGCTGGCCGGTACACTCATCTTGTACTCTGCTTGCAGAAGGTGGCACATGGTTGCTGCGCATTCATCGCCTTCTGTGTCGCGGATAATGAAGCTTGCGCACAGTGTATTAGCTCTGGAAAAGAACAAAAAAAAGAGAAGATGACTTGTGTAAATGTGGGTGTGTGTGTGTGGGGGGGGGGGGGGGGGGGCGTGGGGGCGTGTGTGTGTGTGTGTGTGTGTGTGTGTGTGTGTGTGTGTGTGTGTGTGTGTGTGTTTGTACATGTGTGCATGTGTGTAGGCGTGCGTGCATATCCGTACAAACATGCATAACAATAGCGTGTGATAGACACACCAACACTGGCAACAGGCAAACAGATAGAGTGAATGAATTAGAATTCTAATACCTCAATTTATCAGTTTTCGTGGAGACAGAGATGGAATCAACAAAACAAGTAAAGCAAGTTGCGCTTTCAAAAATCAAACACACACCATTGGCACAGGTTAGATTTCCTTGAACGTTTTCGCTGCCATCTCTTCAGAAGGAATTTACTGGCAAATGCTAGTAACCAAAATAAGTCATCTGCATTTTATATTGACATTCTTCACTAGTACAACGACGATTCCAGATGAGTGTTGTACGAAAACTTGCTTGAATCCATATTTTTTCCCTACACCATTTCTTCATATTTTCATCGTTTTATTGCACATCGTCTCCACCGTTTTTTACATTGCATGAATAAAGTACACAAATGTCGGTTCAGCTAGTTCTATTGATTGCGGTTATCAAATCTTCACTCAGTTGGAAATATTCACGGTCGGGGGAATGGAAAATGTTTAGAGTCTGAAGATACAATCGACTGTCACCACCAGGACTCGAACCCAGGACCGTTCGCTTGGGGCCAGCGATGCTCTAATCAC
This sequence comes from Sycon ciliatum, assembly GCF_964019385.1. Lineage (NCBI taxonomy): Eukaryota > Metazoa > Porifera > Calcarea > Leucosolenida > Sycettidae > Sycon > Sycon ciliatum. The sequence continues at coordinate 24,171,392 of NC_088655.1, read as the reverse complement.
TGAGCTATGGTGTAGCCGGCATGCAAGCAGAGGCCGTTCATCTGGAATATGAAACATAGCGAGAGACTGGGAGATAGGCATGCAGGCGTACAGACGGTTTACTGCACTACAAAGGTTTTGCGCTTGCATTCCAGATGTTCACGATAGAGACACGCGAAATCAAGTGCACAGCTACGTCAAAATCCTTAGTCTCTTACCTGACCACCCCAGATACCTTTGGAGCAAGGTCGGTGTCGATTTGCTTGTTGATTGCACACACTTCGGTGGGAGTTCTGCGACACACTTGCGCAACAACGAAATCCCGATCAGAGACAAACGGAACAGTCATGGGACAGCGTCTGCAAAGGAAAGGAGTCAAGAGCAAAAGAACTAGTGAACCCTGGTTTTATCCTTTTCAATTTCTTGAAACTTATGAACACTGGTTTTACTCTTTTCTCAAACTTATGAACGCCAGGTTTACCCCTTTCAATTCCTCAAAACCTATCAACCCTGGTTTTACCCTTTTCAATTCCTCAAAACTTAGGAATTTTAATTCCTCAAACTTAGGAACCCTGGTTTTACCCTTTCTAATTCCTCAAATATAATATGTTTGAGGAATTAGAAACTTTTCAGTTTCACAAGTATACTTCATATTATGAAGACATATTATGAAGTATACTTGTGAAACTGAAAAGTTTCAAGATGTTCGTAAAGAGCCTGAAGTGTGTTCTTTTTCTGAGTATTATCGCGTGAGGAAACTGCGAACATTATGAACCCTGGCATTACCCTTTTCAACTTCTCACCTGGTTCTGTTTGCTTGGTGATATCACTGCAAAAAGCTGATAACATTGACCCTCCGCCCCCTACGTAACCATGAACCTTCCAAGTTGGAAGGCTGTAGGTTTGCGCACTGGAGATGTGCTAGAGCTAGGTCTCTGGTCGCTGAATGTCTCAGTAGCCTGTCAGTGTTGGAGTGTGCCCTATTATCACACTTTCTGACTGTTTATCATCTTGTTGCAGTCGTGGATAGTTGCTGCATAACTCGTTTCCATGTGATTTCTTCTATTTTAATATTGAAAACATTTTTTGCGCCCCCCTTTTCACATGTGCTACATGTTCCTGTCCCAGCCATGAGCGCGTGTCGTTATCACCTGACCTTGTTATCACCTTTGTCACTTAGGGTATGCCACGTTTCTATGCAGAATGAGCGCAAATACACCAATTTAGCCCTTTAAAGATCAGTCTATCCTAATTATTCTTTCATTCAACATCATATGCCTCCACTGATGAGCTGAGGAGGAGCAAAACAGCTGTCTGGAGGGTCATTGTCAATATCAATCTATATGCCGGAATTGTCCTCGCTGTGGTGATGGTGATGTGAGCGCAGAGTTTGGATTAGGGACCGGCGAATTCTGCTCGAAAAGGTGGCAGATTCTGCTCGAAAAGCAGTGAAATTGGCAGAACCATACAAACCTTATGGCGGGCAATTCCTCGAATTCTGCTCCATTTCTTTATCCACATACCAAACATGCATGAAACTTACCAGAAAAAGTACCGAATTCTGCCAATTTTTCTGCCGGCAGAATCCGCCGGACCCTAGTTTGGATCGGCCAAGAGTGCAATGACATATGTGGTGGTGTGGTGTATTGGATTCCATGGATAGTTGTTGTGACTACTGAAGTAGATCTTATCGTACACTGCTGTCAGCAGATATGGTATTGGCCCGTACTTGTATGTACAGGCTGTCCTATACTTCCCTTTTCAACGCCCTCAACCTAGTGAACAAGAACACAGAGGCAGTGCGCCACATATATATATATAGCTGGTAGCTCGGCCTATTTAGCTCATAGCTGTACTGATGAGGCCTTTATGGCCGAAACAGCTTGCTGTCTACAGCATTGGGTGTGTCTATATATAATAATGCGAGTCCACAAAGGACGAAACAGTTCTGTCTGCAGATTGAGTATTATATATTATATAATATATACCTGCAATAGTGCCCAAATGCCCGCAGCGGGCAGAGCGTAGTACGCAAGACGTACACAAAAGGAAATAAAACAAGGCTGTTTCTTTGTTACTCAGAGAGTTTCATGGTAAGAACCCAACCATCAGACAACAAAAAAACATGTTTTCCTTTCTCTCTCTTTTACGTCTTCAATGCTTAGGATGACAGACACCGCACTCACGTATATAGTATTCTGTGATCCCCGAAGTCCTTGACGATGCGATACTCCTTGAAGGTGGTGTCAAAGCGCACTCTCAGAGCAGGTGCAAACATTAGCTCACACACTGGAGCAGCGGGCAATGACAGAGGCGAAAACATCGAGCTCAGGTTTGGCAACATTTTTTTGCGACGTATTGATGTTCGTCAATTTCACGAGGAGAGCTTAACGCAAATATCAAACAATCGTGAAAACAAAGTTGACATCATTTCTTATGCTGCAGTGTGCGATACATACACATTAGCAAACCTATCCTGAACCAACGGTGGACAAAGCCCCGTTCAATCCTGGACACACTTGTGCCAGGAGACCTGTGTTGTGCGCTGACACCCTGGTCAAACGTTGGAAAATTAATCATTCGTGCGGCGGAGCAAATAATTGACGTTGTCGGGGCAGCAGTGAGGGAGTTGCACACTCTTTGGGGTTATGTACGGTGGATTATAGGTAAACTATGACACACTTACACTGCTCCCTTGTAACACCTTTGATGTGGTAGTATGTCTGCAGAAGCATCCAAATTTCACACACACACACGCACACACACACACACACACACACACACACACACACACGCGCACACGTACACACACATACACACGTACACACACATACACACACACACACACACACATACAAACACAGACACATGTACACACACAAACACACACACATGCACACACACAAACACACACACACACACACACACACACACACACACACACGCGCACGCACACACATGCACACACACACACGCACAAACACACACACACACACACACACACACACACACACACACACACACACAACGGATGATATCCAGCTGGGCCCGCCGACCAGATTGGACAAATTTAGGATAAGTGATAAAACATCACCGGGGCTTGCTACTTCTAAAGACACTTGTCTTTGTTTTCCATTAGAAATACAGGGGCAGTGGAAACGCTACTGTCACTAGTCTACGGTATTGACCGCCCCACTGTTTAATTCCTGTACTACGGCTATGCAAAATAAGTTACTTTAGTGGGTCTGGCGCTAGACAGGGTGCACACCGCTCTAATTCGGTGTGTGTTTGTGTTGTAGGGCTTTTCACGTGACCCGCCATGGTTGGAGTTTTTTAATTTTTTAATTTTTTTTACCACTTAAATGCCAAACATGAGATGCAGCTGGGGGAAGCACGCACAACCTGAATCGTGTATCCCGTGTGTGTCCCGTACCATCTCGTACCGTCCCGTTCCGTACCATGCCGTACTGTACCATAAAAGAAAGCAGGCCACATATTTTCAGTACTTGTGTTCAAATTAAACTGACCGCTTATTATCTAGTTGCATTCGTGGGTAGTTGCTTCATAACTCGTTTCCATGTGTTTTCTTCTCCTATTTTACTAGTGTTCAAATATTGTTTTGGTCAAAAGCCTCTCCTAAGGGCAAAATAAGCAATAATTCTTGCGGTGAAGGAAAATACTACCGGTATAGCTGTACATTGTATGAGTCATGCTCAACTGAAGATCACCTCAAGAACTACAGTTACATGAATGTGCCATGCAGGATGTCCAAGGTTAGCCAGGCAAGCAGCACTCTGAGACCATCAGCGATGCGGAGCCCGTCGCGTCGATGCTACAGTGTGAGGGCGACCACGGTGACCTCTGAGGCACGCACTGGCCGAGCGAATCAGCGCAAAGCCAAGCCGACACCTGATAACGTTATAAGCCATGATGACCGAATACGGCGCCTTCCGCTTCTCGCAAAACATAGTGGCGAGGCGATTGTAAAGTGCACTAGCGGCCTTGCCCTGCCGTCCAGTGGCGCTGAACACGAGTGGTACAAACACCGCATGTTCGACGTCCCTCTCATGCTCCTAGTAGTGTCAGCGTTTCTCACATTCATGCTTGGCATAATGCTTTCAGGGATATTCTTTACGCAGTAGTCTGAGTTCTTTCTTTGCGCTAGTAATTTTCAGGCCGTGTTCCCGTTCAGTGTCGAGATGTCTTCAGGTTCTCTTTCTGGTTCTGGGGGAGCTGTTTGTGTGCTGGTGACGGACAACGAGGTGAGTATAGCGGCGTCGGATATCGGCCTTAGAAATTAAGGCCAAGTTAGACGTCGGTGCCTATACTTTTTCAAGCCGGGCTATAGCGAAGGTGATGAAACAACAGTGTATTAATTTTGCTCAATGTAAATGGCGCGACTTTGATAAAGGTCAAAAACGTTGCTCAAGCAGCACCAGAACGACACGCGTCCAGAGCGTGACGATGTCGAGACCAGTTGGTCGACAGAGCGCCTGTCCCCCACCACCATGGCTGCTGCATGTTCCCATTGCGTGCACCACATGGCTTCTTTTAGTAAAAAATAGACAAAAAAGAGTTGAATATAGCGGCATGGTACGTCAGGTTCACATCAAGTGTGAGTAGGAAATCAGCCTGCAGATCGGTCGGTAGACCCAGATCTGTTTCGCTAGAGCGTTTCCAGAAGCTGGAGTCATCAGTAGGCCAGATGTTCGCTTCCATCGAGAGTTTCATGTCCCGATTCCGATGCGTCTGCTTCCAGTACCTCCTGCCACCGTCCTGATCATGATTAACCAGTTACGTCTGATCTGGCCTCTAGTTGGCCAGCTGCCATGAATGGCGTTTTGACCGGTCCAAAGGCCTCTAGTGTGCTAGTTGCCACGAATAGCCCCGTGACCTGTCTAGGGGCCTCATGTTTGCCCGAGACGTTCCTGGCCTCTGCTTCGGCGTCGCCGTCCGTAGATACTGGTTTGCCCTCGCATGTAGCTGATGATAAGCAAATGAGTGGGGGCTCTCAATCCGTTGCCAGTATTTCGGCGGAGGCAAATGCTTTGCCTGAGGAAGTTCGATCTTTGTTTCGGGGGTTTGTCACGAGCAGACCGATCTCGTGGATATCGATAATAATTGGGACTTTATGCTCGAGGGCGAAGACGAGTCAGGCCCGGACGTGAAGCTGTCTCTGGCAGCGTATGTGACTCGTTGTACTACAAGTAGAAGAGAATACAGCGATAGAAGTTTGCCACATTGAAGGGGCCGCTCAAGCAGCCCTCGAATTCAATTGCCCTACCCTGGTTACGGCTACGACAAGACAACAAGAAACAACGGAGCAAAGATCGCTACGTTTGGAGACTCGCCGACTTCGTTGCAGGATCACTGGATGCGTCGACAGCAAGAAACCGCTGAACAGGTCAGGAGAAAATACGTGATCTTTAACATGCCTTCACCTGTTCCGTGTGCGGTCGGTAGGACCGTCATCACGTGACACACCGTGTCTGGCCTATCCCGTTCATGTCCCGTACCGTGCCGGCAAAGGCTGCTAGCCCCTTGTTGATAGTGGACTTTCAGGTGCTGGATCACAACTTGAAGCAACTTGATTGAATGTGCACGTATGCGACGTGCATCCAAGGTCACCAATGGTATTTCGGAACGAAACGTTTTCGTTTGGAGGTGGGTGGATTTGAAGGAGTTTCGTTTTGAAAAATTAATTATTGAATGCAGATGGAGAATGCCCAGTTACTTCTGGGTGTCAAAAATTGACATCAATATTTTATTGTCATAATTATTGAAATTCGTTTCACCTGCAGAATAGGTGGGTGGGGGGGGGGGGGAAGGGGGTTGAAAAATACTAAAAAAATTCGTTTTGCAAAAACTATTGGTAACCCCAGACGGCCCCTAACATAATGTACATGTATAACTACTTGGTAGAATGTACCTGTCTGGGAATCTGAGTTTTCGCATTACGTATCCATTTGCGTTTATTTTTCAGCTCTTGTTCAAGCCGATAGCTGAGAACTTTCTAATGCGAATAGACCTTTCGATTGCTCAATCCTGTTCAGTGAAAGCCGGGTAACAAAACAATAGAAGCGTCTTTGCAACACAAAAACAAGTGCACGGCAATCGTATTGCAAAGACATTTCCATCAGTTTGAAAAACTCACATGATGACCTAGGATATTAAGCACAGCGAGGGCTCCTGGGCTCTCAGGCCCTCTCACTTGGTGACATCATGATGACATCATCACCAGTCCAAAATATATTCCACATGCGTGACATCACAGAGATGAACTTTGTATTTGCACACCTTGGTCTGGGCTTTACGGCACCTTATGGGAGTCCCAACTGGAGAAAAAAACGTTTGGCAGCAAGTTTGCTTTCGTATTTGCACACTTTGGTCTGGGCTATACGGCACCTTATCGGAGCCCCAACTGGAGAAAAAAAACGTTTAGCAGCAAGTTTGCTGTCGTAACAAAACAAGAACATGTTTGGCTATTCTCCATCTACCCTCCCCCCCCCCCCCCTTACAAAATCTACTTCTCTGTGAGTGTGACATCCCAGATCTCGGATCTGTCCTCGAGCAGGCCTCTTCTAGGCAAGTTATGACGTCATCACGATGTCACCAAATTTAGTGAAAATGTCAAGCTGCTGTAACTTCGGAATGGCTGCACTGATCAGCCTTGGACTTTCACCACCGCTGTCAGTGTAATGTTCACTGTGAGTTGTGAATGTGTAATTTTGGGGTGTCTTCCCCTGAGATTCATGACCTGAAGCTAATCACAGGTATTCGAGCCCAAACTGTAAGGTTCTCTGTGTGGGAACTAACTTGGGTCACATGATCAATCACATGATCGATCACATGATCAATCAAGCAATTCCCATCATCATGTGCTGCAGTACCTCTGGGTGCCAAAGAACAGAGTATCAGAGAACGGACAGGCTAGGATTCCACCAAGCACAGCATGCCGTCATATACGCGGTGACTCCACTGCGTTTAGTCTACTGTACATGAGAATAAGATTGGCCTAGTAGTAGGCTACAAGGCTCCCCCCCCCCCCCCCCCCCCCCCCAGTCTTTCAGCCGTGACCCAACAACACTGTACTTCAAAATTGTATTGATCACCTGACTACAGTGCTTGTGTCAATAGATTTGTGCTTGCGAGTTGGACGCTACAGTACTTGTAGTCTAAGCATGTGCATGTGGTGTGTTGACATCCAGAACCGCATACGTTACACATGTCAAAAACGCCAGATTTTTTCGTTTACTAATTTCAGCTTTTGTAGGCGGCAATGTCAAAGATCAGAAGAGTCTCTGTTTACAAAAATCCCGGATCCGCTCCCGAGATGCACGCTACGGAATGCACACCGACGGCCGGCCTGGCACATAGTCATTCCTTGTCATTGGACACGTTCAGTCCGTTCGGTTTGCGAATTCAAATAAACACAACCAACCAACCACCAACCACACTTTTGTCACGGTTAAGGTTGACAAGGACTGTGTGCGGCCGTCGGTGTGCATTCTGTCTCGTACATCTCAGGAGCGGATCCGGGATTTTGTAAACAGGGACTCTTCTTTGACTTTGCCGCCTACGAAGCTAAAATTAGTCTTTAAGTTGTAGCTACATTTACTATACCTTGACGAGATTCATTCGTTCGTCGCCTCTCCTGCGCACCCACGTCTCGAAGCCATCGCCACTGGCACGATGCGACCAGCCATCTGCAGCCTCCTTGTTGGCCTCCAACTCGAGCAACTGGTCGAAATCGCTGTCCTGCACGGGGCTGACGCTGGTCATAGTGAACTGGGCAGGGAGAACGGTGAAACAAGTCAAGGCCGAGCAAGGGGCGAAGAGCAGACAGTTGGAAAAAAATATCTAGGCGATGGTGATGGCTGATGTTTGCACCTGGCCAGATAGTCAGTCTTTTTCGACTCCCTGGGTTTCGGCCTACTAGTACTAGTACTACAGTCGACTAGTCCTGCCCAATAAATCCGACCACGTGAGTGCACGTGAGCGCCGAGTGCAGGCAGACCTAGACCTGCGAACGTTGCAGACTCTACAGTAAGCCTGAGGACACTGGGCCCATGGGTGTGAACTGGTACATGGTGCAGCACTGCAGGGCGCAAAGATGACAGTAGATCTACCCTCAATCGGATTTCACTTGGAACCGACCGCTATACTGCATGCAGTCCAGTGATGGTGGTCACCGCACTAGCCCCTCGCGCTATGGAGCGTAAAGTGAAATGGCGTCAGGGTTTGCGGACAAGTCGTGTTCTTGCGATTCGGACTCTTCATCTCGGACTGTGTTTGAAATTTCGACAGGACTACAATAGTCAATATGATGTGACGACAAACGCCATTGTACGGTTGTGAGCAGAGGGGACCTTCGTCAAGTTACCGGTAGATATGGGGGCAAATCCGCTACTTATCTCCTGGTGCAAGTTCTCCCCCTCTCTTGCCACTTCGTTGTGCTCTAGAAGCGCGCACTTCGATTGTGTTCATAGTGAACTTCGGCTCGATGACTGAGGCTTTCCCTGCACTATGCTCAACAGGAGTCCGCGATCACCTGTAAGCTGCCAAGGCTTCATTTCGGTCTGCAACCGCATACCGCCCGGCCCGGCCATTGCTCAACACCAGCAAGTTCCGCAGCACTCCGTCCCGGCATGAGACCACTATCCTCAATCAGCACCTCACTGGCCACTGCAGCCTGCTGAACACGTACGTACTGTGGTGGACATGGAAATCCGGTCGCACGTCTAGCGGCCCCAGGGCGCGGGCCATGCAGCCGTGGATAAGCAGTACGCACATGCATTCTGCGCTGTTGCAGTTCTGGTCGCATCGGATCAACATGACTGTGCACGGCATGCACCGGTCCGTTCTGTACGCGCTGAGGGCGCCGGCCCCGGTCAATCGTGGTCAATCGACTGGGTTTCCATGTCCGCGACAGGATATGCTTGTTCCAGATTGAGGCTGCACCTTCACCCGATTGCACTCACTGTCCTGGAACAGTTGACGATGCTGCCCACCTCCTGCTAGCGTGCCTTGCCAGACACAGCAGGCGAGCAGCTACAGTCTATGTGCCTTCACGTCAGTCAGGGACGACAAGGAGGCAATTCTCACACAACCATCAGAAGCTATTCAGTTCTTGCAACTGGAGAAACTGATCTTTCACAGTCATTTTCATATTTATTATGACCTGTAGTTGCCGAAGAAGAAGAAAAAGAAGAAGATCACCTGTAGCTGTGCTAGGCTGTGGCATGGACGGAGCCACAGGTCCGTTTTTGTTTTCTTTACGAGACACCACGAACCTCGAGCACAGAATAGGGTATGAACTATGATAGAGGTGGCGGCAGACGCAACTGTGGTGGTGAAACTGGAGCATCTCCGCCGACCTGAGGTCTCGGCTTCAGCGACACTTCACTGCACCAAAAGGTGGGGAGGAGTAGGCACAGAGGAGGGGGGGGGGGGGGGGGGAGGGTAGGGGAGTACGTTTTGTATAGAGGGTGAACAATGGAAAGATGATACAATTCATATTATAGAGTAAAAAGGGGGAGCCAGAGTGCAAGCGGAGAGGGTGTTCAGGGAGGGTTCAGAGGGCATTTCTGGCTGAGCGCCAGTCTCGACTGCGGAGAGACTTGTAGGCGCCTTCCTTGAATGCCTGCATTCCCTTCTGCGCGGGAAGGTTGCGCAGCAGGGCAGATGGGAGACGATCCTGGACGACTACTAGCGGGATAGTGGAGTAAGAGAGTTTACTCTCCGGGTCATGGCAAGATGATCCTTTCAGCTCGGCATAGTAAAAGATTTCGAAATCTACTCATACACACGAAAATCCGGTGGAACAAAAAAGTGATCAAATGTCTCTACTCACGAGTTTCATGCTGAAAAGCAATCATCAGGAGACTGGGGCTATAGTCGGGGTTGTGTGGTCTTATTCACTATAGGTGTTGTCCCATGGCAGGTATGCAATGCTAGTGAAATCTACTCATATGCATCTGCATAGCCAATGCGCCCTGCATCACGGCACGACGTCGGTACAGCCAAAACAGTGAAACACAGACAGGAATCAACAGCAAATCGCCTGCTGACCCCAGCTGCATGATTATTGTAGTTCTACAACGATGTCATCTGTATGCGTTTGAGAAACTGTGCACGTTTTGGTCTATCGCTGCTAGCTGCTTGTCATCAATTGCTTGCCCCCTCCTTCAATCACTGTTTCTACTGCGTTCAGTTGGCCCGCACACAAATGCTCGCACCGGTACTCGTTTCTATGGATTCGTGATGATGATGCTCCTTCGTCTTATGACAACCTGAGAATCGACCGCTTTTGTCGTGGGAGGAAAACATGGATGCAGTGAATGGGATTTCGGTCTTTGACCACTTGCTGGTGAGCTGATCTACTCACCTCCCACCGCGTTAGGAGCTGCATTTGCGCCTTGCAGGCAGGCATAGTGGGATGGTCTGAGACCATGATTGAGACCATGATTGAGAAACAGAGGGTACATGTACCGGGTTCAAGTCCTGCTTGGAAGTGGAAGGAATTTTTCCAGCCGTGCTGCGACCCACAGTTAATTGGGAACTCGTGGCCTGGCACGAGGGTAACATGGGTGCAGCTAATGAGATTATCGGTCTTTGACCACTTGGTGGTGGGTCTGATCTACTCACCTCCCACCGTTTAGGTGCTGCATCTGCGCCTTGATCCTAGAGGGTGGTGGCTTCCAGCCGAGTCTCACGCGAACCGTGAAATTTTTATTGCGCCTTGATCCTTAAAGGGTGGTGGCGTTCCTACGGATGCGGAAAACTCGGCCTCTAGCCGAGTCTGACGCGAACCGTGAGTTGTTCTTTTTTGTCGTGTGCCTTTCGGTGTAGTCAGCAGTCCCTTTCTCCCTGGAGCTGCCATACAGCACCGGGCGGCGGCCGTTTGGAGAAATCAGGCAGTCTTCGAAGCCGATGTGATCTTGAGAAACACTTATGTTGACAATTGTCATCATAGCCCGGTAAGGCCAATGTTGAAGAAGGTCAGCACTTCTATTCGCACGCCAAGGGGATATTTGCGTCAGCTTCCATGAACCTCAGAGAGTGGGCATCGAACTCCCCAGAGCTATTCATTGCCATTCCCGAGTAGCCCTTTCCCAAAGATGCTCGCCACTTTTTTCGCAACTTGTCGTTGTTTTGTAAAAAATCGCAACCTTCGCAACTTTCTTCATTTTCGCGAACTATGTCTCAACCCTTCCACAGCCTTGGCCCGGCCCCATGGCATGGGGTCAAAAGGTCAAGTCAAAGACTACAATCATAATCGATATGTCGGACAAATGCATACACATATACACGTATTATTATTATTATACGCATTCCCGCGGCAGCGTCAACCAAGCAGTTATGCTTGATCCACACTTTCGCTTATGCTGGACATTATTATTATTATTATTATTATGAAATGACCCAAAGGCAATGTGCCTATCGAGGGGTTCATTTGATTGAAAGAACAGTAGATGTAGATGTATGTACAAAGAGAAGTAGGGATTGATAAGGAGAGAAATGGGGAAAATCAACTGCAAGGTGGCGGAATTCCGTTGATTGCATAAGCATAGTCAGCTGTAAATTTCCTGAGGGCAGCTTTGAACTTATAGAGCGAGGCTTCCGATGTTAGACTGGGGGGTAAACAGTTCCATAGAATAGCAGTTCGGAACATGAAGAGAGACTTAGACAATGATTTAAATTTGGGAAGAATGATTTTATTTATATCATTGAAACAAAGCAGATGTAGACAGCTCCTAGAGAATGGGGCTCTACAAAACCAATGATCGAAGTTAGTCCTACAGTAACATGGAGCGTCATAAAATTGGTCTCATTGGAAAAATGTCATCACTATTGTCTCCTCATGTAGCATCATGGTCAATGGGTGGCCAGATAATTATACGTATGAGGTTGAGTTACCAGATAGTTATTAAAAGATTCAAATAGTAATATTATTATAGAATGGTTGTTATGAGTTTATAAGGGTGCCATGGCTGTTTCTACTCGTGACGAGGGTGTGCACAAACACTCTTCACCAGCGCGTTCCATGCTGGACGGCCCACAGCAATCCGCTCCAGACGGCGCAAGTCCTCAACACTCCGCAGGTGCCCATTGTTCGACTGGGACAGATCGGTGTGGAGCTTTATTGGTAGTGTCACTCTCGGCCTCCCACGGTACCTCCCCTCGGGTGCCTGAAAGTATTGCTCCATGCTCAATCGTGCTGGCGTGTCCTTACCCAGGCGAAGCACATGCCGAATAGACTCCAGCGTGAATTTCGGATCAAGTCCGACACCGGCTCCACTCCACATCGGGCATACAACGCCAAAATTACTAATCTTCTGTGGTCATGTGATGCCGAGAAGTGACCTGAGTTGCCTTCTATGGAAAGCGTCCAAGGAGCGTTCGCTAGATACACGTATACACGCACGTTTCTCGCGTACTTTCACGCGTACTTTCACTGCAGTTTCAGACTCATTTCTAAGAGAAACAGTAGGTCAATGGTAGATACGTTAGGGAGCTATCTCGCCACTTTTTTCACAACGTTTCGTTGTTTAGGAAGAAATCGCAACCTTCGCAACTTTCTTCATTCCCCCCCCCCCCCATACACACCTTGCACCACAACGTCAAGTCGTCAACATCAACCTTACACCCTTCGACAGACAAGGACCTACTCCATCGGACACGCCCACGCAAACAGGCACCGAGATTCCCCCATCAACATTGCCTTCACCCTCTACAACTCACTCCCTATCGACATCACAACCCATCCTCGTAGAAATTCTTTCCGAAACAACGCATCCAGTCTTCTTTTGAGCAGTACCTGTTCCTGCTCCGCGCATCTCCTGGTTTCTGATAATATTATTATCTCGAACGTCTACTTAACCATCTCGATCACCCGTGCTAACGTTATTGCCCCCTTTGTTTTCATGATCCATTGCTTCTTGCCTCCCCGGTTAAAGGGGAAGTTAAGGCAAAAATCAAAATTTCACCAGTTGTAGTCTTCGGGGTGCTGAGTCGAATGGTCGTGGTCCGAGGAAGCTGAGACGCTCCCTTCCTACTTTAATCCCAATCGAACTCGCGCACTTCCACCGAAACTGGGTGACCGCGCCCTACGAGATGGGGATTTGTATGCAAAATGTCACTAAAAGCGCCATTTCGTTCTTATAAAAGCACGGATGACCGCGATTGGCCCATCTGTTGTAGTCTTTTGGACGCTGAGCCGACTGGTTTTGGTCCGAAAAGGCTGCGATGCAGCGTTCCTCCTTTATTCCCAATCGAACATGGTTGAACAAGCGGTCACGTGCTCCTGCGTACACCAGTCACCTGGTCACCGTGCCTGCAGGGTACAATTATTTACTAGCCTGTTTGACCTTTTTTGGGTGCACTCCTGTCACTCGAGTTGAACTCGAGTTGAACCTTGGTGTGAAAGTTGTCGCCTGCTAGCTGGCGTGGTGACCATGTGACTGGTGTACGCAGGAGCACGTGACCGCTTGTTCAACCATGTTCGATTGGGAATAAAGGAGGAACGCTGCATCGCAGCCTTTTCGGACCAAAACCAGTCGACTCAGCGTCCAAAAGACTACAACATAATTATGGGCCAATCGCGGTCATCCGTGCTTTTATAAGAACGAAATGGCGCTTTTAGTGACATTTTGCATACAAATCCCCATCTCTTAGGGCGCAGTCACCCAGTTTCGGTGGAAGTGCGCGAGTTCGATTGGGATTCAAGTAAGAAGGGAGCGTCTCGGCTTTCTCGGACCAAGACCATTCGACTCAGCACCCCGAAGACTACAACTGGTGAAATTTTGATTTTTGCCTTAACTTCCCCTTTAATTTCCATCTGGCTGTTTCTGGCTAGTGCCAGTTCTATCGCACTCATCAATCATCCTTAACCCCCCCCCCCGCCTTATTGGCGTCACGTCATCGTGGAATAAAGGAATAAAGACTATAAAGATAAAGATTTTCGCGAACTATTTCGCAACTTTTCCGCAACCTTAGGGGCCGTCCGTAATTATCGAACGCTTTTCACCAAACGAATTATTTTAGTTTAGACCCAACCCCTCCCTCCCTCCCCCTCAGAACGTAAAGGCCTTAGGCCTGTGGGGATTGCCCTATCAAAGATTTGATAATAATAATAATAATAATAATAATAAAGAGAAATGGAGTGAGAAGAAACAACACCTATGAAAATGATAATCCTAGCACTAAGGTAATAACAGGAAAAACTGCGACAGCACTTAACGAATAATAATAATAATAATAAAAAAAGTTTGACATATGCATGCATAATACAACAAAAGTTGCAAGTGTGTAACTGCTCCTATGGGCATGCACATGTATCAATGTTTTCTGAAACGAAATTGGTCAACCCCCTCCCACCCCATAACGAAATTATTTCGTTAATGCGATTAATAGTATAAGTGAAGCGGACATTACAAAATGATGAATGAGAATACATGTATCTAAAATGGTTGTTCCTAATCGATTTTCTTGAGACTATCATCAGGGAAAAATCGTCTCACAATAGAGGCTATACGGAGAAACAAACTACTTATAGGTTATAGGATAGTGGGAAGTATACAAGGTGAGGTGTGAAAAGAAAAAAAAGAAAGTAGGAGAGAAGACGAAAGAAATTAGAAGAAAAGATGTGAAAGTGTTCCGACGGTGTGAGCTACTACAAAAGGTGAGTGAAATGAAGGCGTGGAAGCAGGTGAATGTGATAGAGTGAGGAACTGTGAGGTGTAGGTGCATGCGAATGAATACGTGCACCTCTTGTCTAGTAGCCAATGCCGCTCAGTGTATGACGATTCATGCTTCACTGTTTTGTGCCGTGCTGGTAGGTTTCGTGAACTTAAGGTATTAGAAGCTGTTTTCATCCGTAAACACAATCCTAATCTATGCATTCAGAAAGAAAATGTCACTAAACTGAGACACTTCACCTAGCATTCACACACGTATTCATTCGCATGCACCTACACCTCACAGTTCCTCACTCTATCACATTCACCTGCTTCCACGCCTTCATTTCACTCACCTTTTGTAGTAGCTCACACCGTCGGAACACTCTCATATCTTTTCTTCTAAATTCTTTCGTCTTCTCTCCCACTTTCTTTTTTTCTTTTCACACCTCACCTTGTATACTTCCCACTATCCTATAACCTATAAGTAGTTTGTTTCTCCGTATAGCCTCCGCTATTGTGAGACGATTTTTCCCTGATGATAGTCTCAAGAAAATCGATTAGGAACAACCATTTTAGACACACAGAAGGTCAAGTCACAGACTCACCGACTACATGTCGGACAAATGCATACTCGTTCTCGCTCATTTCTCGCCTGCCTTCAGACTGATTTCAGAGAAACAGTAGATCAACGGTAGTTGTGATAATGTGCACTGAAGTAATAGTTCCCTGTTCCTTGCACTGGAATGATGTCCATGTAGGATACATGCAACAGGCTACTGGCACTGTGTAAAGTGGTGGTTCGCGGCAGGAAGGGGTGTAGATGCACTTCTGCTATTTCTGCTCCCTTTTTCGTAGGTTTTTGCACAAGAACTCTCCAATTCTAGGTTGCGATATTAGCAATTTTGGAGCTTTTTCTGAAAATATGGATGCGATTTCAGCAACTAGCACTTGTTTTGGCACGGTTGCGAAAAGCATAAGTTGCGAAAAATTATGGCATCTTTGGGAAAGGGCTAGCTATCGGGCACATTATCGATAATTTTCACGAAACGAAAAAGTTTAGTTAGGACCCTCCCCCACCCACCCACCCCCCGCCCCTGAACGAAAAAATAGATTGACTTGACAGCAAGGATGCCTTGGTTATGCGACAGTTCGCAGAATCCAATTTCACCGAGTGACGTTTCACAGATTCCCAACTCACAGAATGACACTTCACAGAGTGCCAGTCTCACAGAATGCACTATTCACCGACACCCAATTCAACGAAAACCCAGTTCACAGACTGACTTATTCACAGACAGCCCATTTCGCCGAGAGTGGACAAAAGTGGGAAAATGCGGCTCGATCTTCGGCAGGACGGGTAAGTTTCAGCGTGACCAACAATCATAACCACGCCAGAGGTTACATCAACGCATTTAGACTGAAATTCCCCGGATAATTAAATTAAGGGGGGACGGGAGGTTCGCTGGCCATATTGCAGTGCCCGTTATAAATTCGCTTGAATCTCAGCACTCAAACATCAGAATTCCTTCAAATTTTCAGTATATGTTCCTTGACATCCACTGACGACATTGCAACCAAGAACTGTGGAAAGTATACTGGTATCATGGAGAAATGCAGGAAAGCAATTTTGGAAAAAAATGCGATAGCCGGGCATGATTTCTGCGCAGTTTTTCTCAAACACGGTCACTTGAAGATAAACACATAACACTGCAAAATGATCAGGTACCAAGGGGCTAGGGCTGTTGCCTAAGCACAATGCGATTACAGTTCCCATGGTGTGCCACTGCAGCCTTGAAATAACAATGCACGTGCGCAAGATAACTTGACTGAAGTTCAAGGTCCATTATTTTGTTTCTAACAGAAGATCTTGTGTCCTAAGAAGGCAACGGATCTAGAATGGACCGTACAGAACCAGAAAATATATACTTTTACATACAAGATATGTACAGCATTTCTAAAAAACTGCGCGGAGTGCCCATAATACCCCTAAAATCAGTGAAAAATGCACCTAAAAATTACATAAAAAGGACTGATAGTGGAGTGCTACTGAAATATTTTCACATATCTGACCTGAAGTTGCCATTCAGAAACCACCTTTGTCATATGTAGTGCCCTCTTTCTCAATAGTGGTCTCCTCCCAGCCTTTCCTCTGCCTCCTTCTCCTTTTCCTGCTCTCCTTTTCCAGTGCTGATGACTTGCGGAGGGACTTCTTCACACGCCATTGGTCTTCTAGCTCAAGCGCTGCCTTCGTGTGATTGCCATCAATGCATCCACACTCTTTCAGCACACTGAGCAAGGTGATAGCGCCGTTGTTGAAGTTGAGCACTGCCAAACTACTTGCCAGCTGAACGGTGTCGACGGAGCAGAAGCCTTCCTTCGGACGCATTCTCCAAATGACGTTGTTGAACGACTCGTTCGCATTCTGCGTTGCACCCATCTGGCAGCGCTCCAGCAGACTTCGTTCGGACAGCTGCATGTAGATGGGCTTCACGACTTCGAACACAGCCTTTGGGAGAGGGTTCTTATGAGGCCTCCGCGTGTGCCCACAGACCGCTGCCAAATATCGCACGCAGCTTCACTCTCCATACCGGGTGCAGATGCCGCTGTGTTTATGCTGCACTTGTGATTATCCAGCCAGGTTGAAAAGGCTTCCTCCGTGATTGCACCACTTCGCTTCTTCTCAGTCCAGATCTTACATTCGTGACAGTATCGACCCTTCACTGTGATGTCCAGTACACGGCCGCTCTGGAAGGAGATGCACGCGAACACACCATACAGCGACGAATATCCCCTGCGCATCCAAGTGCCGTCGAACGTCACTGCGACGTGGGTGGAATCTGTCATGGCACGCAACTCAGCTGCGGATTGAACCATGTCAGTTTCAGCTAGCTTTACGGCTGCAGCAAGGACAACTTCCTGGTGGCTGCGGTACGCTTTCTCCGTTACAGGAGCAGGAAAATTCATTACGCCGCAAAACTTTCGGAGTCCACCATGGCCACGTCCAATGCATCGCATCGCCAGTACAGATCGTCAATTCAGATCATAGCTCCTGCAAATTTTCTTGCTCAGAGACGTACTTCCACTGTGTCCACACAAAGCGCATTGAAGTCGCAGGGTCGATCCAAGTCCAGTGTCATGACAGTTACTGACGATCATGTCTCCCTTCGTGCACTTCCTACAGACAGTAAATTGATCCATCAGTTCCTGGAGACACTGTAAATCCACGATCTTGTAGCCAGAGACAGACTCCTCAACATCAGGATAGAATGCATCATCATCATACTCCTGGCAGCTATCACTGGACGACTCGTCTGAATCACTGTCACTCGAGCACACAAGCTCAGATTCAAATTCCATGACCATAATTATCACTAAGCCATTTTGGCCTCGACGAAATCTTCCGAGAGGAAGCGCTCTGCGCCGCTTCAACGGTGCCTTCTTCCACAACTGGTACAGAGCTTGACTGCTTTGGGGCGTAGTATCTCCCTTTCTTCCTCCTATGGCCACTTCCAGAGCTGCTGGTGCTTCTCTTTCGGTTCCCCATGTAAAATAATTTAATTGTTCACTTTCACGATCACAAACAAAAAAACAAAGATTTTTTCCTTCGCGTGGGCGTCGTGGCGCTGCAGAACGTCATACGCGATCAAGGAAGCACGTGGCAGCTCTCCATGACTACAAAAACAGAAGCCAGGGTCGCTTACCTGGCGAAGTTGAATCAAAAACGCTTGATTTTGGACTAAACCAAAGTCACAAAATTAGGCAATTGTAAACATTTGAGTATTTACATTTGAAATTTATCTCGACATACTTTAGCTCATAACTCCACTTCTACTAAACCGATTACGCTCAAATTTGAAATTCTGGCGCTTCAAATATCCTAAGACAAGATTCCATAGCAAAAAGTTCAAAACTCAGAAATTCATTTTTTGACCCTCTGAACCTCCCGTCCCCCCTTAAGTGCACAGGCTGCTTCTTTCATCTCACCCAGAACACTGATCGTCGTGCCCAGTCAAACGGACTCCAAGAGCGCTACGCACAGGATTCACAATTTTCAGTGGCCCTGCGAATGCTGCCAGCGTTGGCTTTCGTACCAACTGGGGACGTGGCACTTACTTCGAAGCAGTGGAGGATAATTTCCCCGACGACGCCGAGGCGATCCTCACCTACTTCGAGCATTCGTACATTGGAACGCTCCGCCCAAATGGGCAACGGCGGACACCACTGTTCCCGATTGCGCTGTGGAACGTACACGACCGCACTCTGATGGGAGAGGACCGCACAAACAACGCCCAAGAAGGATGGCATCGTTGGTTTGCATGGATAGTCACCTGCCACCACCCGACTATTTGGAAGGTTATCCAGTGTTTGAAAATGGAGCAGGCCACCACGGAACGAGAGCTTGAGCGGCTTGTGGCAGGAAACTCTGGTCCTAAGCGGAAGAAGAGATATCAGCAATGTGATGAACGGCTGAGGGCTCTGCTACAGTCCGTCGAGCAGCGACCACCAAGCGACCACCAAGAGAGTTCCTCCGTGGAGTAGCACATAATCCGGCGTTCACTATTGTCGAATAGGCGGAACGGCTGAGGGCTCTGCTACAGTCCGTCGAGCAGCGACCACCAAGAGAGTTCCTCCGTGGAGTAGCGCATAATTTTGGGTTCATTGCTGTGTATAGTAAATGACCATGTCACACGTGCATACTCTCGTATTCTTCATATTTTGCTTTCTTTCGAAACAATGCATTTTTGAGTGCATGCCTGATCAAATTCGGTGAAATGGGCTGTCGATGAAAACAGTGCTCTGTGACCTGTCTTTCGGTGATTTGGGTACCCTGTGAAATGGGCTGTCTGTCAAAAAGGTAGTCTGCGAAATGTCATTCAGTGAACTGTCGTTCTGTGAATTGGGTTTCTGTGAACTGTCGGGACACCCTTGATGTCCCACATATCAATTTTTTCGAAACGAAACTCCCCTTGGCCTTGCAAGCTTGATCAATTGACCCACCCATCCATACGAAACTTTTTCTCTTCGTGTAAAAGATCGATAACGAGAGAGCTTGGAAGCGCAGGGCCCTACGCTATGCTTTTTTGCCTTGATGACCTAGACAAAAAAAAGCATAGGGATGTTATAAATTCTTTAAAAATCCTTTTTTAAAGACATATCCTGGGATTCGAACCCGCACTATCGCGCCCTGCATGCATCCCCCGATACACTTCGCATACATACCAATTCTTCCAAGTTGCTTCACATTATGATCTTGCATTTGAAAGCCCTATTTGAATATGCATTGTGGCCAGCCGTCTTTGATGGTACGGTACGGTAGGGATAGGTACGGGACAGGTACGATCGAGGGTAATACAACACCGTCTCCCGGACCGTACCATCAAACACAGCTGCCTGCAATATTCAAATAGGGCTTTCAAACGCAAGATAATACCGTGAAGCAACTTGGAAGAATGGGTATGAATGCGAAGTGTATGGGGGAATGCATGTAGGGCGATAGTGCGGGTTCGAATCCCAGGATATGCCTGAAAAGAATAGGAGAATTGAAAAATTTATGACATCCCTATGATTTTTTGCCGTCAGATACGGGATAGCGCCAGGCGTGACACAAACAAACAAACACACAAACACACAAATACCAAATTAAAGCTGTGTGGACCCTGGCTAGCGCCAGACGTTACTGAAGTAACGTCTTCTGCATAGCTACGGGAATAACGAGAGAACTTGGAAGCTCAGGGCCCTACGCTATGCTTTTTGCCTTGATAAAAAAGCATAGGGATGTTATAAATTCTTTAAAAAAATCCTTTTTTTAAGACATAACCTGGCATTCGAACCCGCACTATCGCGCGCCCTGCATGCATCCCCCGATACACTTCGCATACATACTAATTCTTCCAAGTTGTTTCACATCGTGATCTTGCATTTGAAAGCCCTATTTGAGGTTGCGTTTGGTTGGGCATTTTCAGAATGTAAATGACAACCATTCTGGAATGGGAATCGGCAAGAATCACCTGACCAAACTAACGCGCCAGAATCAATAAGGAATCACTTGACGTAACAATTCCATGATGTCGTTGTGGAACGGCGGCTGTCTTTTCTTTTACCCGACTCTAGTTTCCTTGAGAGAGTCATGGTACTTCTGAGTGCATGATTTGAGGCACTTGAACCTGTTGCTACATTGTTTGGCTCGTGGCAGCCATTATCATTTTTGATTCCGGAATGAGAATGCTCATTCCAGCATGTGAGGTGGAATGATCATTCTCCAAAAAGAATCATTCTCAGTGATTCCCATTCTGGAATCATGTGGAATGTGACCAACCTAACGCACTTTTTTGACCAACCAAACGGGCGAGAATGATTCCGAGTGATTCCAAGTGATTCCCATTTGGGAATGTGACCAACCAAACGTAACCTGAATATGCATTGTGGCCAGCCGTCTTTGATGGCACGGTACGGTAGGGAATAGGTACGGGACAGGTACGAGGTGATTTGTAAAAATTTTACATGGCATATTATTTTACAAATCAAGTAAAATATCACTGTTGAGGACGATTGCATTCTTCCCATGAAGTGTTTTTGTTAGTTCGACAGACAAGTGAGTTGCCATTGTAATGTAGTTTGTAAGCATCAGGAGCGTTTAGCGGAATTGTTTTCTTCCACGGCCTTGTGAGATGTCAATCATGGATCGAAATTCGTGAATTTGTGGTCAATGAGGTAAAATATCCCTCAATGGATGCTTGAAGAACGTCCAAGAGCCAGCGAGCATATTCTACGGCAGGTGGAAACCCTAGGCTGGTCACCGATGCCAGCATTTAGTCTGTCACACCGTCAAAGTAGCAGGGCTGAAGAAGAGATTAGCCAAAAAGGTGAAGGTCAGAAACTGCAATTTTGACAAAAGGTGTCTTTCACTCACCTATCATGAAAGGTGATTCAAATCCAAGTCCGAAGCTGCTGATGCTTATGGCATACAGGTTAATAATTAGCTGTTCAGTAGAGCTAGCTGCGTATGAAGCTCAGCTTGCTACCTCAGAAGTGCTGGTAGAGATTCACGATGGCAAAGTGCAAATTCAGGAAATGCGGCATGAATGTATGTTGGGGGTTGACGGCGGAGCACCCATTGAGGGTGGTCTGCAGTCTTCTTCCAACACAGAAGTATTATGAATCAGGTGAAGGAGTCACTGCACTTGTCTTGGAGAGTATGGAAGCCCCAACATTGTCAGTATGTGCCGGTTAAATGCACTGTGGCCCAGATGCACGAAGGCACCCTGTCGTGGGACGGCCGGCGCGCATCATGGATGGTATTTTGCTTAGTGTGGTTATTTCACGTAAGGGGATGCACTGCAAGTTGAAAGAAATGGAGCAGCAAGATAAGGTCTGCGTTCTCATGCTCTACAATGCCGGCAGGCGGTCAAAGATACCCTACCGTTTGGAACCGCAGTTGACGACGTACAGAAACCAATACGTAGGGCAACCTGCAAAACCAGTCTGCTTTCTCTGCATGTGACTTGCTTCAGATGTATCTTGATTTCCCATTGAAAGCTTATTGACACATTCAGGTCATATTTGTTGATGTTAGACCCTATTTTACTGACTTGTAAAATTTTGTACACACTTTTTCTGGGTGAAAAAATGCATGCAAAGCAACCCCACACTGTGTCTCTCATGTTTGTGGTGTTCGATCAAGAAGTCCATACGTGGATAGAGGACATACATAGTGACAGAATGAGACCATGCACACTTCAAAACTCGCCAGGGCAACGGAATGATAGCCTTTTTTACTTTCATGTAAAATTATTACAAATCACCTCGTACGATCGAGGGTAATACGACACCGTCTCCCGTACCGTACCGTACCATCAAACACAGCTGGGCACATACAGCTGCCCGCAATATTCAAATAGGGCTTTCAAACGCAAGATAATAACGTGAAGCAACTTGGAAGAATGGGTATGAATGCGAAGTGTATGGGGGAATGCATGTAGGGCGATAGTGCGGGTTCGAATCCCAGGATATGCCTGAAAAGAATAGGAGAATTGAAAAATTTATGACATCCCTATGATTTTTTGCCGTCAGATACGGGATAGCGCCAGGCGTGACACAAACAAACAAACACACAAACACACAAATACCAAATTAAAGCTGTGTGGACCCTGGCTAGCGCCAGACGTTACTGAAGTAACGTCTTCTGCATAGCTACGGGAATAATTATTATGGACGGCCCTTATATGCATTCCCTTTCGAGTGTGTACTGAAGTGAAGGAAGATGAATACCGTCTACTTGTAGATACATGTACAATGTAAGGTGTGGTTTACAGCAGGAAGGAAGGAGCACAGTGGTCCCTCTATAATCCGGCACCATTTGTGCCACGGAAATCTGCTGGATTAGGGAGGGTGCTGGATTAACAAATCGGATTTACTGCTGCCAATATGCACGAAGAGGACATTTTGGCTACTGAAAATTGTGCCGGTTTATCGAGGGTGCTGGATTAGAGAGGGACGACTGTATAGAGTTTGCTGTCGCCGCAGTTCTGCTACTTTTCTATGCAAAAGAACTCTCTCACTTTTGTTGCGATGCTAGCAACTTTTGAGCCTTTCCTGAAAATATGGATGCGATTTTAGGAGGTCGCACTTGTTTTGGCATGGTTGCGAAAAGCATAAGTTGCGAAAAATTATGGCATCTTTGGGAAAGGGCTATTCCTGAGACTGATTGTGCGAAGAGCGATCACCAAAAAGTCCTTGGCCTTGACTGTTCACACTGTTCGGCATTGTGACATGTGGTCAGACAAAACGTATCCTGGTGCTCTCAGATTCGGAACAAGAAATCAGAATTTGTTATGATTATAAATACATGTAACATGATTGTTCGGTAAATAACTTGATACATTTCACTTGGCTAGTATTGAAATCTATCTACCCTAAATGCACGTATAGGGGTGGCGGAAGAATAGCAGAAATCCAAACCTCTTTATAAAAAAAAAAACACATTTCAAAACAGCAGATGTGTAGCATGTACATGCCCAGCTAGTATTGCTCTTGTTCTATTTGCCGAATTTGGGCTGTCTTTTTTTGCTCTGGTTCCACTTTATGGGTTCAAAAATAAATAATAGAAAAAAGTATTTAAAAAAAATCACGGTTTGCGTGAGACTCGGCTGGAGCCCGGAGGCCGAGTTTTCCGCATCCGCAGGCCAGGAACTTCTGCGCCTTGATCCTGAGGATGTGGAAAACAATCGAAGAATATTTATATTTGAAAAAAGTAGATGTACATCAGATGTTCAGTAGAATGTGTTGTGGATGTCTCCATGGCGATGAATGCCGTTCACATGATTTCACATTCACCGGGACCTATCCGCTGGCAGCTGCCAGCTCAGCTGCGTACACGTTTGTTACGAAGTCCTGAAGGCGCTTCATGAAGGCCACTGGTTTGTCGGCAGCTTTGGAGTTGACCATATGTGCTGGCACGGGCACCTTGAAGTTCACTTGAAGAAAGTAGCACATAGACGCTGCAGTTTCGTCGCCTTCGACATCGCGGAGGATGAAGCCGGAATATATCGACTCGCCTCTACAAAAAGAGTACAAAAGAACGGGTGTGTGTGTGTGCGCATGCGCGTGTGTGTGTATGTGTATATGTGTGTGATGCACAGATTACAAAAACCACCCACCCCCCTCTCCTCCACATGCACACACACACACACGTACACACACACACACACACACACACACACACACACACACACACACACACACACACACACACAGGCACGAATCTTTCACTAAGACTTGACTTTAAGCGAGGGTCCCTGGTTCGAGTCCTGGTGGTGAAAGTCAATTTTTCCTCAGACTTTTCCGGTTTGTGTCTTTCCCTCGAACCAGTGAAAAGACTTTACTCTTATTTTTTGCCAGCACACTTGGTTTCTCAGTTACCTATCTGGCCCTAGGGCACAGAGGTGTCACAGCCTCTGGCGAAACACCAAGCACCAAAGGGTGCGATTGCGCAGTGCCCCATGGCAGTGTGGTCGGCGGGCCTTTGTTCTTGGGCGATATTATTCTGAGAGGCGAACCTAGCGCTGTCATGTAGGTGACCGCCGTCGTCCCTTAAAGCCTTAGTCTATGCAGTCAAGCTGTGACTGCTACGAGAAATGTTCGGTGTGAGCGCTACCTCAAAACGTTCCACCGTGGTCGAGCGATTAGAGCCCTCTCTTGAATAGTGGCCCATCTCGAATAGTGCCCCAGTCTCTAAGAGCCAGTGAAAAAAATATAGCTCTCTCTTGAATAGTTGCTAGAGTTGATAGCCAGATAGTTGTGGAACGTCAGTACCGTCGGTCAGTGGTGTGCAATGTTATCGCATGAGCTGATTGTCAAGTAACTGGTGGTGTTACTGGATATTACAGCGTAACTCGTAGTTCCTAGGTCCTTTTCTTTACTATAAATTATTCATTGGCTCTCCATCCGAGTCTATTTTCGCAAGAATATGCTAGTTTTCCGCAAAACTTGCCGGAATATGCTAGCGCAATGCTAGTTTCCAGAAAGTGCTAAATATGCTACAGTCAAACCTCGTTAGGACGAACTTCAAGGGACCAAACAAGTTTGTTTGTCTTATCGGGAGTTCTTCTTATCCAGATCTGGCAAAAATATTGATATGCATATCATATGGACTGTATTTATGTGAAAGTGCATGCTGTGGCAAATGTAAAACATTTTTTTCATAAGATAACCCAGCAACAGGCAAGTACAATGTGCAAGGAATTCATGATAACAGTACATCCGCCTTGTAAAATGTTTTGGCACTGCAAGAGGCTTCAACTATCGGGAAAAACTAGAGCTAGCGTACCCACGGGGACCAAAAGTTCGTACTATACACTGATTTTGTTCAAATTACGCTTGAAATTAGTTCGTCTTCACGAACATTCAAAGTACAGAGTTTGTCGTAAACGGAATTTTTGGACTTGATAATGATGCCTGGCCAACCTAGTTCGTACTAAAGGAAAGTTCGCCTTGTCAGTGTTCGTCCTAACGAGGTTTGACTGTAGGTGTACGTGTAAAGCTAGCATTATTCGCCGGGGCCTACCTGGGCTTGTAACCAAGCGCATGTGCAAGGTTGGTGTTCTTTTAGTAACGTTCTTGTTCATGTCAATTGCACAGGTGGTTTCAGGATCAAAATCACAGTTCTTTAAACGTCTTGCTGCCGTTTCGGTTGAGCTGTGATAGTTTACATGTTAAGGCGAGGCTCTGTGTTTCATTGCCCTTTCTATTGTATGCTGTATGCCGTAAAAGTACCAGCATTGAAAAACTAGTGCCCTCTCTTGAATAGTGCCCTCTCTTGAATAGTGCCCCATCTGTGATGGACTTTGACAAAAGAGTGCCTCAGGGGCACAAATCGTGCGGGTACGGTACTGTATTAGGGTATGACTGAGCGGAAAGTCAACTCTTCTTTCTTCAACGCTCGTCTCTGTCTCTCACCTCACTAGCCCGGGCACCTTCGGCACTAGATCCGTCTCGAGTTGCCTGTTGATCACGTAGGACTCGGTGGGGGTTTTGCGAGGTACGTGAGTAACGACAAAGTCCCGATCAGCCAACAGCGGTACATTCATGGCCACGCATCTGTGAAGCAGCAAGAGCACAACAAACCATGGTTAGTTTCCACATTACAGTCCATTTCAAAAATATAGACGCTTCATTGGTATTTTTGATATTATTTCAAATTTGGCTGGAGCTTTTCGAGATTTTTTTCTGGAATATTGCTCAGGTCCCTCCTCCAGTTGCTCTCATATAGATTTAAACACCCAATTTCCAAATGCTTATGCACAAAGTGATCACAGATTTTATGTGGTATAGATGCTGGCCTAACGGTTTTTTTGAAATCACGCGTCTATATTTTTTGAAACGCACTGCAGAGTGCCGATTATCCACTGATCAAATAATTAACCCGGATACTGAGCCAGTAATAAAATTTGTAAAAAAAGAGACGAAAACACATGAGAACGACTTATGCAGCAACTATCCATGACTGTTTATCATCTTGTTACAGTCGTGGATAGTTGCTCCAAAGTCGTTCTCATGTGTTTTCTTCTCTTTTTTTTTTACATCAAATAATTATGTAATCTTTCCTCTTTTATTTACAATGCAGTTGTGTGATGTCCACCAGTTTCGGGGTGAATCTTTTTTTCTGCTGTCTTAACACACTTCTCTATTTTTCTGTTCTCCTCAGTTAATCTTTTCCTTTCCCTTATATTTGTGTGCCTGTAGTTGATCTCATGTAATAACGCATCACTGCCCGTTTGTTTAAAAAGAAAAAGAAAGAAAGACAAAAAGTCCGAGTCCATGCCTGTTTATTCATCAACATTGAATAAACCAATCCAATCCTATCCAATCTGCACCCCTCGGAGCGCAGGCTGTCTCCAGGAGGTTCGGATAAGAAGAATGTTCGGATTAGGGAGCAGTCCTGCATCCATCTAAAACATGTATATTCCTGTATGGCTCGAAAGAAGTTTCAGCACCGACGCACTATTGACACTATCATTGATTTAGGGGTGAGACGGGTGTGCCGCGTATCCGCCCATTAATCCTGCATACCGTTAGCGAACGGGTAATCGTTTGAACTTTGAGCGTGCGCGATATACAGTAAAATGCAGATTCACGGTGCAGTGCGCCTAGCGTCTTGCTCTGCGTGTCGTACATGTACAGGGAAGTGAGGCCTGATCGATGGGTCCACCAATGCAGGCCTGGCTCAAGCCGTGTGTGCTTGTGCATCGCGCGGGACGGGTGCAGTCTGTACGTCGTACTTTGTGCACCCAAACCGCCACGCACAACCTCGAGAAATAGTCAGTTACCACCTATAACTGTGTTCTTGAGCTTGGATTGCGCTGTAGCAAGCAGTGCTTGTCATGGACAAGTAAGCAGTTCGTCATAGTCGACCGGTCGCTGTACTTTAGTCTTTTGGCCTGGGCTTTGCCATCTCATTGGGCATTTAAAGCAATCTGCGCTGAAAACCGACCAGCAAGAGCAAAAGCAGAAGGCAACCGGTGCCAGCCTTGTCAAGCACCTGGTGCAAGCTAGACTGCCCCACTAGGTGGAATTCGGTCTACTACATGTTGGACCGCCTGCTGGAACTGAAGGTGAGCCTCCAGTTAGTATTGGCTGACATGGCTGACAAAGACTGACGTGGCCTCGATCTGACTGCTGACCACTGGTCCACGGCGGAGCAGCTCCTCGATTTTCTCAAGTCAGTGGACCGAGTCACTACCACGCTGGGCGGCGAATCGTACTCCACCATTTCATGGCTGAACCCTCTCCTTGTTGGTCTGAAGACAAGGTGCTTGCGGTGTGACGAGGATGACATTGACATGCCAGTCGACAGTGTCCAAAGACGTTTCGCGGCAAGTATCACATCTCGGTTTGGCCTCTCTCCGCTGGACCCCCAGTAATGCTGTCTTGGCTGCTGCCCTGGATTCAAGATTCAGGGACTTGAAGTTCCTCCAGGAAGACGGGCAAGATGCGCTGAAGGACCTGCTGGTTGAGCAAGCTAGTACTAGTATCGGCACTTCACCTGTCATCCCGCCTGGACCAAGCTCCGAGCCGCCTGCGAAACCGAGACTGTTTCCTGAATGACCTTCTCCGTGAGGAAATAGCAAATGAAGACGAGTCCATAGTTGCGGAGGTGCGACGTACCTTCGGGAGAGGCCTGTGAGTAGAGCGAGTGATCCTCTCACTTGATGGGCTGCCAATGAGTCTCGTTTTCCTCGCCTGGCGTACTTTGCCAAGCGGTACCTGTGCATGCCAGCGACGTCGGTGTCGTCAGAGCGAGTATTCTCTTTTGCCGGGAGAATTGCGGACAAGCGCTCGCCACAGCAGACTCTCAGCAGCAATGATTGATGCAATTGTCTTTCAACACAAAAACGCATTCCTTCTGAAGCTGTCACAATTTACTACTATATCAATACAACATGAGCCTGAGCGCGCTAAAATATGACCACAGCTTTTTTTGAAAAAGTCGAGATAATCACGATTTGAATTCCGCGGCAAAAAAACCGAAGTGCAGTGCAACGCGAGTCGCTGTTGTTGTTCTCCTCGGTCGACTAGACTGTTCCGGATGCATTTCTTTGTTGCAAGTAAGTTTATTTGTTTGAGTTTGTATTCCATGTTGCGCTGAGTCGCCTAAAACTG